>NC_080680.1:9596714-9899745 GCF_030445035.2 Dasypus novemcinctus | reverse complement strand
ACCTCAGATTGTGCCAGGCACAGAGCTAGGGCTCAGCACGGATTTGCTGAGCATGAATGTTTACATGAATGGCCTTGGTTTCTCAGGTCTCGCTTTTCTCATACACAGTTGGGGCATACGATTACTCCAGGGAGTCATGGCTTGGACATAGTAACACTGTGCCTGTAATCCCCCTAGTCAGAGCCATTGCCCACAGACAGACCCAGTGAGTGGGCAGTGACTGCCTGTTTCATCGCTTGGCCCATCTTTGTCTTCTCATATTCACTTGAACCAGAGAGGGAACCTGTGAAACTCCCGCTGGTTGGATTATTGCAGTGTTTTACTGGTGATCCACGCTGGAACTAGCCTCTTCTTCTGGGGGGCAGTGATTTCATTTATTGCAGACAAAGAAGCTTGTAATGGGTGGCCTTGTAACCTCTATGCCCTTGGGGTCCTTCTACTTAGTTGACAAGGTGTGTGCCTTAGTTTCTAGGGCTGCCATAGCACGATTTCACAAACTGGGTGTCTTAAAACAACAGACATGTGTGCCTCACAGCTCTGGAGGCCACACGTTCCAGGTCAGAAGGTTCACAGGGCCGTGCTTTCTCAGAAGTCTGCAGAGTTCTAGCAGCGACTTGCCGGCAGTCTGCATCCTGTGGCTGGTGGCATGTGGCCATCTTCTCTCTTCTGTCCCCTACCGCTGTCTGCAAACTTCATCTCTTAATAAAGTCACCAGCCATGGGGAACCCCCATCTAGCTTGACCACATCTTAACTAACAACATCTTCAAAGAGCCAATTTCCAAACAAGAACGAGTTTACTGGGACTGGGCGTAGGACTTGAATGCATTTGGCAGGAAGGGGGCACAATTCATCCCATAAAAACACGTCACGTCAATGAATTGTATTTGTTTTCAGCTGCTCTCTCTGTGAAACGACTTTCGATGATCCCAGGTCTCAGCAGACTCTATTTATAAAGCGCAAAGCACTTTTAATGGAGCACTACTAATTTTAAGTTTAGCTTACACACTTCTAAGTGAGCGTGTCTAAGGCGGTAGCCACCAAAGTGAGGTGCACGGCTAATCCATTGAAGTAGACAAGAAAACGACAGCTGGAACTTCCATTTAAGCTATTATTATTTAGAAGCATGTTTAGGGTCATGTACGTCACTAGAAGGAAATCTAGAGTCTGAAACATGGAACTGTATAATAGAGCGAACCCTATTGCGGACGATGACTGTGGTTAATAGTACAAATTTAAGAATGTTTTTCCATGAACTAGGACAAATGTATGGCACTAGTACAAGGTGTTAACAAAAGGGTGGTATCTGGGGGAAAATACAATTAAGGCAAACAATGGACTAGAGTTAACAGTAATATTCTTTTATCAATTGTAACAATGGTGTCAGCAATGGTTTAAGGGGTATGAGGTCTTTCTACTTGAAGCAGTAAAAATGTTTGAAAATTGATTGCAATGGTGAATGCACAACTCTGATTACACTGAGAGCCATTGATCCCTCACTTTGGATGGATTGTGTGGTGTGAATAAAGCTGCTATTTTTCACCCATGATACAATCCGTCCAAACAAACAAAAATGATTTTAAGAGTGATATTCTGAAATGGACTGTATGAACTGAATATATAGCTCACTTTTTAAAAAGAAAGATCTGTATTACAAAAATAGAGGGTGCTGCAGTGCAGGGGAAGTGCTTTAGGTCTTGATCCCTGACACGACTTGGTGGTTTTAGCACGAAGAGCTCTATAGGCATGGCATACGAGCTGTCAGCCTCTACATTCTCTCCTGACGGGAGTGTTTTTCAAGTTGAATATGCTCTGAAGGCTGTCGAATATAGTAGCACAACCTTTGGAATCAGATGTAAAGATGGTGTTGGGTAGAGAAATTAGTCCTTTCTAAACTTTTTGAAGAAAGTTCCAGCAAACAACTTTTTAATGTTGATTGGCATGTTGAAATGGTGGTAGCAGGTTTGTTGGCAGGTGCTCATTCTTTAGCAGACATAGCAAGAGAAGCTTCCAACTTTATATCTAACTTTGGTTATAATATTTCACTGCAACATCTTGCAGGCAGAGTGATCATGTACGTTTGTGCCTCTACACTCTGTGGCGCAGTTAGACCTTTTGGATGCAGTTTCATGTTAGGGTCTTAATAGGGTGAAAGATGATGCACAGTTCTACATGACTGATCCATCAGGTGTTTCATGTAGTTATTGGGGCTGTGCCATTGGTAGGGCCAAGAAAGCTGCAAAGACAGAACTCGAAAAGCTTTAGCTGAAAGAAATGACCGATCCTGCTGTTGTTAAAGAAGTTGCAAAAAGAATTTGCATACTACTTGATGAAGTTAAAGATAAAGTGTTTGAACTAGAGCTCGGCGGGGTTGGTGAATTAACTAAAGGGAGACCTGAAATTGTTCCAAAAGATATAAGGGAAGAAGCAGAGAAATACGCTAAGGAAACTTTGAAGGAAGAAGATGAATCTGATGATGATAATATTTACATCTGTTTCTGTTTTAAATTTCTACTACAGTCCCATGTAAACTATTTAGCTCTGTGTATTATTACATACTCAATAACAAATTTTCATTAAGTTTTTTGTCTTAGAAGAAAAAACAAATAAAAAGTTGCAATACTAATCCTTAATTGTTTTTAGGGAAAAAAGTAGTTTAGAATTGAAACTTGATACACATTTCCTGTAGAGCTTGACATGGGTGCCCTTGCCCTGCCTTGTGTCAGATAGCCACGCCCTGTGTTTTGGGAGAGTGTATTGGAGCCCAGCGGCCATGCGAGAGAGAAACCCACAGGTGGAGGTGATTAAAAGTCAGTGCCCTCGTATTAGCTCACACAGTGGGTTAGGATGTTGCAAAATCATATATTGTGGTGTTGCCAAATCATGCACAAGTCCCTGGTTAGTAGACTTAGCTAATTTTAATTAATCTAACCTTTTTAAAATGAGCTGTTTTCTGAAGAACATTGTGGCCAAGAAGCCAGATATGAAGATAACACTAGATCACACAAAATGTTACATTAAAAAATATAGGAGATTACCATATGCCCCACTCGCCATATTCCCCACTTTTGCCACATTAACAACTTTCATTAGTGTGGTACATTCATTACATTTGATGAATACATCTTGGAGCACTGCTACACAGCATGGATTTATAGTTTACATTGTAGTTTACACTGTCTCTCAGTCCATTCAATGGGTTATGGCAGGATATGTATGTCTTGCATCTGTCCTTGCAATATCATTCAGGACAACTCCAATTCCAGAAAATGCCCCCATATCACAGCTTCTTTTTCCTCTTCCTGCTTTCAGCAAGTCTCGTGGCCACTGTCTCCATATCAATGGTATAATTTTTTCCATTGCTAGATTCACAATAATTATATAGTAGAATAACAGTAAGTCCACTCTAGTCCATATTTTATTCCCCAATCCTGAGGATTTGGGGATGGTGATGCCCACTCCACCTCTTAATTGAGAGAGGGCTTTGATCCCACATGGCTGATGGATGGGACTCTCCTGCTTGCAGCTGTATATTCTCTTGGTTCCTTGGTGTGGTGGTTGACCAGCCTCACCTCCTTGTTTCCTGATGTGGGTAAGTCCAATGAACTGGAGAGTAGGTATTACAACTCTGCTGAGGTTCAGGATCCAGCTGGCACATGGACAGTCCACAGATTCAAGTCTGCTGAGCATACACCAACCCCAGCACCAACCACAGGTTCAATAAAAGGGACAGAAACAGAAGAGGCACATGTAGAGAAGTCACATCTAAGTCCAACTCCATCGCACTCAGAATCACAAATTCCAAAGTAGAGCCCACTGGCAAGGCACCGAACTCTGGAGCCATCTGCCATGACTGTAGGATCTGGGTGTCTCTGTAGCCCTCAGGAGCATCACTACCTGGTGTAGTATCTACTCTGGCTGACTATGAGATCCTGCTGAGACATGCATAATTTCAACCCTTCTGAAGACCTCTCATCTCTTGAAGTCTCTTAGCCATATAAACTCATTTGTCTTTACCATTTCCCCCTTTTACTTAAGGTCTTTTTCCAGTTGCATCACCAGCTGCTGCTTGGTAATAATTCCTCGGCACCAGGGAGGTTCATTCCTGGGACTCATGTCCCATGCTGGTGGGAAGGTAATGCATTTTATGCTGAGTTTGGCTTAGAGAGTGGACACATTTGAGCAACATGAAGGCTCTCAGGAGGGAAATCTTAGGCACCCTGCAACACTAGGCCAAGTTGAAATTTCAAGTGCAGAAGACTTATAAGCATAGTCATCAGTATCAGTCCATATTTTTATTTGGAATGATGAAATCCTTTGGTAATGGATGGTGGTGAAGGTAGTACAACATTGCAAATGTAATTAACCACACTGAAATATATATATCTGAATGCAGTTCAAAGGGGAATATATATATATCTGAATATATATATATATCTGAATGCAGTTCAAAGGGGAACTGTATATATGTATATATGATTCTAGAATAAAAGTTTTTAAAAAATCCATGGAAAAGGACAACATAAACAGTGAAGCTTAAGTTAAACCATGGACTATAGTTAAAAGCACAATTGCAAAAATGTGCTCTCATTAATTGTAACAAATACACTGCACCAGTGTAAGGTGTTAATAATAGGGTGTTATATGGGAACCCTGTATTTTATGTGTGATTATTCTGTAAATGCAAACTTCTCTAATTAAAAAAAGAAAATAAATCGTCAACAAGAAAATGGCAATGCTAGCCCTTTTTCCTTTCCTAGGATGGACTTGTTACCTCAAAAGTGCTAATTCAATCATTACTGTAAAAAAATCAGCCCCAACCACTTGGGAACAATCAAAAAGATATTTGAAATATGGATTTGTAGCCTCACATTAGCACATGGATGTGCTTGGAGACATTAGCAAATACTAGCATGAAGTCATCACAACTAGTAAGACATTGCTAATATTATTTATTTTATTTTGGCCACATTTCACTGCTGAGGAAGTACAGGCAGAGCCAGATTAAATTACTTGCCCAAGGTCACTTGGCTGGTCAGTGGAAGGGAGATTTGAACCCCATAGATTGGCTCAAGAGGTCCTTCTACCTAGTCAGGGGAGGTTCAGCACCTGGGAGAGGGTGGGGCATGAAATGTGGGAAAAAGAGATGACCTGAAATAAACTTTGCTGACTGCACAGGTTTCCCAGTACATGGTTTCTATACCTGAATTTTTTTAAACAACTGCATCAGCAATTGGGTCTTAAATATAATTTTCTTTATGTTTCTGCTTCATGTCTTCCTCTATGGTTGATGTACAGTACAACTGTTTGTTGCTTCATAGAACCAGGCAATTTGCGTGTTCACAACAAATGATGCCCTCTCTTGGCCTTTATTCCCTTTTCCTTCATCCTATTCCTCCTTGGTTAGTGCTAGACACTGCACCAGGTTCTTAGAGAGCAGCATCGTGTGATGAATAAGAGGTCTTTGGAGTTGGCTTCTGGGTTTGAAGCCTGACCCTACTGCCCACTGACCACTTGACCCTGCTGTGCCTCTGCTTCCCCTTTGGCAGAATGGGCATAAAACTTCATCCCTCTCCCAGCATCTTTGCAAGCATTACATTGGCAAAGAGTTTAGCGTCACTCTGGCATGTGCTTAATGTTCAGTCATGCTGTCAGCTTGTCACATGAATAGAAGAAAACCAAATGAGTAAATGAAGATACCTGTCTGTCCGCAGGGAGATCATGGTTTTGGGCAGTTCTTGTCCATGGTGATCAGTGGCCATCACAGATCTATGTATTTGTGGAGCCCCACACTCTGCTTTCAAACAGTTGGCTGCTTGTAAGGGAGCTAAACTGAAGCTGTCAAATCACAAATTAGGCATGTGTCACAGCATAATACCAAAAGTTTCCTCATATTTCATCTACCCAAGTCTCCAGAGACTGAAGCTTTTTGCCTCTCTCTGCTTTAGTTTTCAAAAGTCTCATTTTTTTCCCATTGCCAAAGAGCTTGCCTCCTTCCCTCCCTCTTTCCCTTCCCTTCCCTTCCTTCCTTCCTTCCTTCCTTCCTTCCTTCCTTCCTTCCTTCCTTCCTTCCTTCCTTCCTTCCTTCCTTCCTTCCTTCCTTCCTTCTTTCCTTCCTTCCTTCCTCCCTCCCTCCCTCCCTCCTTTCATTCTCCCTCCCTCCCTTCCTTCCTTCTGTCCTTCCTTCCTTCCTTTTTCTGTTTTTCTTTTTTTCCCTAATAGGACTGGCCCCATCTTCACCCAGCATCTATTATCACTCACTCCACACCATTCCCTGTTCTCTAGTTGTTATCTTCTTGCCTCTGTTTCTAATCCATTTCTCATTTTGCATGCCCCCTCATCAAAACTCAACAGCAAAACAAATAAAATGAGTGGAAAAAAGAAAGGACTTCAGCCACTAGCTCCTTGTCATCTACACCCACCTCTCAGGGAATTGCTGGTATGAACCTTGGATCATGGAAAACACTCAGGATTGCAAGCTCAGCTACTGAGGTTCAGATCTGGGCCCTGCTGCTTTAGAGGTAGCACTTTGGAGAAGTTACTGAAACACTCATTCTTCATTTCCTCATCTATAAAGCAGGTAATAAAAGCCTCCACCTCTCTTGCTTTTTGGGGGAAGTCTTATGTCAAAAGCATGGTGTATACTGGCATTGAATGAACATTGTTTCCCTTTCCCCAAATTATGTGCTATGGAGTAAAATCATGTCAGGAGTTTAGAAAATGGAAAGGTCTATAGGATAAAATCCAAGCTAGGTCTAGAAGTCCAAGAAGAATTTGCATAAGGGAGCCAACAAAGAGGAATCAAAGGCAAAACAGATAGGTGGAGCAGTATCCAGAGTTGGAACTTGGGGGAAAGTGTGGTATGGGCAGAGGTTGGGGGCAGTAGGGATGTGAGGCTTTCAGGAGGACAAGGAATGTGTCAGGGGAGTTTGGATGGGAAAACACTGGAGAATTTTGAAAGTTGGACCAAGGAGTCAAATGTGATTGGCTCACAGTGGGAGATGGTGTCTGTGAGCAATGGAAGGCATATCTGGGCACAGCCTTCAGGGGATTCAGTCTGGAATAAGTGGTCTTGATGATATTGGAAGGTGTATCTGGGCACAGCCTTCAAGGGATTCAGTCTGGAATAAGTGGTCTTGATGACATTGGAAGGCGTATCTGGGCACAGCCTTCAGGGGATTCAGTCTGGAATAAGTGGTCTTGATGATACTGGAAGGCGTATCTGGGCACAGCCTTGGGGAGATTCACTCTGGAAGAAGTGGTCTTGATGGTACTGAGGACAGGTGAATCTGAGTATGGTAGGTTGAATTATGTTCCCTAATTTAAACATATTCTTAATCTCAACTCCTTTCCTGTCCATAGGAACACTGTCAATAGGAACTCTGGAAGATGTTAGTTTTAGTTAAGGTTTGGCCAGCTGAATCAGAATGGGTCTTAATCCTGGAGTCCTCAGAAAGAGAAGAATCTGAAAGCCAGAGTTAGAGAAAGCCATGCAAAAGAGCTAGAGAACTGGGAAGTCAGCAGGAAGCCCATAGAGAAAGGAGAGGACATCAGCATGTGGTGCTAAAGCCAAGTGGATTAGTCAGGGTTCTCTCAGGAACCAGAATCAACAGGAGATATCTGTGAACAGTATGAGATTTTATAAAATTCCCTCACGTGACTGTGGGGATGAACAAGTCCAGATTCCACAGCAGGCTGCAAACCAGGAGCCCCAATGGAGATCCAATGAAGGTCCTTGATGAGTTTCCAGGAGATGCTGGCTATCCAAAAACAAGCTAGGAAATTCTCTCTGAATGCTGAAATTACTTCCCATTTTAAGGTATTCAACTGATAGGATAAGACATCACTCATTGCTGATAGCATTCTCTCTGGTTTGTCCTACATGTAATCAGCAATCTATGCAGTAAACTCACTGATAACTAATGCCCATAAATGTATTTGTATTACAATTAGTCAAGTGCTTGCTTGAACAAACAATGGGGCACGATTGCCTGGCTGAGTTGACACATTAGCCTAACCCTCACAGTCCACCCCTTGTCAACTTGGCAACCACACACTTTACCTTAAACCATACTTAGTCTTTAAGTAAAAACAATAACAGACATGCATATATATATTTCTGCCTAACAATGTTCAACTCTTCTGTATACAACCAGAATCACATTAATTCCTTACAGAATAGGGTGCAAGTTCTTGGGTAATATTCACTCTTAAACTTGACATCCTTAAATATTATGACATGAAACTAAGAAAACAAAGATATTAGTCTTATGTACAAATACAATCATAACAAAACATAGAAGAAAGATTCATGACTATTACAGTCCTCATTTCTGTAACTGGTCTTGTGGTTGAAGTTCCTATTTATCATTACCTTCTTCCACTACCCATTCCATGTTCCCATTACCATCAGCAAGCACTTCAGCTGGCCATGGTTCTTTGCCTAGTGGGGTGATCCAAACTTCCATTCCTGAAGATTCTGGGCCATTGTTAGTCCTGCTTGGATTGGACTGTTATAATTTTTCTATTGACTTTAATCATAGGGTATGGCAGTATTAAGAGATGCCTTAGAGAACCACCTGTATTCTAGGCACACTTCTTTACCCCCATTAGGTAGTTGCAGACCTATTTCCCCTTGATAGTCAGAATCAATTACCCCAGCCAGTACAGTAATTCCTTTCTTTGCCTGTTGATTCAGAGGTAAGAGGAGCCCAGAGTGGCCAGGTGGCCATCTTAACTTCCAGTTCAATGGAATCACTGCTGTGTTTCCTGGTGGCAGTGTTCCTCCCTTTGGAACTAAGACCTGAAGACCAGCACAGCTTAAGGTTGCAGGTACAGGAAGGAAAAATTTTCCTAGTGGATCACTAGGGGTAATAGTGAGTGGTGCCACTCCCATTTCCACCCCTTGATTCCTGGACCCATGAATCCTGGCTATGGGAGAAACAGCCCCATAGAGTGGACACTGATTTAGACCATACACAGCCTCCTGGGGAACATTGCCCCAGCCCTACAAGGTATTGCTACCTATTTGGTGCAGTAAGTGAGTCTTCAAAAGGCCCCATTCCTGCACATTGTTTGCTGTGAAATGGGTTCCTTGATCAGAACCAATGCTGTATGGAATGCCATGGTGGTAGATAAGACATATAGTAAGTCCACAGATGGTAGTTTTGGAGGAGGCATTGCATGCAGTAAATGCAAACCCATGTCCAGTGTACATGTCTATTCCAGTTAAAACAAATTGCTGCCCCTCCCATGATGGAAGAGGTCCAATGTAATCAACCTGCTACTAGGTAACAGGATGGTCACACTGGGGAATGGCACCGTATTGGGGCTGAGTGTGGTTCTCTGCTGCTGGCACATTGGGTACTCAGCAGTTGCTGTAGCCAAGTCAGCTTTGGTGAGGGGAAGTCTGTGTTGCTGTGCCCACACATAACTTCCATCCCTACCTCCATGGCCAGTTTGTTCATGAGCCTATTGGGCAATGGCAGGAGTGACTGGGGGAAGAGGCTGAGCATTAGGCACAGAGTGGGTCATCTTATCCACTTGATTATTAAAATCTTTCTTTGCTAAAATCATCTCTGGTGAACGTTCATGTGGGACACAAATATTTTCATGACTTTTGTGCAATCAGAAAGGTCTATCCACATACTTCTTCTATTCACATACTACTTTGTCACCAGTTTTGCAATCATGTTCCTTCCAATTCCCTGACCATCCAGGCAAACCACTCGCAACAGCCCATGAATCAGTGTACAAGTGCACCTCCGGCCTTCCAAGCAAAATGAACAACTAGGTGCACTGCTTGAAGTTCTGCCCGCTGGGAGGATTTACCCTCACCATTGTCCTTCAGGGATGTCCCAGAATGGGGCTGCAGTGCTACAGTTGTCCACTTTTGGGAGGTACCTGCATATCATGCAGAACCATCTGTAAACTAGACTGGAGTTTTCTTTTCCTTAGTCAACTAATTGTAAAGAACTCCCCAAGAGTCCAAAGCTGTGGGCTGGGAAAGAGAAGGTAACATACTGGGGGTAGTTACTATGGGCATTTGGGCTATTTCCTCATGTAATTTCCTTGTGCCTTCAGGACCTGCTCGAGCCCTATCTTGTATACACCACTTCTGCTTTATTACGGAGTGCTGCTGTGCATGCCCAACTTTATGGTTTGGTGGGTCAGACAATACGCAGCTCATGATATGCCTCAGGTCTCCTGGTAACTTGATGGCCCATTGTTAAGTGTTCAGTCTCCACTAAGACCCATGAGCAGGCCAAAATCTATTTCTCAAAGGGGAGTAGTTATCTGCAGAGGATGGCAGGGCTTTGCTCCAAAATCCTAAGGGTCTGCATTGTGATTCTTCTATAGGTGTCTGCCAAAGGCTCCAGATAGCATCTCTATTTGCCACTGAAACTTCCAGTATCGTTGGATCTGCTGGATCAAATGGTCCAAGTGGCAGTGCAGCTTGTAAAGCAGCCTGGACCTGACACAGAGCCTCTTCTTGCTCCAGTCCTCAATCAAAAATAGCAGCTTTTCTGATCACCTGGTAAATGGGCTGGAGTAGCACACTCAAATGAAGAATGTGTTGTCTTCAAAATCTGAAGGGACTAACTAAATGAGTCTCTTTTTTATCTCCCACCTTCTTTCACACAAATGCCTTATGAATAAGTCTAGAGTTTTTGCTACTTCATGCTTGCTAGGTCCTACCAACATGGTATCATCAATATAATGGGCCAGTGTGATGTCTTGTGGGAGGGAGAGATGATCAAGGTCCCTGTGGACAATATTATGACATAGGCCTGGAGAGTTTATATACCCTCGAGACAGGACAGTGATGGTATCTTACTGACCTTGCCAGCTGAAAGCAATCTGTTTCTGGTGGTCCTTACTAATGGCAATTGAGAAAAAAAAGCATTTGCTAGATCAATAGCTGCATACCAGGTACCAGGTGATGTGTTTATTTGCTCAAGCAATGATACCACATCTGGAACAGCAACTGCAAATAGAGTCACCACAGTTAAGTTTATGATAATCTACAGTCATCCTCCAAGATCCATCTGTTTTCTGCACAGGCCAAATAGGAGAGTTGAATGGGAATGCACTGGGAATCAACACCCTGTTTCTTTCAGATCCTTGATGGTGGCACTAATCTCTGCAACCCCTCCAGGAATCTGGTGTTGCTTTTGACTATTTTTCTAGACAGAGACAGTTCTCGTGGCTTCCACTTGGCCTTTCCTACCATAATAGCCCTCACTCCACAAGTCAGGAATCCAGTGTGAGGATATTGCCATTTACTGAGTATGTCTATTCCAATTATGCATTCTGGAGCTGAGGAAATAACCACAGAATGGGTCCTGAAAACCACACTGTGAAATGAACATGAGCTAAAACTTGACTGATCACCTGACCTTCATAAGCCCGTACTCTGATGTAACTTCTGAGCCAGTGTCTAATAATCCCTGAAATGTCTCATTTTTCCTTTTCCCCAAGGCACAGTTACTCTGGTAAAAGGCCATGGATCTCCTTGTGGAAAGCTGGGAGGAAGATTAACAGTATAAATTTTTGGCAGTTTAATAGGATCCTTCCCCAAGGGGACCTGGCCTCTTCATTCAAGGGGCTTTGGGTCTGTAAACTGTCTCAAGTCTGGGAATTGGTTAAGGGGCCGTGATAACTGCATCTTTAATTCAAGTTAGGGTTTTGTTCGCTTGAGCTAGAACTCTCCTGCTTTTACAGATCCAGAAGGAATTTAGTAGACTGCCCATGTATATACCCCATGACTCTATGTGACTCAGACTGTTTTGAGTGCTGCTTTGAGTTTGTCTTTCATTGCAGTAGCCACCTTGTCTTTAGTGATTTCCTGCCAATACTTGACTTTTACCTGTCAGAGATCCTATCATCCCATAATGTTCAAGGATTCTAATTCCATCACAGAACTCCTTACAGTAATATGTGGACTACAGAGAAGAGCAACCACAGAGTTCTTCAGGGAAGTTAATCTTACACATTTATTCCTACAAATTTATTCCTTTGCCAGTTCTGGTTAAAGATGTGTCCTCTGGACTTTCCTGGGATGGGTGGGCAGGTTTTAAATGGCAAATCCATTCTAGCATTCCAATCTCTCTATGCCTTTGAACTCCCTCTTCTACTGTATACCCGGAAAAATTGGGCATCTCAACTTCAGACATGCTAGACCATTTTTTGGTCCACATGTCAGCCAGCCACCCAAACAAACTGTTAGAACCCTTTCTAACCCCTTGAGCTACAGCACTGAATCCACAATTTCTGCTCAGTGTGCCCATATCAATAAATTCAACCTGATCGAACTTTATATTCCTTCTGCCATTATTTCATACCCTTAATATTCATTCCCATACATATTCCCCTGATTTCTGTCTATATAATTTAGAGAACTCATGCAGTTCTTTTAGAGTATAGTATACTTCCTCATGGGTCACACTTTGTATTTCACCTTTGGGAGTTTGTTATGATTTTAGTTTAGTAATAGGTCTTGAAGAGAAGAGGGGTGGTGGGGGTGGCTAAGGAGAAGGATTAGAAATGCCTTACAAACTACTGACCTTAGGGCATTCCTTTGCATTTTCATTTGGTGAGACAGGATTAATCTCTTCAAGAAGGGGGTGGAAAGCAGATTCCTCAGGGCTGGGTGGAGGTTGGGCAGCGAATGCTGGATTCCTCAGGGATGGGAGGAGGTCCAGACTCCCTGGGGCAGGCCAGAGACTGGGCAGTGCAGGCTTCAGTTTGGCTGGTACCTATCTCTGGGCTGGAAGAAGATCTGGACCTCCTGGTGTGGACTGGAGTCTGGGTGAGACAAGGTTGACAAGGTATGGTCTCCACAAGGCAGGCCTTCACAGGTTTATCTGGCAAAGTCTCAGCAGAATTTAGGGTTCCAATATCCCCACCAATATCATCATCATCCCATAAGTCTCCATCCCAATCCTCAGGTCCCATTCCTTTCCAATTAATGCCTTCACTTTAACAGCAGACACCCTGTGAGGTTGAGATTTTAAGTTTCCTTTGTAATTCTGCTACTCATACAATAAGAGTCTGAGTCTGGTTTTTAGAGATCTCATGGCGGTAAGAAACACGATTTTCTTTCAGAGCACACATAGAAACTTTCAGATCATTCATATTGTGTTTAAGCTGCAAATTCGAAACCTTTAGCTCATCACTTTCTTTTGTAACTATATTCAGAGTATTGAGGAGGAGCCAGCCAACATCATTGCACCTTTTGATTCCACAAAACTCTGTTAAGGTGTTGAAAACACTCTCACCCAGATCCTTACTTCTTACAAAGCGGAAGTAGGGGAATCCAGTGATGATAATTTGCATATCTCCATTGCTAACTCACACCATGGACTGTTAGTGGCCTCTTCATTATTGGAAAGGGAGTCATTACTACCCTGATTCCAATTTGAGTAGAGAGCCAATTGCAAAACTCCCAGAACCACTTCAGAAGTCCCATGTTTAAGATTCTGTTCCTCAAGGAAGCACCCCTCTTCTGGTACCAACCTGTATTATTTAGGGTTCTCTAGGGAAACAGAATTAACAGGAGATACTTGTAAATAGTATGAAATTTTATAAAATTCTCTCACATGATCATCATTCATATGGTGATGGGGATGCACAAGTCCAGATTCTGCAGGCAGGCTGCAAACCAGGGGTCCTGAAGAAGGTCCGATGAAGGTTCTTGATGAGTTTCCAGGAGATGTTGACTGTCCAAAGGCAAGCTGGGACATTCTCTCTGAATACTGAAACCACTTCCTCTTTTAAGGCATTCAACTGATCAGATAAAACTTCACTCATTGGTGATGGCAATCTCCCTGGTTTTTCTTAGATGTAATCAGCTATCTATTCAATGAACTCACTGATGACTAAAGCCCATAAATGTCCTTGTATTACAGTTAGCCCAGGGCTTGCTTGACCAAACAACTGGCCATAATTACCTGGCCAAGTTGACATATCAGCCTAACCATAACACCAAAGAACCCAAAGATGGCCAGCCAGCCAGAATGCTACTGACCCCAGGAGGAAGCAAGCCTTCCAGCTTCAAAACTATGAATTAATAAATTCCCATCATTTAAACCACCCCATTGTGTGACTTTTGTCGTAGCGGCCAGGGAAACTAAGATGCTGGGAAGCCTTTCAAAGAAATAAAGGACAGGATTTAGTGTCTGAAGAAATAAGAGAAAGAGGAGAGGATGATTTCAGAGATGATGCTAATTTTTCCCACATGGAGGACTGAAAGAAGAGCAACAGCCAAGAGGGGATAGCTAGGAAGGAAGTCATAAGAGTGGAGGTGGTGAGGGGGAGATAGAGCTGTCATTGCTAACTATTTGGTACTTACTTGAGGTCAGTGTGGGATGAACCCATGTCGGCTGCCTGGAAAGAAAGGAAATTTGGTTTTGAAGAACAAGAAGAGTCAGTTAATGATGGAGAATTTTTGAATTTCTTGCATAGAGATGGTAGTTGAATTTCTATAATACTTTTTCTTCACAATACTTCCATAATACCTTGACACTATCTCCAAAATATAGATCCTATAATAAGCTTCAAGATAAACATTGTGTGTTGCAAATCCATAAACCTTCTCATTGGAATTTCTAGAAAAATATGGCCATGCCTCTTAAATGACCATTCCTCATTTTCATAAACTTATAGTGTCACAGAATTTGGACACAGATGAGACTTTAAGAAGTCAGCTAGTCTTCCTTTCTGGTTTCAGACATGGTTTTACCAAATTAGAAGACTATGATTTATTAACTTTAAAAGATAAGTTAATGACAGCCTTTTAAGCCACAGTGCCTGTAAAAAACATTAATATTTCTTTATATTTCACCTAAATCCTTCTTGTTATATTTTGGAAATACATGTTTTCTTTTCTTTGGTGGAGTTTTAAAAGACCTACAGATATTTGATATTTGAGTTGCTCCCCTGAAATTTCCAGATCCCCAACTGAGTGTCCCATGGGGAGTCATATCAGTAGACTAGTTCTACCCATGTACAAGAAAGTTCCAATGAACTTTTACTTTTAAAGGAAAAAAAAGGTTTTATTGAGGTATAGATGACATATAATAAACCGCACATTTTTAAAATATACAGTTTGATTGGTCTTCGTATATATAATCCCATGATATCATCACCATAATTAAGAGAATAAACAGATGCATCACCCCCCAAAATTTCCTCAGGCCCCTTTGTAACCTCTTTCTTCAATCCCCTCCCATTCACTCTTCCCCAAATCCCAAGGAATCACTGATCTGCTTTCTGTCACTATACATTAGTTTACATTTCCTAGAATTTTATATCAATGAAATCATGCAGTATGTACTTTTCGGGACGTCTGGCTTCTTTTACTCCGCATACTTATTTTGAGATTTATCCATGTTGTAGTGTGTATCCATAGCTCACTTCTTTGAATTGTTGAATAGCATTGCATTATATCAATATACCCCAATTTGTTTATCTTTTCACCTGGCAATGGATATTTAGGTAGTTTCTAGTTTGGGCAATTACAACTAAAGTTCTAACGGATATTTGTGTACACATCTTTTTGTGCACCTATATTTGGTAAATATGTAGGAATACAATGGCTGGATCATATTGTAGGCATATGTATACATTTTTAAGAAAATTTCAAAATGTTTTCCAAAATAATCACATCATTTTACATTCCCATCAGAAATGAGTGAAACGTTCCAGTTTCTCCACATCCTCACCTATTATGAGTCTTTTCAAAAAATTTTATTTTCGCCATTCTAGTAGGTGTGTGCAGGGATCTCATTGTGGTTCTAATTTGCATTTCCCAAACAATTAATGATGTTGGGCATCTTTCAATATGCCATCCTTACATTTTTTCTTTGGAGAGACCAATATTGAACAGATTTCAAATATTTTTCCCATTTAAAAAGGGACTTTTAATTTAGAAAAGTTGTAGATTGCAGAAAAATTGCAAAAATAGTACAGAGTTCCCATATACTCACATGCAGTTTTCCCTCTCAATAACATCTTACCTTTGTATTGTATATTTGTTACAATTAATGAGCTAATATTGAAACATTGTTATAAACTAAGCTCTGTAATTTATTCAGATTGCCTTAGTTTTCACGTAAGGATCTTTTTCTGTTCCAAGATCTTATTCAGGCTGCCACACTATATTTAGTCGTACTCTTTCCTTAGGTGACTCTTAGAAGCCATAGCTTCTCAGATTTTCCTAGTTTTGAAGACCTTGACAGTTTTGAAGTGTACTGGTCAGGTATTTTGTAGAATGTCCCCAACTGGGATTTGTCATTTGTTTTTTGTCATGATTAAACTGGGCTTTTTCATCACATCATATCACAGGTAAACACAATCAACATGGCTTAATACCTTCATGTTCACTTTGTTTGCCTGGCTGAGGTAGGATTTGTCAGATTTTTCCATTGTAAAGTTACTCTCCTTCCTACCCTACTCCCACCATACAGGATTATTTGTAGTTTTGTCCATTTTTCATTGGATTATTTGTTTTCTTATTTTTAAGTTTTGAAAATTTTAAAATATTCTGAATAGTAGTCCTTTATCAGATGTATGAAGTGCAAATATATTCTTCCATTTGGTAGCGTGTCTTTTCCTTCAAAATACAAAATATTTTGAAGAGGAGTGTTTTTAATTTGATAAAGTTCCATTTCTCAAATTTTTCTTGTTTTCTTTTCACATTTGTTGTTATAATGAAGAAATCTTTGAAAGTCCTAGATCACAAATATTTTCTCCTAGAACTTGAATAATTTCAGGTTTTAAATTAGGTCTGTGGTTCATTTTGAGTTGATTTTTGTATACGGTATGAGGTACAGATTGGATAGAAGTTCATTTGTGTGTGTGTGTGTACATTTGTGTGCACATATGGTTATCCAATTGTTCCAACACCATTTTTAAAAAAAGTTTATCCTTTCTCTGATGAGTTAACTGCTTTCAGAATTGCCTTTGTTGAAAACTAGTTGCCCATCTACATGTGTGTGTGTGAGTGTGTATGAGTTTACTTCTGGTCTCTGTTGTGTTCTATGGGTCTCTGTCTATTTTGATGCCAACACCCACCGTTTTGATCACTGCAGCTTTATCATGTCTGAAAAGCAGGTAGCGTTAATCCTCCAAGTTTATTCTTGTTTTCATAGCTGCTTGGCGAATTTAGCTCATTTACATTTCCACATGAATTTAAGAATTAGCTTGACAATTTCTACAAAATATCCTGCTGGGATTTTGAATGGGATTGCATTGAACCTATAGATCAACTTGGAGAGAACTGTCATACTAACAATATTGAGTGTTCTGTCTCAAGAGCTTGCATATCTCTTCATTTATTTAGGTCTTCTTAAATTTCTCTCAGCAATGTTTTGTAGCTTTCAGTGTTTTTTATTGTTCTTTTTAATATTGTATACATACATTAATTTGATAACCTAAAGTAAATTGAAGTGTTTGGATGAAGGAGTCTTACTGAAAAGGTTAACAGGTTCTTTGAAGAAGCCACCTTATATATTTAGTTAGGACCATAAAAAATGCATCCTCTTCAGGGGGAAGTCCATGTGCTTCTCCCCTCTCTGCTTTGGAGCATACTGATCCATTTGTTATAGCCCACTGACTCCTAGCACACCACTTGTGACCAGGCATATACTTGGTGGAAATTAAATGGGCTTTCCCATTACACTGCTATTTCTATGTCTGGTAACCATCATGTGATACTAAGTGGTGTTTTGAAGTGGAATACATTGTTAGTCTTTCATCCAATTGAGCCTGGCACTGCTCTTGGCTTCAGGGATAAAAAGTGGTGATAAACTAGTTAATAAGTAAAGTCATGGGGGATTACAGTTTGTGATAAGCTCTCTGGAAAAAATAAACAGAAAGTTGTGCTATAATGACTGGGAGGGCCCTTAGGAAGGCTGCGGGAGGAGGGGACCTTTGAGCAAAGGCCAGAAGCTTTAGCAGGGAGGGACGGGCAAGGAGCATTCCAGGCAAAGGACACTGTCTGTGCTTGATCCCAAATAGGTTGGATAGGGTCAACAAAAGTGAGTGAGATGAAGCAGGTGGGAGGGGCGGGCAGGGGCCACAGGAAGTGACTGCAGGAGCAGGTGGAGGCTGTGAGGGCAAGAAGCCAGCCTGGTGAAGGCAAGGGTTGCTGAACTTAAGGAATCTCACACTGGTCTTGTTGTGTATTTTCATGGAGAAACACCAAGCAAGTAAAAGGTCACAGACCCTCCCAGCCAGACAAAGCCAATGATGTCCCTAGGACCTGCTCCAGGGTTCTTCTGCTTCTTCTCAGCCATGAGAAGAAGGCTTTGGGTTTTATCCTCCATGGATTTTAATGGGGGAGTGGCATGCTTCAGCATAGATGTCTCTTGTTATAATGGAGTGCAAGAGAGGAAACAGGGACACTGGAGAGGAGGTTTCAGAAGAGTGGAAAGGGGGATGCTGGGGAGGAGGTTTCAGATGAGGCCATGGGGATGGGGTGGTGTTTGGACTTACATGACAAAGTAGGTAACCTGAAGGTTAGGGGAGAGGGATTGGCCTGTCTGATCTCTTAGCGTCTAAGTTTCTTGGCCGCTATGACAAATACCACACGATGGGTTGGCTTAACAACAACAATCATTTGGCTCCCAGTTTCTGAGTCTGGAAGGCTGGCCTCCTGCCAGGGTTGGTAGCGTTCGGCTGGCTGGAAATCCTTGGGTTTCTTGGCTTTCTCATCATATGGCGTTGTCCTCTCCTTTCTCTTCTGGGTTCTCACCATCTTTCAGCTTCCAGATCCTCCCCATGGTTTACCCTTTATAAGACCTTCAGTAACAGGACCAATTCTTAACCAAAAATAATATCTTCTAAAGGTCCTATTTACAATGGGCTCACCCCCCACCGGAAGGGGATTAGATTGAGAGCATGTTATTTCTCTAGGTACAACCTAGCACACATAGGCCACCAATTCTTAAACGTTTTGGTCTCAAGAATCCTTTACACCCTTAAAAGTTGTTGAGAACCCCAAAACCTTTTGTTGATATGGGCTATAGCTTTCAATATTTATTTATTAGTTATTAAGACAGAAAACATTTTAAAATACAAGAACACACGTGCACACACCCCATGAGCTCTCAGGGCGTCGGAGGTCATCACATGCCAGGTCTCCTCTGGGAAGCCAAGCTGCACACTGGTGCACACTTGTGAGACGAAAAGACGGAAAGGGACAGACGATGTGTTAGTATTATTATGAAAGCGGTTTTGACTTTCTGCTCCCAGAGGTTCCCAACCCACACTGCGAGGACTGCTTCGGGTTCCCGAGTGCTCTGGCAGCCCATGTGGCACGTCTTCCGGGGGAGATGCTGCCCTGAACCGGGAGGCGCTCCTGATTGGCTGGAGCCTCAGCCCCGCCCCATGGGCGTGGTTCCGCGTGGACCTGCGCCCTCCCTTCTCTGTCGGGCTGGGCCCACCTCTCAGAGAAGTTGTGAAACTGATGCGTTCCGGAGGCTGCAGGACCCTCCTCTCTACCCGGGTTCTGAATAAATCAAGGAATCAAAAAAAATGCAGCAAATGGGGACCCAAGGGTCATTTTTTTTTTCTGATAAAGACTCAGGTGGGGGAACGTGGCCTCACAATCGAACTCCAGAGTCAGCCTCCCTATTGCACCCTGTTGCCAGCCTATTGCACCCCATTGCCACCCTATTGCACCCATTACAAGCCTGTTGCACCCCATTGCCAGCCTATTGCAGGCTGGGCCAGGCAGGCCTTCCTGCGGGGAAAGGCTGGCCCCTGGAGCCATGGACAGGGCTTCTTCCCAGGGTGCAAAGACTGCAGGGCTGGCCACCCGCGAATGTACTTCCCTGAAACACGCCCTCCCTCCCTGGGACCCAGAGGACCCAGGCAGTCAGGGTAGGAAGTATCCTGCTCCTGGAAATCAGCAGTGGGCGAGAGGTGTTTTCCCAAAGGGAAGCAGTTTGGTCCTGGTCCCTTCCGGGTTTCAAACGTTTGCTTCAGAGAGTTTAAGAATCCCCTGGGGGAACTGGACGTGGCTCAACTGACCGTCTGCCATGTGGAGGGGGAGCTTACCATGTGGTAAGCTGCCGGAAGCAAGGAGTGCTGTGCCACGCAGGGGCGCCCCGGCCTAAGGATACCCCAAGCCTAAGGAGTGTGCCCCGTAAGGAGAGCTGCCCCGTGTGAAAAAAGCGCAGCCCACCCTGAAGTGGCACCGCACACACAGAGAGCTGACCCAGCAAGATGATGCAACGAAGAAGAAAGGCAGTTTCCTAGTGCCAGCGGATAATGCAAGAGGACACAGAAGAACACACAGTGAATGGACACAGAGAGAAGACAATGCCGGGGGGGGGGGGGGTGGAGGGAAGAGAAATAAATAAATCTTAAAAAAAAAAAAAAATCCCCTGAAACTGTTTGCAAAATGGTGTGGGTATGTGTTTTCTAACTGACCAGAGGACCCGTACCTTCCAACACTTCTCCCAGGGCAGAGGGCGAGGGAGCCTCAGCCAGGCTCACCTGGGCCGCCTCCAAGGGGAAAGGGCTTTGTTCAGCGTCTCCAAGGGGACCTGCCAGCCGGAGGCTGGAACTTCTCCCCACAGAGCACAACGACCCTTTCCAAAGGCCCATGTCTTTTGCCTTCTGTGCCCCTCGTGTGGACCTTCGGCTGAGGTGCGAGCTGCTGCCCTCTCAGCCCCCAGGAGCCTCCAGCACCGACTCATCTTCTCTAGAGCGGAGATAGTGGGCTCAGCCTGGGTTAAATGCCACTCGTGCCTGCAACACAGCAGAAACGTGGCCTTCCTGTTTTCTCCTTTTCTCCTTTCTTTACTTTTTATTGCTCTTTGGCTTGAGGGGTGGTGAAATTGTCCTCGGCATAATTTCAGAATGGATGCTTCTGCTTGGATTCTCTCCAGACTTACTCTAGACTTTAGTGTAGCGTCCCCCAACTTTTCACGCACAGGTCCCACCTGCTTCTATCTTCTAGGAATTTCTCACAATTCGAGTCTCCTGGCAATACCCATTCTTTGTTTTCCAAGGTGTGTATGTGTTCTGCTGTTATAAGAGATAAGGAGGAAGAAGGAGTACCATATGCTCATTTTGCTATCTTAAAAAAATTTTTTTTTTAAATGTAGGCCAGTAATTTATTCAGGTAGGAAGGGATGAGAAATGGGAAAAAATAACAGATCAGGGGTTCCAGGTAGAGAGGAAGGGGCTGAAGAGTGGTAAAGAGGGCTGATTTTTGAAAATATATTTCCTGGGAAGAGTTGGTGCTCTCATTCTCATGACACTGTGAATGGATGGCTTTAATTAATGAATTGCTCATTTCTCCCAAGACAATCTTCACAGAGGCAAGGAGGGAGGGAGAAACATGGAGCTTGCATTCTGGAGGAGACCCTGCGTAGGTGGGTGCAGCAGCCTTTAAGAAAGAAAAGCGTCTCCTCCGGGCTGGGATGCAGAGCCCCCTATCCTTGAGCCATTTTTCCTTGTGAGTAAAATGGCTTTGGTTTCCTTTTCTTACTGGCCTGGCTTTTCACTCCTTCCACCAGAAATGGCAGCCCTGGGATGAGATGGGGTCCTGGTTTGTCGGGGAGGTGAGTGAGAGGAGCCTCTCCTCCTCCTGCTGCTAGAACTTGGGGCTTCTGCCACCACATTGTCTTCTCACCGCCGAGCGGACCTCCTCTTCTAATATGTGCTGTGCATCTGATTATTAGCCTGCTTGGGTTTTTGCTGTTTTTTTTTTTTTTTTTTTTTTTTAAGTATTTCATACTCCTTATAAAAAGTCAACTCAGAGACAGCAGCGATTTCCATGAAGGAAACGTCATCCTAACACCATTAACCCAGACATCCCACCGCCCAGGGGTAGCCACTGTTTGTAGTGTGCTCTATGACATTTAGGAAACTTTCTCTCTGTGTGTGTATGTTATGCATTTTCACACAAATGGAAGCAAACGGCATGGTTTTACCTGCCCCAGACACTGCTCCACATCATATCCTTTTTAGAGTGACCACAGAGTCCCCATGGCATGGCCCGCCCGCGATCCAGGAGTGGGCTCTCCCTGCCTCCAGCCTTCCGTTCGCCCTGACAGTGTGGGCTGGACCCTTGTGTCCTCACAGCTTGGCACACGTCCATGGATGGATGTCCAGAGTAAATCCCTGGTCTAGACATGGAGGACATATGACTCATTTAAAACTGGTAAAATCAGCAAACTGACATTCAGAACTTGTGCCAAGTTACACTCCCACCAATAAAACGTGAGACTTTGTATTTCCCACATCCTCATGACCCAGCATGGTAGTAACAGCTAACAGATGTGCCGGACACCGATCTAAGCTTTTTACATACATCATCTCATTTAATTCTCGCCAGAGCTCTACAAGGCAGGCACGGTTGTTAACCCCTACATAAATGAGGAGTCAAACAATGACAGGGCAAGTAATGTGCTGGGGTCACAAAGGTAGTAACTGGTGGAGATGTGGGGGACACCCAGGGGAGCTCACACCAAGGTGTGCCCCGAAGCACTAGACTAAATGGTTATTCGTGTACCTGCATATCACTTACAATGATCACTTAACCAACAATTGATGCTGAATACGTGAGCAAATATTTATTGAAGATTTGCTCTTTTTTCCTGTGACCTGCTTGTTAGGACCCTTTGCTAATGTTTCTATTAAAAATGTTTGTATTTTAAGGCTGACTGATTTACAGTAACATTTTTTTTTAATTGAGGAAATTCATACTTTGCCATGTGAGTACAAGTATTTTTAAACAAGGTGCTTTACTTTTATCTTTGTTTATGATGGAGTTTTTTGGACACACAGATTCTTCTTCTTCATCTTCTCTTAATAGAGCAGTTGTGGGTTTACAGAAAAATCACTCAGAAAGTACAGTGTTCCCATATACCTCCCTCACACATGTAGTTTTTCCTATCATTAACATTTTGCATTAGTGTACTACCTTTGTTAAAATAGATGAAGCAATATTGTTGTAACTATATGTAATGGTTTGATATGGTTATGAATTCTAAAAATATTCGATTATGTTTTCAATCTGGTCTATTACTGGTTGTGATTGAGTTATGATTAGGGCTTTGATTGAGCCATATCATTAGGGCATTGCCTCCCCACCCCTTGGTGGGTGGGAATTCACAGATAAAAGGCATGGAAAAGGACATAGTTGGTGCTTTTGATGCAAGGGTTTCTGATGTTGGAGTTTTGATGTTAGAGTCTGATGCTGAAGTCTTACACTGGAGCCCCAGGGAGTCAGCACACAGAGGAAAGAGAAGCAAGCCCTGGTAAGAGAGGCCCTGAGCCAGGAGAAGAACACAGAGGAGTAGAGATGACTCCTTAGACATGACAGAAACCCCAGGGAGAGACACAGCCGTTCACCTGATAGTCTATAGCTGACCCTGTGGAGAGAGACAAAGCCTAGAGAGCCTCATAATCTACAGCTGACCTTGAGAAAAGAGAGGAACTGAGCCCAGAGGAACCCAGGAAGCCTGAACCCTGGCAGACTTTGGAAGCCATCTTGCTCCAAAATGTGGAAATCGACTTCGGTGAGGGAAGTAACTTATGCATTATGGCCTGGTACCTGTAAGCTCCTACCCCAAATAAATACCCTTTATAAAAACCAACCCATTTCTGGTATTTTGCATGAGCACCCCTTTGACTGACCAATCCACCATATGTTCAATTACAGTCCGTAGTTTATATTAGGGTTCACTCTTCATGTTGTACAATTCTATTCTAGTATATATACATACATAGATACATATGTATATGCGTGTGTGTATATATATATATATAAATCTAGAATCAGTCTTTTTAGCTACTTTCAAGTATCCAATTCAGTGGTATTAGTTACATTCACAATGTTGAAATAGTACCACCACTATTAATTACCAAAACATTTTCATCACCACAAACAGAACACACAAAGGTTTTTAACATCTATGCTATTGAATTTATCAATCTTTTCTTTTATGGATTCTGGATTTAAGTTTATGCTTTTAAAAGTATTCCCTTTTCCAAGAGTGTAGAAAAAAAGTGACTACATTTATTAATCACTTTTACTTAGAGCAGTATCCGGCAAATGCGTTAGTTGTTTTTAGTTGGAACTTATTTTGGCAGGGAAAGAGGTGGAGATGCAGATTTATTTTCTTCAATGTGGCTAGACTGATGTTATGACAAGGTTGAGAGTCTGAGTCTTCCCACGGGTTTGACTGCTGTGCTTTTCCATCACTATATCTTCCTATGTGTTTTATTTTTGTTTCTATGCTCTCTGTCCAGTTCCTTTGGAAAGGATGGATACTGAGAATGGGGTAGACTTGACAATGTTTGTGTGCTTGGAACCCCCAAGCACAATGGAAGCCCCCTTGACTGCAGCGACCCCGGCTCTCATGGATCTGCAAGACTTGTAAAACCCTGTAATGAATTCTATTAAGGTAGTTCTGCCCCACCCCAATACCTTTCATTGCTCCCCATAGGGGTAACTAATCCACTGGTCCTCAATTTTGGCCATGAATGGGAATCACCTGTAGGCTTCACATGTTATTGGTGCCTGCGTCCCACCCCCAGGGATTCTGACTTAGTCTAAGGAGTAGTCTAGGCATTGGGACTTTTAAACTCTTCCCAGGTGATCCTAATATGCAACCAAGGTTGAGACACTGATCTAGAGTCAGATCCCAGAAAAATCCAGGGGAACAAGTGCAAAGTCTGTCCTATTCTGAAGATGTCAGTTAGCTTCTCTTCCCAACCATACCAGTAAGCTCATGAACAAATATGCCTCTGTGACATAGGCTCCACGGCAAGGCCTTTCTTTTAGGAAGGCTTGTCTAGCTTCTGCCATTCCTGAGTGACCAATCTGTCAGCAGGAGAGACCTTGATGATTTCCCAATGTGGCTCAAGTCTCAAGAAACACCTACCAACCAACTGATGATGTGCCATTTAGAGAAGACCTGGTGATTCATCCTTAGTGGAAGAGATGCTTATTTCTTGATGGAATTTCCTTCTGGACCTGCTTTGTTTCTTCTGTAAGTACCATCTGTGGACTTACAGAATACCTTATTCATAGTCATGATATGCAATGCAATATTGCTCATGGCCAAGAAATAAATTTTATAGTAAAAAGAAGTGAGACAATGACTTGATGCCCACAAGTTTCTCTGGTCTTACCATGGATCCATAAAACCAGGAGCTTGTGGTTCTGTAGAGTTATATGGTGCACTGAGGACTCATGACCTCATCAGTTAACAGCTGAAAGACAACACCTTCCTATAGTGAGATGCTGTTCAACAGGTGAGCATGAACTCAGAACCAGTGACCAGCATATGGGATGGCTCTCCCATAGACAAGGGGAAGAAGTGGGAGTGGCAACTCTCACTAGGATATCTGCTAATCCATTCCCCAAGTGTTTACTTTTTGGCTCAACAGTTTTGCTTGTTTAAGTGGTCTCAATATTGAGAAGAATCCTTCTATCAGGCAACAAAATAATGTTTCCTCTGAACTTGAAACTGAGCCTACCATTTTGAGTCTTTTATTCCATTGATTCAAAAGGCAAACAGGATGAGTTTACTCTTTTGCTAGAGTGAATGATCCTTTTTATCAATATAAATTAGATTGATGCTACCAGTGAGGTATATGCCTGGAACTTGGAGGAACCTCTGGGTGCCTACTTTTACTGCCAAGTCCAGTAAAAAGGTTAATAGAAGACTGCAGAAACTCAATATAGGTAAAATCTCGGAGGCTCAACTCCTCAAGGAGGAAGGCTACCTGCATCAGGAGAAGAACAATTGCTAGTTGCAGTGCTGGCTAAGTGTAAAGGGAATGTATGCTATGTGGTGGAAAAAGGAAGTTATAAGCACCAATAAGGGATACAGTATAAAACCCACTGCTGTAGAGTGGCAGAGTGGGAGTCCTGCAAACTTGATTCCTGGGGAAACAATCATAAATGCCCCAAATTATATATATACTCACACACACACAAATACATATACATATTTATAATCCAATCATCTAAATCATGCTTAAAGAAGTTAAGGAAGATATGATGACAATGTCTCTTCAAATAGAAAATATATATAGATAGAAAATGTGAAAAAAGAACCAAATGGAAATTCTGGAATTGAAAAATGCAATAACTTAAATGAAAAATTCAGCAGAGAGACTAAAAGTAGATTAAAATTTGCAGAAGCAGCAAACTTGAAAACAGATTGGTAGAGGTTATGCATATAAAGAAGAGAGAGAAAATGAATGAAGAAAAATGAACAGAGCCTCAGAGAAATATGGAACATCTTAAGTGCACTAAGATACGTGTAATTGGAATACCAAAAGGAGAGAGAGAAAAGGGCAGAAAAATTTTTAGAAGAAATAATGACTGAAAACCTCACAAATTTAATGAAAATACATTAATATAATGTATTATTATATTATATATAATAAATAATATATATTATTATATTATATACTAAGCAAACTCTAAGTAGCATAAACATAAAGAGACACACATCCAGACACACCATAGTAAAAATGTGGAAAGTCAAAGACAGGAAAAAAATCTTGAAAACAGTGAGAGAAGAATGATTCCTTTTGTACAAGGGAATCACAATAAGATTAACACATGACTTTTGATAAGAAACAGTGGAATCAGAATGCAATTGGATAACATTTTCAAAGTCTTGAAAGACAAAAACAACCAACCAATAACATTATATTTATCAAGGCTTACCTAAAAATGAAGGTAAGATGAAGACATTCTTAGATAAACAAGAATTGAAATAATTTCTTCCTTGTAGAGCTGCCTAACAAGAAAGACTAATGAAATTCTTCAGGCTGAAAGCAGGTGAACCTAGAAGGAAATCTAAATCCACATGAAAAATCTAAGAGCACTTAGATTTTTTTTAATGGTTATGATCAAAAGACATTTATTAAGGACTTAAATATATATTATTCTGCATTAAGTGCTATATTTCCAAGAACATCCTGACAAAGGAAAAGGCCTTAGCAGGACTAGAAAGTCATATTCAATTATAACATATACAGATACGCAAACATGAATTTCAATTCTAGGAACATAATTAAATCTTCTTAAAAAGCTTACTTGGCACTACTATATTGTTGTCATTGTTTTTAAATTTTTTTCTTCTTTATTTTCTTTTAAATGTTACATTAAAAAAATATGAGGTCCCCATATACCCCCTCAGCCCCCCTACTCCTCTTCTCCCACATCAACAACCTCTTCCATCATCGTGGCACATTCACTGCACTGATGAATACATTTTGGAGCACTGCTGCACCACATGGACAGTCTACACTCTCCCCCATTCCACCCAGTGGGCCATGGCAGGACACACAATGTCCAGCAGCACCACCCAGGACAACTCCAAATCCTGAAAATGCACCCATATCATCATATCTCTTCTTCCCTCTTCCTAACATCAGCAACTACCATGGCCACTTTCTGCACATCAATATTACAATTTCTTTCCTTACTAATCATAATAGTTCCCCAGAAGAACACCAGTAAGTCCACTCTAATCTATACTCTATGCCTCCATCCTGTGGACCCTGGGATGGTTAAGGCTAGTCCTCCTCCACATCAAGAGGGGGCTTAGATTCCACATGGATGATGGATGCAATTCTCCTACTTGCAGTTGTAGGCACTCTTGGCTCCCTGGTGTGGTGGTTGATCTTCTTCACCTCCCTGTTAGCTGGCCAGGGTAAGTCCATTAAACCAGAGGACAGAAGTTGCAAGTCTGCTGAGGCTCAGGGCCTGGCCATCACATGGACAGTCCAGAGATTCAGGTCTCCTGAGTATACACTAACACAAACACCAATGACAGGTCCGGTAAAAGTAACAGAAGAGGCATGCATAGAAAGGTCATATCTGAGTCCAACTCCAAAATACTCAGGAACACAAATTCCAAAGTAGGGCCAACTGACATGGCCCTGAACTCCAGAGCCATCTGTCAAGATCATGGAACCTGTGGGTCTCCGTAGCCCTCAGGAGAACCAGTACCTGGGTTTCTATTCACTTTGGCTGTCTCTGGTACCCTACTGAGTCATGCGTAAGGATTACCCCTCTGATGACCGCCCACCTCTTTTTTGGAGACTCATAGCCATATAAACTTATTTGTCCTTTCCTTCGCCCCCCCCTTTTTTCATTCAAATGAAGATTTTTAAAATTTATTTACTTATTTTTTTATTACATTCAGAAAATATGAGGTCCCCATATACCCCCCACCCCCCTCACCCCACTCCTCTCCCCATAGCAACAATCTCCTCCATCATCATGAGACATTCATTGCATTTGGTGAATACATCTCTGAGCATTGCTGCACCTTATGGTCAATGGTCCACATCATAGCCCACACTCTCCCACGTTCCATCCAGTGGGCCATGGGAGGACATACAATGTCCAGTAATTGTCCCTCCAGCACCACCCAGGACAACTCCAAGTCTTGAAAATGCCTCCACATCTCATCTCTTCCTCCCATTCCCCACACCCAACAGCCACCATAGCCACTTTCTCCACACCAATACCACATTTTCTTCGATTACTAATCACAATAGTTCATGAATAGAATATCAGTAAGTCCACTCTAATCCATATTCTATTCCTCCATCCTGTGGACCTTGGATTGGTTGTGTCCACTCCACATCTATATCAAGAGGGGGCTTAGATTCCACATGGATGCTGGATGCAATCCTCCTGCTTTCAGATGTAGGCACTCTTGGCTCCCTGGTGTGGTGGTTGACCTTCTTCAACTCCATGTTAGCTGAGTGGGGTAAGTCCAATAAACCAGCGTGTAGGAGTTGCAAGTCTGTTGAGGCTCAGGGCCTGGCTATCACATGGACAGTCCAGAGATTCAGATCCTCTGGGTATGTACTAAACCCCAGCACCAACTACAGTTCTGGTAAACATAACAGGAGAGGCTTGTGAAAAAAGATCACATCTGAGTCCAGCTCCATCACACAGAAACACAAACTCCAAAGAAGGGCCAACTGACATGGCACTGAACTCCATCTGCCATGACCATAGAACCTGTGGGTCTCTGTGGCCCTCAGAAGAACCAATACCCGGGGTTGTATCTACTTTATCTGTCTCTGGGACTCTGCTGAGGTGTGCATAAGGGTGACCCCTCTGATAACCTCCTGGCTCTTTTTTGGAGACTCATAGCCAATGAGTCTCCTTCCCCCCTTTTATCCAAGGTCAAAAAGCATATTTTAACACCTGATATTACATGTAGGCTGAGATATTCTGTTGGTCTGAGTTGACCCTTTTATTCAAGGTCTTTTTCTAGTTATGTTGTCAGCTGGTGCTTGGTAGTAATCCCTTGGTGCCAGAGAGGCTCATCCCCAGGAGTCCTGTCCCACACTGGGGGGAAGGTAATGCATTTACATGCTGAGTTTGACTTAGAGAGTGGCCACATTTGAGAAACATGGAGGCTCTCAGGAGGTAATTCTTAGGCAACCTGCAGCTCTAGGCTTAGTTCATATTTCAGGCACACAGGCTCATAATTAGAGCCATCAGTATCAAGGGTTCATCATTGGGCCATCCATCTTTGTTGGTCTTTGCCATTGCACTTGGGGTATTATTGTTGTTCCATTGGGGAATGTGATAGAGCTCCCCTGGCCAGGAACTCAGCACTCTCTCATCTGTTGTTTCCAACTGAAACCACTATGAAAATACCCAAACCTTTCTGTGTACACTGTACACATGCTCTGGAGAACTCTCTCCCAACCGTGTGCCCCCCACCAATAACACCCCACACAAGTGCTCCTCCCCTGCCATAGTTGAACCTCTCTGTAGTCCAAAACTTCTTCAAAAAAGGAAGCCCAATATATTCCCAGGTTCCATTAAGGGTAAAATGGAATAGAGTGATGAGTTTAAAGGTTACATATAGAATACATAGTAATTTAGAAAAATTAAATAAAGAAAAAATAAATTGGCGTATCAAAAAATGAAAAAATGAAAAAGCTTTGTTTTTGACATTTTGCCTTTCATCACTGCTATAGGTATTGCCCTGTATGTACAGTGGCAAGGCAATTTCTTCCATTTCTTCCTCAGGGTCTACCTCCTTTCTTTCTTTCTTTTTTCTTCTAATTATTAAGTTTGTCTTCACATAAGTTTTAGATCACTGTAATTCACATATACAATATGCGGTACTCCCACATATCCAACATCAAACCCTTTGTCCCTTCCCCACAATGATCTTTTTACATGTTCATATTGTATTTGTTGTAGCTAATGTACAGATATTGAAACAATAGCTTTCAAACATGGTTCCATTTGGGTTTACATTATGGTTTATATTTTAGACTATACAATTTTCTAAATTTTCAGTTATCTTATGTTTTACATTATGGTTTGCATTTTAGCCTATAGACTTTTATACATTTTTGGTATAAATTAACATATCCTGTATCCATCATTGCATGATCTTGTGGAACACTTCCATTGCCCCACAGTTACACTGATTCCATGTATTCAACACCTCTTTCCCCCTCCCATCAGGGCCCACCATGACAATCAATCTTCATTACTTGAAGGACCATATTCAGAGATACTTGCAAAAATGTTGAGGGCTTGAAATACGTGACTGCCTTAACCCATTGGGAGTCACCAATTCTCTCAAGAGATACAATTTTCTGTTTGAGAACATCAGTCCTCCCCAGGATGTGGTTATACCTTCACTCTCATTGTATGGGTCTCCACCCAATGATATAACCCACTATGACAAAATGAGCACTCACACACTCCCTAGAAGCTTGCCCTGTATCAGATGTCCCCCCTTAAACATCTTAAACAGGTAACCTTCCACATTATATTTTCAACCACATACCTGACAATCTCCTATGTTCAAATGTTCCCTCTACCCTCCCCCCAAATTCTTGGACCATCTGACCCATCCTCCCATCCCTAGCCCCCCTCAAGCCCACATAGCCCCACCCAAAGGTATCCCAGTTCCCCCATTTTATCCCTTCCCTGTACAAATACTTACCTCCAGCTTGTCATAGATTTCACCCAAGTAGGTGTCAGCTCACAACCTTCCTCTGCCCCCCAACTTCCTTTAAGTTTATCATCCAGTCTCTAGCTCTCTGAGACAGCTTGGTTTACTTATTTCATATCAGAGAGGTCATGTAATATTTGTCCTTCAATGCCTGGGTTGCTTCACTCAACATAAGGCTCTCAAGATTCATCCATGTTACCACATGTGTTTGTACTGTATTTGTTCTTATAACTGAGTAGTATTCCATTGTATGCATATAACACATTTCATTTATCCATTCATCTGTTGATGGGCATTTGTGTTGATTCCAAATTTTAGCAATAGTGAACAGTGCTGCTGTGAACATTGGTGTGCATATATATCAGTTTGTGTCCTTGTTTTCAGTTCTTCTGGGTATACACCCAGCAGTGGAATTGCTGGTCATATGGCAAATCTATAGCTAGTTTTTTGAGAAACTGCCAAACTGTCCTCCAGAATGGCTGGATCCTTCTGCATTCCCACCAGCAGTGGATCAGTGTTCCCATTCCTCCACATCCTCTCCAACAATTGCAGTCTGATGTTTTGATAGCTGCCAGTCTTATGGGAGTAAGATGGTATTTCGTTGTTTTGATTTGCATTTCCCTAATAGCTAATGATTTTGAGCATTTTTTCATGTGTGTTTTAGCCGTTTGTATATTTACTTTGGAGAAGTGTCTATTCAAATAATTTTCCCATTTTTTAAATGGGCTGTTTGTCTTTTTATTTTCAAGATATAGGAGTTCTTTATATATGCCAGATATAAGTCTCCTATCAGATATATGGTTACCAAATATTTTCTTCCATTGTTTAGGCTCTCTTTTCACTTTCTTGACACACTCCTTTGAGGGGCAGAAGACTTTAATTTTGAGGAAGTCCTATTTATCTATTTGTTCTTTTGCTGCTAGTGCTTTTGGTGTGAATTTCATGAAGCCATTTCCTATTACACGTTCCTGTAGGTGCTTTCCTTCATTGCTTTCCAAGGTCTTTATGGTCTTGGCTCTTATATTTAGGTCTTTGATCCATCTTGAGTTGATTTTTGTATAAGGTGTGAGTTGGTAATCCTCTTTCATTCTTTTACATGTGGATATCCAGTTCTCCAGGCACCATTTGTTGAAGAGGCCATTCTTTCCCAGTTGAGAGGGTTTGGTGGCCTTGTTGAATACCATATGGCTGTATATATGAGGATCTATAGCAGAAATCTCAGTTCGGTTCCATTTGTCACTGTGTGTCTATCCTTGTGCCAAAACCATGCCATTTTCACTGCTGTAGCTTTGTAGTATGTTTTGAAGTCAGGTAGTGTGATTCCTCCAATTTCATTTTTCTTTTTCAGTATGTCTTTGGCTATTCAGGGCCTCTTTCCTTTCCAAATAAATTTCATAGTTAGTTTCTCTAGTTCATTAAAAAATGCTGTGTTGATTTTGATTGGGATTTTGATTGGGATTTTGATTGGGATTTTGATTGGGATCAGTTTTGGTAGGATAAACATCTTAATAATATTTAGTCTTCCTTTCCATGAACAGGGACTATTCTTCCATTTATTTAGGTCTTCTTTGATTTTCTTGAACAGTGTTGTGTAATTTTCTGTGTATAAGTCTTTTATATCTTTAGTTAAATTTATTCCTAGGTATTTGACATTTTTATTTTTATTGTGAATGGTATTTGATTCCTGATTTCCTTCTCAGGTTGCTCATTATTGGTGTACAGAAATGCTACTGATTTTTGTGCACTGATCTTGTAACCTGTGATTTTACTGAACTCATTTATAACTTCTTGAAGCTTTGTGGTAGACTTCTCTGGTTTTTTTATGTATAGTATCATATCATCTGAAAATAGTGAAATTTTGACTTCTTCCTTTCCAATTTGGATGCTTTTTATGTCTGGTTCTTGCCTCAGTTCTCAAGCAAGTTCTTCTAAGATTATGTTAAATAGAAGGGGTAATAACGGGTATGTTCAGAAAATTTCCTTCTATTCTGATCTTTTGCAGTGTTTTTATCAAGAAAGGGTGCAGTACTTTGTCAAATGCTTTATCTGCATCTATAGATATGATCATGTAATTTTTTCCCTTCTATCTGTATTACATTGATTTTCTTATGTTGACCCATCCTTGCATACAAGGAATGAATCCCACTTGGTCATGATGTATAATTTGTTTAATGTGTTATTGAATATGATTTGAAAGTATTTTAATGAGGATTTTCACATCTAGGTTCATTAGAGAGATTGGTCTGTAACTTTCCTTTCTTGTGGTGTCTTTGTTTGCCTTTTGTACTAGAGTAATGTTGGCATCATAGAATGAGTTAGGCAATGTTCCTTCTGTTTCAATTTTTTGGAAGAGCTTAAGCAAGATTGGTGGTAGTTCTTTCTGGAATATTTGGTAGAAGTCATCTGTGAAGCCATCTGGCCCAGGGCTCTTCTTAGTTGAGAGGTTTTTAATGACTGATTCTATCTCTTTACTTGTGATTGGTTTGTTGAGACCATCATTTCCTCTTTTGTCAATGTAGGCTGCTTATGTGTTTCTAGGAATTTGTCCATTTCCTCTAAATTGTCATTTTTGTTGGAATATACTTTTTCAAAATATCCTCTTATGATATTCTCTATTTCTGTGGGAGAGTGGTGATATCTCCTTTCTCATTTCTTATTTTGTGTATTTGCATCTTCTCTCTTTTTTTCTTTGTTAGTCTCGCTAAGGGTTTGTCAATTCTATTTATCTTCTCAAAGAATCAGCCCTTGGTTTTATTTATTCAAGTGCTTTCTTATTTTTTATTTCATTTAGTTCTGCTCTCATCTTTGTTATTTTTTTCTTCTTCTTTTGGGTTTAGTTGTTTATTTTTTTTACTAATTCCTCCAAGTGTGCAGTTCTTCAATTTTAGCTCTTTCTTCTTTTTTGATGTATGAATTTATGGCTATAAATTTCCCTCTCAGTACTGTTTTTGCTGCATCCCATAAGTTTGGATATGTTGTGTTATCACTTTCATTAGTTTCAAGGTAGCTATTAATTTCTTTTGAGATTTCCTCCTTGATCCACTGTTTTTCTATGAGTGTGTTGTTTAAATTCCATATCTTGGTGCCAAATCTGGGTCTCTGGTCCTTGAAGATTTCCAGCTTCATTTCACTGTGGTCAGAGAAATTATTTAGTGTGATTTTGATCTTTCTGAATTCATTGAGACTTTTTCTGTGGCCTAGCATGTGGTCTATCTTGGAGAATGATCCATGTGCACTTGAGAAGAATGTATATCCTGCTGTATTTGGGTGTAATGTTCTGTATATGTCTATTAGGCCCAGCTCCTCTAATATATTGTTCAAAGTCTTTGTTTCTTTATTGATTCTCTTTTGAGATGTTCTGTCCAAAGTTGATAGTGATGTATTAAAGTCCCCCACTATAATTGTAGAGGCATCTATTCTTTCATTTAGTTTTTCCAGTGTTTGCCTCACATATTTGGATGTACCCTTGTTAGGAGCATAAATATTTATGATTGTTCTTTCTTTTTGAGAGATTATCCCTTTCACTAATATGTAGTGTCCATCTTTGTCTCTCACAATTGTTTTGCATTTAAAGTCTATCTTGTCTGATATTAATATAGCTACTCCTGCCCTTTTTTGGTTACTGTTTGTAAGATTGTTTTCCAGCCATTCACTATCAACCTCCTTGAATACCTGGGTCTAAGATGTGTTTCTTGTAGACAGCATATAGATGGCTTATATTTCCTTATCCAATCTTCCAGTCTGTGTCTCTTGACAGGTGAGTTTAATCCATTGACATTCAGTGTTATTACTTTCAAGGAATTACTTATATTGGCCATATTTTCTTTGGATTTGTGTTCGTCATATTTTGTTTGATTTTATTTTTCTGTTTTTATCTTTTTAGTTGCTCTTACACTCTCCTCCAACTCTTTCTTTCTTGTTTTTTTCTTTCTTCCTGCAGAACTCCCTTTAGTATTTCTTGAAGGGCAGGGTTCTTGTTGGCATACTCTCTTAGTTTCTGTTTATCTGTGAATATTTTGAACTCTCCATCATTTTTGAAGGCTAACTTTGATGGATAGAGTATTCTTGGTTGGAATTTTTTTTCTTTTAGTACCTTGACTATGTCATACCACTGCCTTCTTGCCTCCATGGTTTCAGATGAGAAATCAGCACTTAATCTAGTTGAACCTCCTTTGTATGTGATGGTCCTCTTTTCTTGTGCTCCTTTAGTATTTTCTCTTTGTCCTGAGCAGTGGATAATTTGACAAATAAATGTCTTCGGGTAGGCCTGTTCAGATTTATGATGTTTGAGGTGCGTTGTGCTTCCTAGACATGTACATCCATCTTCCTCAATAGGTTTGGGAAGTTTTCAGCCATTATTTCCTCCAACACCCTTTCTGTCCCCCTTCCCTTCTCTTCTCCTTCTGGGATGCCTGTAATGTGTATGTTTGTGCATTTTGCATTGTCATTCAGGTCCCTAAGTCCCTGCTGGAATTTTTCTATCTTTTTATCAATCAGTTCTACTATCTGTTTGATATCAGATGTACTGTCTTCCACATCACTTATTTTCTCCTCTGCCTCTTTCAGTCTGCTGTTATTTGCTGAGAGTGTATTTTTGATTTCTTAATTGTGCTATTCATCACCATCATATCTGCTATCTTTTTGTGTATGATTGCAATTTCTTCCGAATTCTCTCCAAGTGTTTTCTCCATATTCTTAATTTCTTCCTTCACTTCATCAAATTGGTCCCTAATATATGTTTTGAGAGCTTTAATTACTTATTCAATGTTCTGTTCCTCTTCTTGGTTTTTAGTTTGTTCATTGGATTGGGGCATATTTTCCTGATTATTGGTTTGGTTTGTAGATTTTTGTTGCTGTCTGGTCATCATTTTATCTTGACAGTTTTAATCAATTGTTTAGCTTCTTTGTCTAGTTTGGGGTTTAATTAGTTGCTGTTTTTGCATGCATGTTAAGTCTTCTCTTTGACAGTTTGTTCTTCTTATTCTATTTCCTTATTGTTGGCTAAGTTCACTTGAAGGAAAATATTAGGGCCAGAGAAAGCAAAAAGAGTAAGAAAAGAAAATGATTAATAGTAGTATTGATAATAAATATTGACAGAGGAACCATGTGAGATCTAGGAGAAAGGATATTAGACTCATGTAAGCTATGTAGAGTTATAACAGTAAGAAAAGTAGAGTACATGTAATGAGACAGTAAACTGAATATGGAGAGGAATATAGTGTGAATTAAAAAGCCAGTGTGTTCAGGAGAGAGGGAAAGAGAAAAGAAAGGACAATAGTATAAAGAATGAATATAAGACAGAAAACAGAACAAAAGTATTAGAAATAAAAAGTCAGACAAATAGGGGGGCAAACAAAGAGAGTTGTAATGTAAAAGAAACAATAAGTGGTTGAGGATAGAAAGATGAAGAGGAAAGGGAATAGTGTTGGTGGCCAAAATCAATACACACAGAAAAGAGGAAATGGAGGATGATGAAATACAGCAAATGTGAAGTGCTCCCTGCAGCACTTCATATAAAAAGAATAAAAAAGAAGAGAAAGCAAAGGGAAAAAAAGGGACAAAATGGAGGGGGGAAGCAATCAAGAAAAAGAGAAAAAAGAAAAAAAAAGGGCCCTTAGGGTGATAAAGAGGAAAGAAAAACAAGAACACAAACCAACAAAATACCAAAGTTTTAAGCAAGGAATCCTCTTTGCAGTTAAATAAAATGCTTAAGGATCTGACATTCTCCCTTTCTCCCTTCCTCACTTCTCTCTCCCCCAGGGCAACAGGAAAGCTGACAGAGAGGTCCGGTAGGAGATTCAAGTAGGTCCTTGTTGAACCAACTCCACACAGAAAACAATGACTCTTAATTTCTAGAAAGAGAGAGCACCCACACCTCACCAGGAACCCCAAGTATGCTACTGGAAGCTTGGAAAGCACCTCCTACAGTCCCTCTCCTTTAGGTGTGTTACGAGAGGACTACTTGCTTTTCTGACTTCACTTTCTCCCAGCACAAGTTTCCTATTCTAGGGTATTTAGGTGAGTTGGGCTTTGTCAGCAGATTCACCATTCCTTTTTTCCCAGGCTCTTCCCAAGCCAGCTGGTATGCTCCTCCAAGCAAAAAAAAAAAAAGAAAAAGAAAAAAGGGGTGGGAAACACCAGAAAATTGAACCCATATTAACCAGGCCCCCCGGCTGCACCCCCCACCAAATCCTTCCCACCCATAGAATCTGTCTAAAGCTGGAGGGCTAGGGCAATCCCAGACCTCCGGGAGTGTTGGACTCAGGAAAGGGAAGTTCAGGACATGCAGTTCCAGGGTATGTAGGGTTATGGAACACAGGCTATGGGGGCTCAGGGAACACGGACCTGGGAATCATGCATCCAGGGACCACGGGACCCAGGAATGCTATCACACATCTGACAGTTCTCAGGGAACACCATGGCCACTAGCCCTAGGGGTAAGGGTTCCGCCAGCCCACAGCTTCTGACCTCTGTACTTGTACCCCACAATTCTACCTTTAGCAAGTACCACCTCCGTCACTTTCTCTCCAAATTGAGGTCCATACACCCTCCAACCAGCAAGCCCTCAAGACAGCCTGCTCCGGCAAGACTCCAACCCCACTTGGCCACCTCTTTGCAGGAGAGACCATAAGGTGTACTCACTCAGATGCCATCTTGCCTCGCCTCTCCTGGTGATGTAATTATAAAAATATATAAATGCATACTTCCCCTCCTTTCTCCTCTTAATGGATTTATAAAGCAATTGCATAAAATTGAATTGATGAGCCTATGATATATAGAAATGTAATGTATTTGACAATAAGAGCACAAAGGAGGTGAGTGGGAAAGAGCTGTATTGAAGTAGGAAACATCACCAGATGGTAACTCAAGTCCACAGAAAAAAATGAAGAAAATCAGAAGTGGTAAATAAGATTATTTATCATCAACATCGCGCTCCAATTTTCTTAGAGTTTCTTTAAAACACATAAAATAAAATAAAATAATTATTATAACAATGCTTTTGGGGTCTTTAAAATATATAGAGGTTTTATATATATATAGATATGAACAATAAAAACACTAAAAGGGGAAAGAAGGAAGGGAATTATAATGGAGAACCACTTACATATCTCAATGGAATGAAATTAGTATAAATATGCATTTGGTTCTGCTAATTTAGATGCATGTGATAAGACCTAGGGCAACCAAAATGAAAAATAACTTTTCAAAGACTGAATTCATAAAAAACGATTAAAATGTTTCAGTAGAAATAAATTCACTTAAATCAAAAGAAAGCAGTAAAGAGGAAAAGGGGAGCAACAACAAATAAAAACACAAGATATATAGAAACCAAAAAATGAAATAACAAATATAAATCTAACTATGCCAATAATATCAATAAATGTGAATGGATTAAACTATCAATCAACAGGCAGAATGCCAAAAAAGATTAAAATAAAAGATGTAACTATACCCTAAAAGTAGGTTACAGATATATACTATCTATAGAAGACAAATTTTATATTCAAAGATACAAATAGGTTGAAAGTAAAAGCATGGAAAAAGATGTATCATGCACAGAGTGCCAATAAGAAAGCTGGGGTTGCTAATTAACTGCAGACAAAATAGAGTTTAAAACAAAAACAAAAAATGTTATTAGAGATAAAAAAGACATTTTATAATGATAATAGTGTCAAAACAATAAGAAGGTGTAATAATAATAAACATATATGTACCTCACAACAGATCCCTAAAAGACATGAAACAAAATCTGACAGAATTGAAGGGAGATATAGACAATTTAACAATAACAGTATGAGCCTTCAACACCCCTTTCAGTTATGTATAGAACAACTAAGCAGAATTTCATCCAAAAATAGAAATCTTGAACAACGGAACAAAGCACTGGAAGTAACAGAGATCTCTACAAAATTCCATCTGATAACAGCAGAAAACATATAATTTTCAAGTGCTCATAGAATTTTCTCCAGAATGGGTCTTTTGAGAGACCACAAAAGAAGTCTCAATATATTAAAAGGATTGAAAAATGCAAAGTCTGTTCTCTGACCACAATACAATGAAATTATACATAAATAATAGAAAAAACTGGAAATTCAAAAATATATGCAATTAAACAATCCAATCCTAAATAACCAAGGGAAACAAGAAGAAATCACAAAGGAAATTAAAAACTACTTTGAGATTAATGAAAACCAAGACATGTACTGAAACTTATTTGATGCAGCTATGGCAAAATTAAAGGAAAATTTATAGCTCTAAATGTCTATATCACAACAAGAAGAATGATCTCAAGTCAATGAACTGACTTTCCTCCTTAAGAGGAAAAAAGAAGAACAAATTAAACCTGAAGTAAGCAGAAAGAAACAAATAATAAAGAGTTGGTATAAAATAATGAAATAGACAATATAAAACAATAAGGAAAATCAACAAAACCAAAACTGGTTATTTGAAAAGATCAATAAAAATGACAAACTGTTATTTAGCTTGCCCAAGAAAAAAGAGAGGGAAGACTCAAATTACCAATAGCAGGAATGGAAGAGAGAACATTACTTTACCTTACAGAAAAAAAAAAAAGATTATAGAGAAAGCTATCAACAGCTGTATGCCAACAAATTAGATAACTTAGATGAAATGTACAAATTTGTGAAAAGACACAAAGTACTAAAACTTAAGAAGACAGAAAATATGAATAGACCTATAAAAAGCAAAAAGATTGAATTAATAACAACAACAAAAACAACAGCAAAAGTACTCACAAAGAAAACCCTGGGTTCAGATGACTCCACTGGTGAATTCTTCTGAAAACTTAAAGAAGAATTAGTTAACAATTCTTCACAAACTCTTACAAAAAATGGAAGAAGAAGGAATACTTCCCAAGGTCAATATTACCCTGGCACAAAAAAAACAAAGAAAAACAACAACAACAAAAAGAAATATACAGACTAATATCCTTTATGAATATACATGCAAAAATCATCAATGAAATATAGCAAACTGAATTCAGCAACATATAAAAAGGATTGGACACCACGACCTAGTAGGATTTATACCAGGAATGCAAAGTTGTTTCAATATCTGAAAATCAATTATTGTAAAACACCATATCAATAGAAAAAAGGACAAAACCAGATGGTCATCCCAACTGATGCAGAAAAAAGAATTTAACAAAATTCAACATCTCTTTGTGAAGAAAACACTCATCGGACGAGGAACAATTTTGACAAAGAACAAAGTTGGTGGGTTTACACTTCCTAACTTCAAAACTAACTGCAAAGCTACAGTAATAGTGTCGTTCTGGTATAAGACAGATCAAATAGGTAATATCAGACAAAATAGACCTGAAAACAGCAAATGTTACTCTCAATAGAAGAGAATTGAAAGCCCAGAAATAAACCCTAACATTTATGGTCAATTGATTTTTGACAAAGCTGTTAACAAAATTCAATGGGGAAAGAATAATCTTTTCAACAAATGGTGCCAGGACAAGTACATATCCACATGCAAAAGAATGAGATTAGACCCCCTACCACATTATATAAAAAAGTTTTAACACAAAATGGATTATGCACCTAAATGTAATAACCAAATATATAAAACTCTTACATAAAGTATATGACTAAGTCTTTGTGATTCTGATTTAATCAAAGCCTTCCTGGATATGATATAAAATGTACAAGTGACAAAAGAAAAATGATAGATAAATTGGACTTCATCAAAATTTTAAACTTTCATGCTTCAAAGGATACCATCAGGAAAATGAAAAGATATCCCAAAGAATGGGGAAAATACGCAAATCACAAATCTAAAAAGGAAACTGCATCTATAATACATAAAGAAACATTACAACCCAACAATAAAAAGGCAACGGGAAGCCAGGAGTGCCTACAACTGCAAACAAGAGAATTGCACCCATCACCCAAGTGGAGTCGGAGCACACTCTCAATACAGAGGTGGAGTGGACATAGCCATCCCAGGGTCCACAGAATGGGGGAAGGGCGTATGGATTTGAGTGGACTTACTGGTGTTCTATTCTGGAACTAATGTGATTAGTAATGGAAGTAAATGTAGCACTTAGATGGAGGGGGTGGCCATGGTGGCTGCTGAGGGTGGGAATGGGAGGAAGAGGTGTGATATGGGGGCATTTTCAGGACTTGAAGGTGTCCTGGGTGGTACTGCAGGGACAGTTCCTGGACATTGTATGTCCTCCCGTGGCCCACTGGGTGGACTGGGGGAGAGAGTAAACTGTAGTGTGGACCATTGACCATGTGGTGCAGCAGTGTTCAGAGATGTATTCACCAAGTACAATGAATGTCCCATGATGATGGAGGAGGTTGTGGTTGTGGGAAGAGTGGTGTGAGGGGGGTAGGGGGTTTATGGGAACCTCATATTTTTTTAATGTAACATTAAAAATAAATTAATTTTTAAAAAGGCAACGATTTAAAAATGGGCAAAGGACCTGACTAGACATTTCTTCAGAGAAGATACTAAAATAGCCAGTAAATACCTGAAAAGGTGTTCAACATCATTAGCCATCAGAGAAATGCAAATCAAAACTATAATGAGATGCCAGTTCATATTAACTAGACTGGGTATAATAGAAAAGACAGAAAATAATAAATGTTGGTGAGGCTGTGGAGAAAACGGAATTCTCATTTCCTGGTAGTGCGGATGTAAAAAGGTGCAAGTACTTTGGAAAATTGTCTGGCAAATCTTCATGAGGGTAAACACAAAGTTAACACATGTCCCAGCAGTTTCATTTCTAGGTTCTACCCGAGAATGATGAAAGCCCCATCTCCACCGAAAAACTTGCGTGGAATGTTCATAGCAGCACTTTTCAGAGCAGTCAAAAAGTGGAAATGACCCAAGTGTCTATCAGCTGATGAGTGGATACAAAACATATGGTTTACCCATCTATTATTTGTCAATAAAAATTGAAAAGTAATGAAATACTGAATCATGCTACAAGGTGAAAACCTTACAAGGTAAAAACCTTACGCTGAATGAAAAAAAGCCAGTCATAAAAGATCACAAGAGGATGCTTTCATTTATATGAAATATCCAGAACAGGCAAATCTATAGAGACAGAAAGTGGGTTAGTGACTGTCTAGGGCAGGGATGGGAAGGTATTTGGGGGCAAATGGAGAGTGACTGTTGATAGATATGGGTTTCTTTTTGGGGTGATGGAAAAGGTCTTAAACTGATGGTGATTATAGCTGCACAAGTCTGTAAATACTTTGAAAACCATAGAATTGTATACTTTAAAGGGGAATTACAGCGAATGTGAATTATATCTCAATAAGCTATTATAAACTAATGACGATTAATAAACTGAATCATATGTGTGTATATACATACACACACAATGTTAGCCTCATAACCAATTATTATTTGGTTAATAGTTTTATATGTCAGCCAATTTTCCCCTCTCCTTTTTTCTACTGTTCTCCTCACCCCCCCCCCCCCATAGGGTGTGCTGTTGGTGGTTAAAATCATTATAATTTAGCCCTGAGAAGTTTACAAAATACCAAGTCTGGATTTTTGTGGCACTAGATGAGGCTGGAAATGAGTGCAGTGATAGATGGGCTTTGGGTTTCCCCTCCCGGGCAGAGGGTAGGTGTGTTTCCCTTTATATAAGGACAGTTTCATTCCAATGGGAAGAGAAGGTAGTTTGTGCTGTGGTTTGGAAGTGTGATTATGGTGGGAAAGGATGTTGAGAAGCCCGAGGGTAGCTGGGGATGGACTTGACTCGGTGCTCCACGCCCACACCCTCTTTCTTCTAGCGGAGCAGCAAGGTGGGGAAGCTAGAAGTCTCCTCCGAGGCTCCTCTGCAGTCGGGGTCCTGGATTTGATTTAGGTTTGACAATCGGATGCCTAGACCTGGGATTTGGAAGGCAGAACTGCTGTGAAAGCAGCATTTCCATTGCACCTGCTGTTTCTGCTGACAAGGTCGTGGAGACAGACTTCCCTGTGAATTCACGAGCAGAGCAAGAGCCGTCTCCAGCTTTGGCAGGCAGGGCACAGCGTGTCCCTTCCACAGCAAGGGTAGGGTGACCCTGGAGCTGGCAGCACAGTGCCTTTCCCGGCCCCCATTTCCCCATCCTAGTGGCTTCCCGATGCAGGCAGCTTCTTGGGTGCAGGGGTTCCCGGTCGTGACAGTGGCAGTGTGGTACTGGAGCCAGGGTCTTCCCGGCTGTCCAAGAGACCGCAGGGTCTTGCTGGCCTGCTCTGGGAGCTGCTGCTTAAAGCTCATCCCCATATCTGTTACTGCAGGTTTGCCTAGGACTGGGTCAGCCACTTAAGACCCTGTAATTAATCCTTCTACTCTATACAGCTAGAGAGGATCCTGGGTGTTTTTTTGTTTGTTTGTTTGTTTACTGAACCTTGACCTATACAGTAGGTTCTATAAACAGATTTCTTAACACTGAACCGTTTTTGCATTTCTGCAATGAGCTAAACTAACTTGGTCACAGTGCATTCTCTTTGAAAAGATACCGCTGAAGAACATTTGCTAACACTTTATTAAGGTTTTGACATTGCTATTCTTAAGTATGGCTGGTCTAATTTTTTTTCTGCTCCATATTAGTCAGCTTTGAGTATTAGTATTTGTGCTAGCCTTGACACAAAAAAAAAAGGATCTGGAAGCTTTCTTTCTCTGCTCTGTTCTAGAAAAGTGTATGTCACTGAAATTATTTCTTCCACGACATTTTAAAAGATTTCCACAAAAAACCTATCTGAATCAGGCACTTGTTTTGAGGGTGGGTGGAGATAGCTTTTTGATAACGTCTTCAAATTATTCCACGGTTATTGATCAGTAAGGTTTTCTGTTTATTTTGGAGTAAAGTTTGCAAATATATGCTTATCTAAATGATATTCTCTTTTTAATTTTAAAATTTATTTTCCCAATTTCTTCTTTTTACACATTTCCTCACATTTCATGAAAGGGATAATTATTAGCTAATGTATTTCATTCTTTTGCCCTCTTTCCAAGGAATAGGTTTTGAAATTATTAATGAATTCTCCTATTTTATATTTCTTAGTTTGTATTTTTGCCTTAACCATGTATCTCCTTCTTTATGTCTTATATTTACATTGTTCTTTATTAACTCTCTTCTATGGTAGAATGATTGTTTCATTTTATTTAAAAAATTATTGTTTAGTAATGTAAATTGGAATGAATACGAATTTTTCTCTGAGCATTGTTTTACATGTTTCTTTTTGTAACATGTAGTTGGGTTTTATTTATTGATGTAATTGGAGCTTCTTTTTATTTTAAGCCAATGAATTTATCTCATATTTATTGACATCTTAGATGTTTGCTCTTAATTTTATTTTATAATCATTGTTCATGTTTTCTGTCCTTTGTTATATTCTCTTTATTTCTTTTTCCTTTTGTTTACATTGGACGATTTAGGGAAATTTTTTTCTCATTTTGGTTATCTTCACAGAATCTTATTTACTGGGGAAGGAGACAATTATCTTAAGCAAAGTCACTGCGTAGAGAGAGAGTGCACGACATCGAGAAGCTTCTGCTTGGTAGAAAGAAGAATTGGATCGACTTGATTCTAGGAGAGGAGTTCTGAGGAAGAAGGAAGAAGAGCCAGGGGTTAGGCACATGTTTTCTGGCTCTGTTCTCTCTGGACAAAAACGCTGCTGATGGAGGGGTCCCATTCCTTTTGGGTCTCTTGGAGGAGAGTTTCAGTAGAGTAGCAGAAACGTCAGTGAAGCATGTTCATGCCTAGAGAGACAGATGGGCTGCACTGCCTCTCATTCCTCCCACCCCAACACTGTCCTCTTGGGCTTCATATCATCACTAGAACATACAAGTTCCCCCATGCATCTACTTGGAAACAGAGTGTAGCTTAGAGCTGGAGTCAAGAGGCCTGCAGCAGGTTGCCATGGCAAAGAGAATGATGACCTAGTGATTCCCCCTTTTTTTGAAGTGTACTTTAAAATTTTCCAATAGAATGCATATTTTTGGTTGTTTTTAATTGTTATTGATTTCTAAATGTCTTGTCTTACAGGAAGAGAATGTGTTCTGTATGGTGTTAATTATGTAGTGTGGGTTAAGACTTCTTTTGTGGCTCACTGGGTGGTTTATTTTACAAAACATTCCATGCATACTTAAAAAGAATGTATTTTCCTTTTTTTGGTCAAGAATTCTGTACATGTCTCCTTGACCAAGATATTTAATTGCATTCAAAATAGAATCCAGCTTTTTTTTTTTTATCGGTTTCATCTTGCATTTTCTTAGAGAAGTGAGACAATCTCTCAATATGATTGTGCTTTTTTTTACTTTCTTCTTGAAATAAAGTCAATTTTTGTTTTATTTCTTTTGAGGCTTTGCTGTTAGCTATTCACAAGGGTAGGGATGTTATAAATTCCAGATAAATTGTTCTCATCATTGAGTAGTGACTTGTTATCATTTGTAATGTGTTTACCTTGGCGTTTATTATGTCTGATGGTAAAATTACTCTAATAGCTTTGATCTACTAAGTATTTGCAAGGTGTAGTGTATAGTATATTACTTTTTGGCTACCCAGTAACTTTACTGCTTTTTTATGCTTGAGGAGTTTACCAAGTATCTTACTTTCCCAGCTTTAAACAAAAATACCACAAAATAGCTTGGCTTAAACATTGAGAATTTATTGCTTCACGGTTTTGAGGCTAGGTAAAGTCCAAAATCAGGCATCAGCAAAGTTTGCTTTCTTCTCTAGGACTATGGCATTTTGGGGGGCTGGCTGCCGGCAATCTTTGGGTCTTTGGTTTTCTGTCACGTGGCAGTGCACATGCAGTGTCTTTTCCTTTCTCTTCCAGGTTCTGTTACTTCCAGCTTCTTCCCATAGCCTTCTCTAAGTTCAAATTTCATCCTGTTATAAAGGACTCCAGTAATAGGGATTAAAACCTGACCTCATTCACCTGGGCTGCACCTTAACTGAAGTAACATCTTCAAGAGACCTTATTTACAATGGGTTCACACGCACCAGAATATGGACCAAGTTTGAGAACATGTCTAAACTGGGGTGCACAATTCAGTACACCACACCCACTTTACAAATCTTAATGTGGGGCATAATGCTTAGTTTTGACCAAGGAGAAGACAGTTCCTGGATTTCGAACTGAGAGCTGGTGATGTTAAGAAGCATGAAGACTGGAAGAGCCACAATCTTCCATGTCCAGAGGCAGCAGTGATCCAGCTGACAGAGGTGAGAGTACAAAAAGCACTGTCCAGAGCTTAGTGATGGTATTAACAATGTCCTCATCCGAATGACTCCAAGGAATTGCCTTTCCTGCAGTAATAGCTTCCCTGATTCCCTCTGTTCTTGCTAGCCAATCCAAGGTCTACAGGTTTCTCAGGCATTCTATGAGCTACCCAATGTCCATGCAATAATTTTCTGTTTTGTGTGTATGTTTGTGTGTGTGATGATGGAAGGCGACAAGGTTGTATTCTAAAGAGTCGTAATTGTTTTCTGGTACTTGTAGCTAGGATTTGCATATATGCAGATGTGAGAGTATTCAGAGATTCAATATACCTTTGATCCCAATACATTGATCCCAAACAACTTGCTAGTGGGAGCAGCCCTCTTACTCTACTTCTTGATACTGAGCCATCCATATCTGAAGATGTGTGGGGAGCTCTCCTTTTCCTCACAAGGGGAAGTCATTGTGTCAATTCCCTCCACCTCACTTTCTTTGGGAGAGTAGACAACAGGATGCCCCCTGGTAAGTGAGCATTGATAGAGGCCAATCAGATAATAAAGACACATGCAATAAAAAGATTTTAATGATTTTCATTGGCAGAATTTTGGTTAATAGGTATGAAAATAGATTAGGAATGAGGTAGACCAATAAGGCAGGAACTTGACTTTCTATTAGGCAGACTTTTCTGTTATGGGTTTAAGACATTAGTGATTTTCAATAGACTAGTTTGAGAAGCTGAGTGATTCCACTTATTTACTTGGTCATTTTCCTGAAAACAAAACCAAAGAGTGAGACATAGGAAAAGAAGCTGAGATGTCAACTAATCTTAGGTCTAACATAAAGAAATCTCCTTCATCAAGGTTGTCAAAGAACTTAAAGAGACAGGGTGGTTGAAGTAGATTTATCTTGTGCCATTTTCCTACCCATTTCCTAATTACAGCCCTTGAAATGCTAGATACAACCTCTTCACAGGGATGAAGGTAGAATCAGGATCTTTCAAAGAGCTGCCTTTAAAACATTAGAAGTTGGTCTCTACCATCCAGAGATTCTGGTGGGGGAAGGTTTTAGTTTGCTAAAACACTGCCAAAAGTAATGTAAAAGAAATGAGTTGCTTTTTATAATGACAGTTTATTGGCTTGCAAGCTTACAGTCCCAAGACTGAGAAAAGTGTCCAAATCAAGGCATAATTGGGTGATGTTCTCTTCCCGAAGACTGGCTGCTGACGATAAGATGCACAGTAGCATGTGCCAGTCTCTGCCTTCTCCTCTGGGCTCTGTTTCTTTTAGGTTCTGGCTGCTCCTTCTGTGGTTTCCTGCCTCAGCTTCTGTGGGGTCCTCTCTGAGCTCCTCTGTCTTTCCGATTCTATTTGTCTCTCCATATTCATTTCATTTATAACGACTTTGATAAAAGGATTAAAACCTACCTTGGATCACACCCTACTAAAGTAACCTAATCAAAAACGCTCAACTGAAGTGATCTAATTGAAAGGAAATCCCTCCTAAAATACGTACAAACCCACAAGAAGGGATTAGTTCTAAGAACAGGATCTTTTCTAGGGCCCGTAAAAGGCCCAGATTACCAGAGGGGATAAAAATGCTTCTTATAAATTGATCTCTAATCTCCAAAGTTGCCCACAAGGGAGACGAAAAGGTTCTTTTATTTTTCCCATTATGGCAGGGTTGGAGTCATTACACTTGATGGCCACATTTATATCATAATGGGTAAGAAGGACCTGACTATTAATCAGCATGCATCTTTGACAGATAGACGGACAGCTCAATAAGGAACTTATTTGATTCATATGTGTGAACAAACTCCAGATCTGGTGAACAGGGACATGACTTGAGCCTTCACAGCAGAGTCATGGTCCTGACCCAATTTCCATAATTGCGTGAATTCATAGATGCAGAGGGCTTGGCACCCTCAATGAAAGGGAGACCAGAGACCCTGGATGAAGTCCACGATAACAGTATCACATGCTTATATAATGAACATCCTCCTTTTATCCTGCAAAGAGGAAATGCTACTGGTTGTCCCCCATCATCACTCTCACCTTCTTTATAGTAATAAAACCTCAGGTTTTAGTGAGGCTGGTGTGAGGTCAAGAGCCTTAGCATGTGAACAGTAGTGATGCACACTGTTGAGGGGAAGATGTGTACCCTGCCCTTCCTCTTCTCTCTTCTCATTGGCTCAATGCGAGAGGAGGATGTGGAGTTCCTAGCACCACGGAGCTCCAGACTGAATCATTACATGGCAGAAAAATCCATTTCTTTCCTGTTCAACTCCTTGGTTGGGATATGGCAGATTAAACCATATCCCAACTAAGTCTGCAAGGCAGCTGTTCAACAAGGAGAGAGAAATGCTAAGGCCATGAGGGGATGATGGACCCTTGACCTGAGCTAACACCAATTCTTGGGAACACAAGGTGTTAAGTGGTCCACCTACCAGAAGAGGGAATCAGAGGTTGCAAGTGACAAATGGAATTTTGACCTGAGCCCATCTTGTCATTATTTCTCTTGTTCCTAAGTAGGTGGGTTAGTTAACATGGGCAGTATGTGCCTACTGAGTTGCACTATGCTGGGAGATCCAAGATGCTGCTCAGTTTAAGTGGAGACCTGAGGTAGAGAGGGCTGCCCATATCTGTTCTAGGTGGAGGTGCAAATGGCTCTCCACCTTGGTCATTAATTTTGCAGATAGTGATTCTGAGGTCTACAATAGACCAAGATGTGCCGCAAAGCTAGTGGTAATCCTGGAAGGGGAATCACAGAGGGGGCCTTAGGGTTTTGGAGCAAAATAATTCTTTCTTTGGCAAGCGAGTTTTCCTTCATGAGGAAAAAACAAATGCCTGAGCTTGAAATGCCAACCACGTGAACTGTCCATCCTTAGGGAGACTGTATCTGATCCTGAGCCATAAACTTGGGTGTGACTTTCATTAAACTTTTTTATTACATAAAATATATAAAACTAGAGAGATAAGTATAATGAACTCGCCAAATGGCTTCAAAAATTACCTCATGCTGCATCTATACCCTCACCCATGTGCCCTCCATGTACAATTTTTAACAGCAAATTTATTGAAATATAAATCTCATACAAAATTCACACTTTAAAAATGCATAATTCAATGGGTTTTAGTATATCACAGTCATTAATTTTAGAATATTTTCATTACCCTAAAAACAAACACTGTACCATTAGCTATTACTCCTCATTTGTCCTCAAAGCCACCTGCTCCTAGCCCTTGGCAACCACAAACCTACCTTCTGGCTCTGTAGATTTACCTATTCTGGACATTTCATATAAATGTAACCATACATTATGTGGTCTTTTGGGAACTAGATCCTTTCACTTAGCATACGTTTTTCAAGGTTTATACATGTTGCAGCATGTATTGATACTTCGTTCCTTTTCATTGCTAAATAATATTCCATTTTATGGTTATGCCATGTTTTGTATATTTAATCATCTATTGTGAGTATCTGGGTCATTTCAATTTTTGCGGTATTTTGAATAGTGCTGTTAAGAACATGCATTTACAAGTTTTTATATGGGCATGCATTTTTGTTTCTCTGGAGTATATGCTTTAAAAACCAAATGACCATAAATGTGAAGGTTTATTTCTGGACTCTCAATTCTATTCCATTAATCTATATGCTTATCCTTATGCAGTACCACACTGTGTTGTTTATCATAGCTTTGTGGTAAGTTCTAAAATTGAGAAATGTAAGTCTACCAACTTAGCTCTTCTTCAAGATTTATTAACTATTCTGAATACTTGAATTTCCATATGAATTTTAGGGTCAACTTGCCAATTTCTGGAAAGAAGCCAGTTGGGATTTTCATAAGGATTGTGTTGAATCTATAGATCAATTTGGTGAGCAATGCCATCTGTTATTTGTCAGACTTCTCCAGGGAAGCAGAACCAACAGAGTATATAATGTGAGTACCATGAGATTTATTAAAGGAATTGGCTCATGGGACTGTGGGAATTGGTATGTACGAATTCCACAGGGCAGGCCATAAACTGGGAATTCTGATGAAGGTTTCCATGAATTCCTCAGTAGAAATTGACTGGAGATAGAGAAGATAAAGAAGTAGAGATGGAAATTCTTCTTTCTGACTGCTGAAATAATCAATTCTCCTTTTAAGGTCTTTAACTGTATGGATGAGACTTCTCTCATTACTGAAGGCAATCTCCTTTGTAGATTGTACATGTAATCAGTTCTAATACAATCAACTGACTTATGATTTAAATTAATGAAATATCCTCAGAGTAGCTCTGAGTCCATTGCTTGCTTGACTAAACAACTACATGCCATAACGTAGCCAAGTTGACTCAAGAACTTAACTATCACACCATCTTAACAATATTGTCCTCCAATCCGTGATAATGTGGTCCATTTAGATCTTTAACTTCTTTCAATATTGTTTTGTAGTTTTCAGAGTATCTGGATTTCTTTTGTTAATTTCACTCTTAAGTATTTTATTTTTTTTAATGTTATGGTAATGGAATTGTTTTCTTAATTTCATTTTTTAATTGTCCATTGCTAGTGTAGAGAAATACAATTGAATTTAGCATATTAATTTTGTATCCTGAATTAGTTCTAATTTTTAGGGCATTCCTTAAGATTTTCTATATATAATATAATGCCACTTGTGAAAAGAGATAGTTTTACTTCTTCCTTTCCAATTTGGATACATTTTATTATTTTATTTTATTTTATTTTACTTTATTGCCTAGTTACCCCTTTTTTTACAATCTTCAGTGCAATGTTGAGTAGACATAGTAAAAGCAGACATTCTTACCTTGTTTCTGATCTTAAGGAGAAAGCATTTAGTTTTTTACTGTTAAGTATCACATTAGCAATTGGTTTTTTGTAAGACACCCTTTATCAGATTAAGGAAATTTCCTTCTATTCCTAGTTTTATGAGTGTTTTATTATTGCATTCCTTGCATTCCCATTTGGTTAGGGTATAGAATCTTTTTTATATGTTAATGGATTTGGTTTTCTAAATTTTTTTAAGGATTTTTTCCTTTATCTTCATAAGAGATACTGGTCTGTGATTTTGTTTTCTTGTGTTGTCTTTGGCTAGTTTTGGCCTCATAGAATGAATTGCAAAGTGTTCCCTCCTCTTCTAATTTTCTGGAAGAGTTTGTAAAGAACTGGTGTTAGTTCTTTGAAGGTTTGGTAAAATTTTCCAGTGAAACCATCTGGGCAAGGGCTTTTCTTTGTGGGTAACTTTGTGATTACAAATTCCATCTCTTTAACTTGTTTACTATTGAAAGTTTCTTCTTATTCTTGAGTCAGCTTCAGTAGATTTTGTCTTTACAGGAATTGGCCCATTTAATCTAACTTAATTCATTGGGCTATAGCTTATTTTGAAGCAAGTTCCAGAAGTCATACTTTGTCACGTGTTACCATTTCAGTATCCTTCCCTGAAAGTTAGGAGTTCTTTTTAAAAAAATCGCACCATTATTACCACACTTAAAATTTTTAACAGTAATTTCTTATTGTGGCTAAAAACATATTTCCCTGATGGTGCTTTATATTATACTTTTTAAAATAAACTTTCTAATTGAGAACAATTTTGCTTGTGGAGTGCTCTGGGTGCTGGGCTTCTCTGTTCTTGGCATATGTCACATGGAAGAATTGAAGGACATGCTATAGGGTAGGCAAGGGAGGAAAGCGCTTATTACGAAACAAGAACACTAGAGAAGGGCACAGTCTGAGACACAGATGCCGGCACTGGGGTGAGCTGTGCACGTGGGGCCCGGGCTAGCCCAGGGTGAAGCCTTTTCACCTCCCCCTTCCTAATGTTGAGGAGGGGTCCTGTTGTTTGCTGGTCTGACTGGTTGCCTTATGATCCCCGCCTGTTAGCTCTCAGGGGGCCTTTGGTCAGAAGGTGGATGGGGCTTCCCCTTGACCCTGGGAAGAGTTCCAAATGGGGTCTCGTGGCTTGGTCCAGCGGCATCTTTCTGGCAGCCTTCCCTGCAGGAGGTTCCTGGGCAGCGTGTCACAGCCATGGGGTCTGCCCGTCCGAGCTGCCCTCCCTCTTTCACTATACTCACCTGCCTAATGTTAGAGTTAGAGAAAAATTGTGATGACGGTACAGAGTTCCCCTAGACTCTACACCCAGTTTCCCCTCTTATTAACATCTCACATGGTCAGGTACGTTTATTACAAGTCATGAGCCAGTTGACACAGTACTGTGAACTAATGTCCATGCTTTATTTTAAACTTCTTACTGTCTTTTTTTTTTTTTTTTTCCTGTTCCAGGATCCCATCCAAGATTTCCCATTACAGGTAGTCATGTGTCTAGGCTGTGACAAGTATTTTGAAGAATACCCACCCACTGGGATTTGCCTGATGTTTTTCTAACTGTTAGAATGAGGTTATGGGTTTTGGACAAGGAAGATCACAATGTAAAGTGGCATTTTCATCACGTCACACCAAAAGCACATATTATCAACATGACTTATCTCACTGTTGGCCATGATCATCTGGCTGAGGTGATGTTTGTAAAGTTCCCACCCCTCTTCCATACTGTATCCTTTGGAAGGAGGTCACTGTGGAAACCCATTAAAGAAGTCCAGCTCACACTTACAGAGTGGGAGTTCTGTTCCACCTTCTTGGGAGTGCAGTATCTGCACCAATTACTCAGAATTCTTCTGCATGGGATTTGTCTCTTTTCCCCCATTTTTTGTATCACTATGGACTCATAGATATTTAATTTGTACTTTGGATTATAATCCAAAACTACTTATTTTTGTTCACAAATCGTTCCAGCTTGAACCATTGGGAGCTCTTTAAGTTGGTTCCATTTGACATACTCTCATAACTGTGAGATGTATTTTTTTAATCTTCTTACTTTAGTTACTAAAAGGTTCTTCAAGCTCATCTTGTATATTTCTTACCTCATTTTAGAGTCAAGCATTTCTCAAAGGAGCCCTGATTCCTTTATTGGAGCATGACATCAGAAACAAATACATGGGTGCTAGGTGTGCTTGCTGATACTGGGGTGTCATTGCTTCTAGGCCCTCTTAGCTGCCAGAGCACGGAAATGCGTGCGTGTATATATACCTATCTATACCTGTGTACATATGTGAATCTATAAATATTTCCATTTGCAGCCATCTGTACCTGTATTAAGCTAGACGTGTTCATATTGATGTCTCCATCTCTTATCCATCACTACATGGCTCATTCTCGCCTCCCCAACTTGCTTATCTCTAACCTCCCCCTCCAACAGTGAGAAAACTGGCCCCCCATTCATCACGCATTTACTTAACTGTTCAGTTCCACCGTACGGTAGAGCAAAATCGCGATGAACTTTCTCAACTCGAGGACAGTGCTTTGCCTTTAGTTTGTCTTCTCATTTCTAAACGTACTTTGGTCGGCACCTCTCCCTCACCCCCTTACTGAGTTTATTTAATACATTTGTATGATAGTGAGATTGTTTCTTCACATTCTGCACTCTATCCTTGGAAACCCGAACCCCCTAGATGAATTTTTTAATGCATTAAGTCTCATTCATTGGACTGAAGGGCTACAGGGGCTTTGGCACATGCATAATATCATCTAGTCCACAATTACGGCATCATACAGAATAGTTTCACTCCTGCAAAAAGTCCTCTGTGCTTCACCTATTCATCTCTACTCCCTTTCCTCTCCTCCTGGCAACCATTGATCTTTTTGCCATTGCTATAGTTTTGCCTTTTCCAGAATGTCATGTAGTTGGAATCATAGAGTATGTACTTTTTCAGACTGCTTCTTTTATTTAGAAATATGTTTTTATAACTCATCTACTCCTTTTCACGGCTTGATAGCTCTTTTTTTTAAATCACTGAATAATATTCCATTGTAAGGATATTCTATAGTTTGTTTCTCTATTCTCTTATCGAAGAACATCTTGATTGCTTCTAGTTTTGGTGATTATGAATAAAGTTGGTATATACATTCATAGCTAGGTTTTTATGTGGGCATTGTGTTCAAATCAATTGGGCAAATACCAAGTAGCATGATTGCTGGAAAATATGAAAAGAGTATATTTAACTTTGTAAAAAAATACCAAACTGTCTTCCAAAGTGGTTGTAGCACTTTGCATGCTCACCAGTGAAGAGTGAGAGCTCTTGCTGTTCCTCAATCAATGCCAGAAATTGGTAGTTTCAGTTTTTTAAAAAAATTTCGTTTCTCTAGTAGGTCTGTAGTGGATATCTGATTGTTTTTACTTGAAATTATTATGCTAAGCATATTTTCATGTGCATATTTGCCTTATGTATATTTTCTTTTGGGAAGTGTCTCTTCAGATCTTTTGAAACCCATTTTTTAATTGGCTGTCTGTTTACTTATTTCTGAATTTGGAAACAAGTCTGCTGCTTATAAAAAATTTTTATTCTAATAATATATATACAATCTAAAATTTTTCCTTGGTTTTAAACATACATCAGTTTAGGTAGTTTGTGTTTCTAGGAAATTGTCCATTTCATCTGGGTCATATAATTTGTTGGCACAGAGTTGTTCATAGTATCCTCTTATAGTTCTTTTTTATATCTGTGGTGTTGGTAGTAATGTCCCCTTCCATTAATAATTTTAGTTACTTGTGTCCTCTCTCTTTTTTGTCAGTCTAGCTAGAAGTTTGTTTATTGCTCTTTTAAAGAATCTTATTTTGATTTTGCTGATTCTTTCTATTGTTCTTTTTTAATTCTCTATTTCATTTCTATCTGCTCTAATCTTTATTTCCTTCTTTTTACTCACTTCAGTTTTAGTTGGCTCTCCTTTTCCAGCCGTGAGGTTAGGACTCCAGTTTGAAATATTTCTCTTTTTTTTCCTGTAAGCATTTCAAGCTACAGATTTCCATTTCAGCACTGCCTTTGCTGCTTTCCATAAGTTTTGGTATGTTGTGTTCATTTTTTTTTTGCCTCAAGATATTTCCTAATTTCCTTGTGGTTTCTTTTTTGTCCCATTTTTTATATAAGAGTGCATTGTTTAATTTCTACATAATTGTGAATTTTCCAGTTCTCCCTCTGTTATTGATTTCTAACTTCTTTCCATTGTGGTCAGAGAAGATACAATGTATGATTTCAATATTATGAATTTATTGAGGATTGTGACCTAATATATAGTCTATCTTGAAGAATGATCCTTGTGCAGTGGTGGAGAATATGCATTCTGCTGTTGTTGGGTGAAGTGTTCTATATATCTTATTAAGACTCGTGTACATAGCAAATTATTTTTCTCTTGCAGCTTCAGAACTCTCTCCTTATCTGAGGCACTCAATAGCTTGACTAATATTCATGTGGCTCTGGTTTTCTTTGAGTTTATCTTGTTTGGGTTTTCTTGGGATTCTTGAATGTGTATATTCATGCCTTTTGTTAAATTCGGAAAGTTTTCTGCCATCACTTCTTTGAAGATTCCTTCTTCCCAGTTCTCTCTTCCTTTCCCTTCTGGGGCTCCTATAATGTGCATATTGGTATTCTAGATGGTGTCCCATAGGTCTTTTAGGTTCACCTTTTAAAGTTCTTTTTTCTGCTCCACAGCCTGAATCATTTCAATTCTGTTGTCTTTTAGTTCACTGATTCTTTCTTCTTTCAGCTCCAATGTTGCTTTTGAAATCTTCTAGGATATTTTCATTCCAGTTATTGTAGTCTTCAACTCCAGTATTTATGTTTGGGTTCTTTTAAAATTTTCTCCTTATTGACATACTCAGGTTGTTCATTCATTGTTTTTGTGATATCCTTTAGTTCTTTCTCTTTTCCTTTTTCTCCTTGAGCATATTGAGGATTTTTCTTTTTTTAAGAATTTTTTTGGTATGCCAAAATTCTGTTCTTTCTTTGTTGATCATTTCTGGATTTTTATCTTGTTTTTTGAATGGACCATTGTTTTCTTTTTTTTTTTTTTTTTGTCTCATAATCTTTTGTTGCGCACTGTACATTGTAGCAGTTTGAAGTATGTTCTCTGGGATAAATCCCAGTCCTTGAGCTGTCTGTTTCTTAATTTTGTAGTCAACTTGTGATATGACAGATTTCCTTGAGTACCAAGAGCTAACAAAAGCAAACCAATGCCAAAACCACTTTCCCCAGTGTTTGCAAATTGGCTCTGTTTTGGTTGGTGCTTGTCTTCAGAGTTTAGACCTCCTGTGAAGAAGATTAGTTTAAGGCAGATAGGAAGTGCAGAGTCTTTTCCGTTTCTTCTGAACCCGCATCTTTTCTTGGGCTTATGCTTGCTCATAGTCTTAGAAATGACCCTTTTTATAGGTGTTTGATTGCCCCCTTCCTATGAAATAGATTTTCTTTTCTTCCTTGGTGCTCTATTGATTTAAAGCGGGTAATCCTTTGTCCCAGACTACTTTTACTTAACTGTTTCATACACTTCCTTTGAGTAAGCCAGCTGCTTTTGCCGGCACACAGAGTTCTGGGACAGGTAGTCAGAGGTGAGTTTCCTGGTTCAGTCTTTTAGGCAGTCACCCAGTAGATTGGTTCCAATATACAGGCACCTCAGGATCTGCACAGAGGTTACTCTGCTCCCTCCAGAACAGCCACAACTAGCATAAGTTAACTCCACACCACACCACAAGGGAGTGAGGGAAGACTTAGCAAGGGCATCATTAACTTCCAACATTTTTAAAGCTGAGTTTTCTTGATTCAGCACTTGCTCAGTAACTGCCACCCTTTAACTGTTTTCCAGAGTTCTGAGGAAGGTGGTTCTGCCAGTTTTAGCTAGTTTTTCAAAGATTCTGTGGGGAAACATGACCCTGTAGCATCTTATGTTGCCATCTTTGTCAACTTACAAGTCCTTTTTCATGTGTGGTTTAGAAATATTTTCTCCCAGTCTGTGGCTTGACTCATGATTCTCTTAAAAGTGTCTTTCACAGCAGTTGTTAACTTTAATAAAGTTCAATTCACCAATTTTTTTCTTTCATTGGTCATGCTTTTTTGTGTTGTATCTATAAACTCATCATCAAACACTAGACTAGGTTACCTGACTTTCATCTGGTTTTATAGTTTCATATTTTACATTTAGGTCTATGATTTATTTTGGTGAATGGTCTAAGCTTTGTATCAAGATTAATTTTCTTCTTTCTTGCTATCCTTTCTCCATTGAATTTCCTTTACCCCTTTCTCAAAGGTCAGTTGACTAAATTAGTGTGGGTCTATTTCTGGGTTCTCTAATTTTCCATTGATCTCTCTATTATACCATGCTGTATTGATTACTGTAAATTTATATTCAGCATTGAAATCAGGTAGTGTGAATTATTCACTTTTGTTCTTATTCTTTAGTATTAAGATTGCTATTCCAGTTCTTTTGCCTTTCCATATAAGATTTAGAATCAGTTTGTAGATATCTACAAAATAATTTGTGACATTTTATTGAGATTGCTTTGACTCTATATACCAAGTTGGGAAAAATAGATTTCTTAATAATATTAAGATTTCCAATACAAATGGAGAGAATCTCTCCATTTATTTAGATCTTGCTTTATTTTTTCATTAGAGTTTTGTGGTTTTCTCCGTAAAGTATGTTTTTGTTAGATTTATACCTAAATATTTCCATTTTGTGTTATTACAGATGTTACTGTGTTTTTATTTTCAAATTCCAGTTTTTCATTGCTGGTGTTTAGGGAATTAATTCACTTTTGTATATTAACCTTGTTTCCTGCAACCTTACTATGCTTACTTATTAGTTCCAGGAAATTTTATTCTTTGATTCTTTGGGATGTTTTATATAGGTAATGAAGCCATCTGCCAACAAAACAGTTTTATTTCTTTCTTCTCAATATGTATATATAAACCTATTGTTTCCTTTTCATGCCTTTTGTACTAGCTAAGACTTCCAGTATGATCTTTACTAGGAGAGGTGAGAAAGGTCATCCTTGCCTTCTTTCTGATCTGAGGTGAAAGAACCCAGTTTCTCACTATTACATATGATGTTAGTAGGATTTTGTAGATCCACTTCATCAACTTGAGCAAGTTTACCTCTCTTCCTACTTGACTGAGGATTTTTCAAATGATGAATGTATTTTTACCCCACATGCTTTTTCTGCATCACTTAATATTATTGAGTGATTCCTTTTCTCTAGTCTCATGATATGAGGGGTTGTTTTGACTGATTTTCAAATGCTGAGCCAGGCTTGCATACCTAGAATAAATCCCATTTGGTTGTGATGATATAATTTTTTTAAAAAAACCATTTGTTTGAGTGACTATTCAACTGAGAGTCTCACTCTGCAAATGCTTGCTATATCTTAAAAGTGTCTTTTTCTATGGCTTGACTCTCCATATCCTCTTCTTTCTCAAATCTATCATAGCTTGTTCTTCTGTCCTCTGTATTTCCTGTAAATTGGTAGTAGGGTTAAAAGATAATCATGTTTAGGTTTAATTGATTGATTTTTATTTTAATTGATCATAAGTAGTGTTTTGAACTTCCATCAGGTGGCATATAATGGCTTCTTGGCTATCTGTGTAATTTCAGAAGCCACTGAAGCCATTTCCCAGATCCATTAACTCATTAAATATTGCAAAACTATGATGCTCTAGTTCTAGCCCTCTTTCATTATTTATTAGCTGGAATAAAGCAGAAATTTCCCTCATCAAGTATTTGATACCTAGAGGAAGAGTTTGTATAGGAATGGTAGGAATAATATTTGATTATTTTCCTTTATTTACCAATTTGCTAAATAATGACAACATTCCTTTCATAAGTTGGTTTTTTTAAGTACCATTATGTACTCAAGGGTTCAGACCTCTCCAGTTTAAGTTATTTCCATTATTATCTTGTTGTTGTTCCTGTCCCTTCTCTGGCTTGGTGCATGAAAGCCCATTGAAGGTGGCTCCTAATTCTTTTGGAAGCAGGCTAGTAAGATAGGGAGTTAAAAGATGGATCTGGAACCTGGCAAGAAGTCCACGTGGACACCAGCAACCCCAGCATGACTGCTGGAAGACCCTCCCCAAGATTCTGTCCCCCAGAAAATGACCTCTTCTGGAAGTCAGGAGAAGCCTAGATATTCCCCAAGGACTTTATCATTGGGCCCTCCTGGGAGACTGATGGGGGAAATAAGCAATCAAAACAGTAAACAGCTGGAATTCCTCCCCTGCCATTAGCAAAAGGGTAGGATAATTAACAGTTCAAAAGCCAGGGGCAAGGCCTAAACGAGCTCTTGCTCTCTCAAGCTCTCTTGCCTCTGGACCCTGGACTCCAGCTGCCTTCTCCCCTGCTTGGATCACCATGCAAGTAAAACCTGGGCATTTATAACCTATAATGGGAAATTGTACACTGTAAATCAGCCCTCTTTATCACTCGTCAGCCCCTTCCTCTCTATCTGGGACCCCCTGATCTGTTATTTTCTCCCATTTCTCTTCCCTCCCTTCCTGAATAAATTACTGGCCTAACTCACCGAATGTGCTCTTGAAATTCATTTCTCTTGCATAGTCAAAGAACCTAAATGAAATCTGGTAACGTATTTGGCAAGCCAGCCAGGAGTTTATTGTTGAGTGAAGCTATGGGCTACAGCTTGTTTAACGCCTTCCTTTGGTTCTCTATTTTAAATGGATTCACCTGTGAGCCCCCAAAGGTCATAATCCCAGGAGGGAAGGGGTCAGGGCTTGAGAATTCTCTGCATCCACACCTCATGCCCAGGTTTGTTAGATCTGACCCCAGCCACGTAGGTTGGGCCAATGGCTTAAATCACGGCCCTGCCAAGACAGAGGTTCCCCTGCAGAGCACCAGGCTCTGCAAAGCTTCTTCAAGCCATTTTATCAGCCAGGATCTTTGTCCTTGGGCCTGTCTGCTGCTACTTTCTCCAGCCCTCTCCCTTTTGAGGCAGCATGGCAGTGGCAGAAAACCCCGGGGACTTACCCCTCCCACTGGGTCCACATCTTTGCAGGCCCTCCAGGCAGGCAAAGCCAAAATGGATGCTGTGGGAGTTCCCTTCCCCAGGGGTGTCACAGCCAGGATACCCTTGCATAATTAGCCTTTACCCATGTTTTACCTTTCCACTTCTTGCTACTGAAATTCTCTTTGCAGGCTTGTGTTAGAATGTTTTGGTGTGCTTTTAAAACTGTGAAAATAAAAAGTGCCTTTATCTAGCAAAGCAACTGTTGCCTCAGGGCCCCAAGGCCTGTTAGCTAGAGCAATTAACTTCCAATCACTCAATGGCCTTTTGAAAGCTGGTTTAACTGAGAGACTATCAGACAGTAAAGTCATGAAACTAGGATGGCTTTATTTTTGTCCCTTCTCAGAGGAAAGAGCAATATTCAAGGAGGAAGCACTATTCAGCTTGGCAGCTTCAGGTTGAAATCTAGTCAGCTTGTCTCCCAAGTCCAGGCGGCCCCGGAAATGCCGGGGTAGCAGGGGCTCTCTGATTCCCTGGGGTGGCAGGAATCAGAGGGCAGCCAAACATTTCCTGAGATTTAACTCAGGAATTTCTGTTTGGGTCAGTCAGTCTTGGACCCTGTGAGGGTCAGGGGTGCTGAGAACCAGAGCAGTAAACTGAATGGCCCCCATTCCTTGGGCCCATCCATTCAGAGAGCAGCCAAATATCCCCTGAGAGACAGACATCCCGGGTGCTTTGATTTGGGGCTACTGCTCAGTCTTCCACCAATTTGGCTTGGGCACATTGATCAGATCACCAGAGGAGGCATCAGATATCCCCCAGGACCTAGGATTGCCCACTCAGGGACGTCTGTGGGCCTGGCTGACTCTGAATAAATGTTCTCAGGATGCTGAGATGGAGCATCAGCTCCAAACTATAGGGAGTAGTGAACTTTAGTTAGACTAGGACTCTGAGATGCCAGATCAGTCGACTAAAAAGGTGCTTCTTCATTCTTCCTAGAATAATGGGCATGGCCCACCAGTAAACTTCCTGTAAGAGTATCTTTTCAAGAATCACAGAAGTTCTGCATACTGATGGTCCATGTGGCCACAGTATAACCAAGAGCAGTCTCTGCATAGGACCCTGAATTCCAGTTAAACCAGTGTAAGAAAGGAAAACAAATCAATCTGGGGCACAGAAACCTCATGTCATGTATCCTTAAAGAAATGAGGAAATAAACCACAAACTTCTTAATTTAAACTCAATTGGGCCTATAAAAGGTGTGAATAGTGATCAAAATAAAGAAACCTCATGCGCCATCAATTAAGGTCAAAAAGTTCCTAGAAATGCTAAAGTTATAAAATCTCCTGTTTTATTCTGTGCTTAACTCTGTGTTCAACTTTAAAACCTGCATTTAACTTCATCAGTTTTCTTGTGCCTAGGAAATCAGATTTGGGGTTCACCTGTTAGGAACTGGATAACAGTGAAAGGTAACCTATTAAGCACAGGCAAGAAATCCTAGACTTACTAAAAGCCATGCTGTTACCTCAGGAAATAACAGCTATACATTGTCCAGGGCATCAAAAGACAAACACTGGTATAGCAAAGAGAAATGCTCGAGCTGATGCAGCTGCTAAAGTGACAGCACAAGCCAAGGTTTCCCTCCTACCCCTAATTCCAGCACCTGTACCAGTACTTAAAGTTCCACAGTAGACCCAGGATGTACCAACCATGTCAGCTAGCCTGGGATTTACCCTGGAAGCTGATGGGTGGTTTGTTAAGGACATTTAAGTCTACCTGCCAGGAGCAGTGCAGTAGAAAACCCTTCATGAACTTCACCAAACCACTCATCTAGGGAAAGATGCCCCTAACCAGCTTAGCCAAATGGGTTTTCAAAAACCAAAGCCTGGTGAAAACAGTCAAGGAAATTATCAAGAGCTGCTCAATTAGAACCAAAATGTAAGGTACTTTACTCTGTAGTTCTGATCACTTCCACAGCTGTTAAAGTTAAAGGAATGTCCAGCTTGGTGCACTAATCCCAAATGAAGCCAGCTGCCCAAGAAAGTGTCAGCTCACTGGAAACACCTGACAGGATGTACACATGCCAGTCATTGGATGGCCTGAAATACCTCAAGTAACAAAGCTAAGTAGTGTCTATGTCAAAGTCAGCTTTTTCTTCTAACTCTAGTCCAAATGCCTATTGCTAAGGGGAGGGAAAACCAAACACCACTTTAAGGAACCTTGCCTGTTTTCATCTCCTTTAGCTTGACAGAAAAGGAAAATGCCTCTTTTCATTCCTCTCCTCTACCACAGGAACTAGGATTGACAATTTATACCTAACCCTTTTGTCTATTGCAATTTCTCTCTAAAGGTAACCAACAGCATAAAATAACTGAAGAAAAATACTGTTTCCCACCAACTTTGGGAAAATGCAGTCTTTGCAGGCACCTGGCCTCTTCTACTTCTGTGGTCCTGAGTCCTCTTAGTAGGACCATATATTCTAAAATTTCTAATTAAGTTTATTTCTTCCAGAATTAACATTTTGTTAGCTATAGGGGAACTTCATCCAGCTTCACCCAGGATGCCAGATCCATCTTTCTCCAAGATAGAACAGCAGGAGGGTTTCACACCTTGTCAGGTAGGGCCTATGCCCCTACCCAGCAGGAAGGAGCTACAGAAGAATGATTATCTCCTTTCAGGACCCCTTTAAGATGAAAGGTGTAAACTCTCTGAGGGGGGAATGAAGCTGGCTAGTAAGATAGGGAATTAACAGACAGATCTGGAACCTGGCAAGAAGTCCATGTGGACATCAGTAACCCCAGGATGCCTGCTGGGAGACCCTCCCCAAGATTCTGCCACTGAGAAGAAGACTTCCTCTGGAAGCCAGGAGAAGCTGGATATTCCCTAAGGACTGTATCATTGGGCCCTCCTGGGAGACTGATGCAGGAAATAAGTAATCAAAACAGTAAACAGCTGGAACTCCTCCCCTGCCATTACCAAAGGGGTGGGATAATCAAAAGTTCAAAAGCCTGCAAGGCCTCAACCAGCTCTTGCTCTCTCCTGCTCTCTTGCCTCTGGACCCAGGCTCCAGCTGCCTTCTCCCCTGCTTGGATCACCATGCAAGTAAACCTGGGCATTTATAACCTATAATGGAAATTGTACACTGTAAATCAGCCCTCTTTATCACTTTTCAGCCCCTTCTTCTCTATCTGGGACCCCTGATCTGTTATTTTCTCCCATTTTTCTTCCCTCCCTACCCAAATAAATCAATGACCCAACTCACTGAATGTGCTCTTGAAATTCATTTCTCCAGCATAGTCAAAGAACCTAAATGAAATCCAGTAACATTTGACAGGACCCTAATAGTTTTAGGAGCTTTCTTGCTTTCTAATATGACAAATTGTTCCCACTGCATCTTGTACACTTGCTGCCCCAGACCTGGAATCAACCATTTCTCAAGGAAACTTGGTTCCTTTCAGTGGGAACTGTAAGCTTGCGATCTGGGCATTAGGCAGCATTTTTAACAAGAAATGGATGTGACATGTAGGAGACTACGCCGGAGCAGGTCCTGGGGGCCACATCGTCTGTCCTGGGTTGTAAAAATATTCCCACAAAGTGGCTTTGTTTTCCTTCTGCTGGGGGGCCCTGGGGTTTCACTCACCCAGGACAAGTTTTTACATTAATTTCTTGGCTCAAGATTCCTTGAACCACATTAGTCGTGCAAAATTGGAACTCTTACATGCATGTGGTACAGCTTGAGGTTTTTGTTTCTCATGGGAAACCCTTTTTCTCCCATTCAGAGCCCCAGGCAGATGACAGTTTTGTTTGACACATCCTTGGCCGGGTGTCTGGAATGTATCTAATCTTCTTTCACCAAGGGGTGTGATGATCTATGGAAAGCTCTCCCATTCTTCCAGCTACATGATGGGGTCTCGTTCTCTGGTGGACCCCGATCTCATCTCCAACCCTGGATCCAGGGAGAGTGTGGTTTTTGCTTGTGTTTGCTTGTGTTTGAGTCCCTGCTTCATTTCTGGCCCATAAGGACATTTTCTTTTCTCTCCTGAGCTTGGCTAGAAGTTTTTAAACTTAGACATATTTTATTCAGCATTTTAAAACCTGTCATCTGTTCCCCCTTCTTCCTTCTTACCAACCAGGGAACCATAAAATTATATACTCTGGAAGCTTGTTCATCTCCATTGGGTCACCATTTCTCCAGGGTGATGGGGGGTGTGATCTTGTCTTTCTCCAGGGCTGTCTCCTTCCCAGTCTGAGTCCACATTTTAAAACAGAATGCACTGACCTCCTGTAGCATGGTGCCCCAAGTTTGGGTTGGTGCCAGGTGCCAGGTCTTCAGCCGGCCGGCTCTGCAGGGGTGGTCGGTGTTTGTGCTGGGTGGTTGGGCTTGTTCTTTCACTGATGAAGGGCTGTGCCACCTCCCGCTTGTTCTTCAGGTTTTGTGGTCTTGTGTCTCTCCTGCCAGCTTTCTGTTCTTTACCAGGTTTTTTTTTTTTCCCATAAAGACACTTAGGAAAATTCCTGTCAAAATACCTCATGTTTTCTTATCAGCAAACTATTTTCCTGAGATAAAGGCACAGGCATTTCTTTGGAGGTGTCAGCGCAGAGTGACGCCTGGGGGAACTGAGGATGAGAACATTTGACCCACAGAGGAGTCCAATGTGGTGAAGCAATGCGGCTGGTTCTGGGATCTTCCCAAGGCTGTGGACACAAAGAGCCTGCATTCTTCTTCTTCCAAGTTCTGTTGTTTCTTAGGACACGTGTTATCCCTTACTGGAGACTGCTAGTGTTCCCTTGTTCAAAGTTGCTTTATGTCAGTGTTGCACCTTTCTTTCTTGCTTTCCCCCCCAAAACCTAAAAAGAGCAGAGGTCGGAGAGGACACAAAATCTTGCCTCAGGTTCTGTACGTCCTCTTTGAGAGAATGCGAGTTAAATGGGATTCGGATGTATCCCATTTCCCTTCTTAATTTTAATTTAACAGAGTATTTCTCAGAGTAGGCATGGTATAACCATGAAAGGCATGTAATATTTAGAGGATGAGGTTTCCTGTGGTCACAAACACTGTGCCTTCCATGGAGCCAGCTGGGAACGTTTGTTGGTCATCGGCCAATTTACGTCTAAGTGAATTTTCTCACTATTGTGAGAAAAACATGAGTGATTTTCTGACTTGGCAGCTCTTGTTTAGTGAGTGTTCACAAAACCTAGACTTCAGGAAAGGGCGTTAGGGAAATTGAACGAACGCCAGACCTGGAGTCTAAATTTATAGGCTGCAGTCTCGATTTCACTTTTGATGTGCGACCTTAGTGAATTTGTTTTTCGTTTATTTTATTTTTTACTTCTGGGAAGTTGTGAGTTAACAAAACAATAATGCATACCACACAGGAGTCCCATACAGATCTCCTCCACCACCACCTTACATTGTTGTGACACATTTGTTACAAATGATGAAAGAACATCATCATAATACTTCTATCTATAATCCAAAGCTCACATTTAGTGTATTTTCCCCACAAATCATCCTATTATTGACACCATGCATTGTGTATTTGTTGTAGATCATGAGAGAACGTTCTCCTGTTTGTACGGCTAGCCGCAGTCCCTCACCCACCACGGGGTTCACCGTGCTACACGGTTTTAACGTCCCTTATCCACATCTCCTCATCAGGACGGACACCAGCGTAATAGTCGCACCCCCTGCCTGGGATCCCTGGAGAATCCAACATCACCAGAGGGAAGGAGAGGAGTGTGAATGTGCTCAGTACGTCACACAAGAGAACTTTCACAAACATGAGATTCTTGTCTATAAAGCCAACTGCTAATGCCCAGCGTTCACAAGACCTTGTCATCCTCAAGGAGCGTGTGCCCTCCTCTGAAGCAGCCGTCACCCCGTTTGACTGAAATGATGCATGTGTATGTGTGTGAGCATGGGCGTGTGATGTGAAGGTGCGGTCTCCTCCCTTGGACCAAACTCACCTCCATTTCCCCACTACCTGGAATCACACCTGGAATGCAGCAGATTGAGTCGTGGACCCCAGCAAGCACCTGCTGTTAATCCATGGCCCTGTGGGTGTGAGCCTTTGCAATAGGACCTTTGGAAGATGCTATTTTAGTTATGGTATGGCCCATCTGAATGAGGGTGGGTCTTACTCTGAGTCGCTCAAGGCCTTATAAAGACAACTGGAAAGAAGAGGACCTCACCATGTGGCTGGAGGCAGGGATATGAACCAAGGAACCCCCAAGTTGGTGGGGGTTCCAGCGTAAGGACGCTGAGCCTCTGGAATACAACAAGCCTTGCTTCCCTTTGGACTTCTTCCAGCCTCAAAACTGTGAGCCAATCAATTCCCATTGTTTAAGCCAACTCATAATGTGGTCATTGGGATAGATGCCCTGGCAAAACTAAAACAGTGGGTATTCCATTAAAGCTGGTTTATGGCTGAGCAGAGGAGCAGAGGCTAAACGAGATCGTGGCTGGCACGGCTCTGTCAGCTTCTGTTCAATAAAAGAATCATGCAGTGTTGCGTGCCAGTGCTCTCTTAACCAGTCAAAGCAGCAAGCGGTAGATCACTCTTTGGGTTGAATCAATTTTTTTCCCCCTTTCTTAAGCATCCACACCTGTGAATTTTGTTCTACAATTATAGATGTTCCAAGGAAATGGCGTGGGGAGGGGAGATCTCTTTGGTTCTGACTTTAGTTACTGAAGTTTGGATAGAGATACTCTATACTGACCACTGAGCATTTGCTGGACACATTTCTTGGTGCTGGAAATGAGAAGCTGAGCAGAAAGAGAGGTCTTGACTCTTCTGGGGCTGGACATCCAGTGGGGAGGACAAATAATTAACACGAAAACCATGATGTGAGCTATGTGAGGAATTTCGACGGCCATGTGTTTTGTGAAATCAAGGCAGTGAGGCTGTGCTGAGTGCTGTGGTCGTGCTGCCTTGGCTGGGGACGCTTGGGGGGTGGTTATTGGGGATTGAACAGTCCCCACGGCCCCCACAACCCTGATGCTATGGTGTGAGCCCCTCTGTAAAGAAGGCCTTTGACAACGTTGTTCGTAAGGTGTGTCCAAACCTATGAGGGCAGGTGTTCCTCCAACATGGCTGAAGTCCTTATAAGCCAAAGAAATTGGACATGGAAAGAGAAGCCAGACGGAGCAGTCAGTAGCTGGAAGTCAACAGAACCTGGAAGAGAAAGGAGAAATGCTGCCATGTGCATTGCCATGTGATGGAAAAGCCAAGGAACCCAAAGATTGTTGGCCAGCCAGAAGATACTGACTATGGGAAGAAGCAACTTTTCTAGCCTCTGACATCAAGAACCAATAAATTCCTTTTGTTAAGTCAACCCATTGCATGGTGTTTGTTTTCAGAGCTGAGAAATTAAAATAGCAGGCCTCTCGGGAGATGAAAGTAGAGCTGAGACTAAGAGGCAAGGAAGAACCAGAAATCCCAGGGCAGAAGGTTCCCCACCGATGGAATGCTCAGTGCAAAGGCCCTGAGGCAAAATGGAGCTGGGCTTGTTGGCCAGTGGAAGGAGGAAGGGGAGATGAGGAGGAAGCCCCTGTCGTGGAGCCGGTTCAGGAAAGTGGCAGGGAGCAGAGCATCAGTGAAACAAGCCAGGCAATGAAGGACAAATACTACATGACCTCTCTGATAAGAAATAAGCAAACCAAGCTGTCTCAGAGAGCTAGAGACCGGATGATAGGCTTAAAGGAAGTTGGGGCGGGGGAGAAGAAAGTTGTGAGCTGATGCCTACACCGGTAAAGTCTATGATAAGCTGGAGGTAAGTATTTGTGCAGGGAAGGGATAAGATGGGGGCATGGGGATACCTTTGGGTGGGGCTTTGTGGGCTTGAGGGGGGCTAGGGTTGGGAGGATGGGTCAGATGGCCCAAGGAATTGGGGGCAGTGTGGGGGCAACATGTTGAATATGGGAGATTGTCAGGTATGTGGCTGAAACCATAATGTTGAGAAAAATTGTTAGAAAATATAGTAAGGAAGGATTACGTGTTTAAGGTGCTTAAGGGGGGGCATCCGGCACAGGGGCAGGCTTCTAGGGAGTGTGTGAGTGCTTATCTTGTCATAGTGGGTTATATCATTGGGTGGAGACCCATACAATGAGAGTGAAGGTGTACCCACATCCTGGGGAGGACTGATGTTCTCAAACAGGGAATTGTGTCTCTTGTGAGAATTGGTGGCTCCCAGTGGGTTAAGGCAGGCTAGTATCTCAAGTGCTCAGCATTGTTGCAAGTATCTGTGAATCTGGTCTTTCAAGTAGTGAAAATTAATTGTTATTGTGGGCCCTGAGGGGAGGGGGAGAGAGGTATAGAATAGATGGAAGCAGGGTAATTGGGGGACAATGGAAAAGGTCCATGATATCATGGAAGAATGGATATAGGACATGTTAAATTACACCAAAAATGTATAAAATCTACAGGCTAAAATGTAAACCTTAATGTAAAACATAAGGTAACTAAAAATGTAGAAAATTTTACAGAATAAATATAAACCATAATGTAAGCCAAAATGGAACCAGGTTTGGTAGCTATGTTTTAATATCTGTACATCAGCTGCAGCAAATATAACATGAACATGTAAAAAGATCATTGCTGGGGAAGGGGGAAAAGGGTTTGATGTTGGATATGTGGAAGAACCATATATTGTATATGTGAATTACTGTGATCTAAAACTTTTTTGAAGACAAAATTAAAAATTAGGAGATAAAAAAAAAGGATGTAGACAATGAGGAAGAAATGAAAGCTGGGTTTTATTTTAATTGCAATGGAGAGACCTGGAGGGAATGGACCCAGGGGGTGGATATGATCCCACCTATGTTCTGAGAAGGTCATTCTGCTGCAGCATGGAGAAGACCTGTCTGCACAGGCCAAACGCAGCCCAGGAAGCAATGGGGGGTAGTGCAGGCAAAACAGGGAATTGGGACTAGGGCAACCAGGGCCATGCTTGGGACGGGAGCATGCCGATAAGATCCATGGACGGTAGGGATAGAAAAGAAGAGAGGATGGCGGCGGACTTGGCCCAGTGGTTAGGGCGTCCGTCTACCACATGGGAGGTCTGCAGTTCAAACCCAGGGCCTCCTTGACCAGTGTGCAGCTGGCCCATGCGCAGTGCTGATGCGTGCAAGGAGTGCCCTGCTATGCAGGGGTGTCCCCAGCATAGGGGAGCCCCATGTGCAGGGAGTGCGCCCCATAAGGAGAGCCGCCCAGCGCGAAAGAAAGTGCAGCCTGCCCAGGAATGGCGCCGCACTCATGGAGAGCTGACACAACAAGATGACACAACAAAAAGAAACACAGATTCCCGTGCTGCTGACAACAGAAGTGGACAAAGAAGTCCCAGCAAATAGACACAGAGAGCAGACAACTGGGGTGGGGGGGGGGGGGGGGGAGGGGAGAGAAATAAAAATAAATAAATAAACCTTGGAAAAAAAAAAAAGAAGAGAGGAGTCTACCCTGCTGCCTGGTGCTTTTTGCTGGTGCAGTTACTGAGCACAGGAAGAGCTGGAAGGTGGCAGGTTGAGGTGGGGACTGAGAAATTAAGAGTGCCCGAAATTCTTCTCTATCTTGTTTTCACTTGGGAATAGTTCTGCTTATCTTCAAATCGAGACAAAAATGTGGAGCTAGTTGGCCCTCCAGCACTCAACGTACCAGGGGCTATGACAGGCTCTTAGGGCGCAGACTATTTTTAATATCGCACCACCCCTTACACACGGCCTCCGCAGAGCCCTCTCCAGAGAGAGCGGTGAGGTCCCATGGTCCACCGCCAAGGAGCAGTTGCAGCTTCTCCGTGCACCCAAAAGGAGTGAGGACGGTCCTGGAGCGCCGTCAAATCGCATGTTCCTACGCCAAGGAGAAAACCAGGCTCTCAGAGCCGCTGCGGCCTCCCCGGAATCATTCCGCATCCTCCCCCACCCGAGCGCTCAGCCTGGCCTCTGCTCTCTGTCCTCTTCCCGAGGCCCCGGGGCACAGGCGGTCGTTGGGCCTCGGGCTCCCCTTTCGGGTCCAGCCTCCCTGGAGCTCAGCCTCTGGTCAATCTCGCAGGCGCCCTGGGTGCGCCCCGAGGGCCTGCGCTCCTGGACAGCGGTGTCTGCGGAGGAGAAGACCCCACCCGACCTGGGTCTGCCTCCCGGGGGGTCGCACTGTGGCAAAGCCAGCGAACCTGCCCCGCTCCCCAGGACGTTTCCTGCCACCGCTCCGCCGGGTGTGGGGCTCACCAGTTCTGCCTACCCGTGCCGTCCTAGCTTCCCTGGGACTCAGACCCGGGAGGGGCAGGGGTGCGCCCACCCGGCGGCCAGCGCGTTGGACCTGCCCTGGGAGGCCGAGGGCTGCTTCCCCAGCTGGGCGAGGCGCGGAGCTTCCGGGGAGCCGGCGCCCCTGCCCTCGGCCACCGCGCCCCCCTGCTCCGCGGGCAGACGCCCCTGCCGGGCGGCGCTGTCCGATTCGGGGCTCCAGCGAGAGGAGAGGAGTGCTGCGTCTTGGCCGGCGGCTGCAAGGTTCCTGGGGAGTGCGGTTGGCCTGTCTCACCCGCGCCTCCTGAGGAGGCACCTTTCCGGCTTTCGAGCACATTATTCGTAGTTACAAATGCGTGCATCCCGATGGAGGGGCCAGGAGTCTGGAGAGTCTCCTGGGAGCAAAGATCGCCAAACCTTTGGCTCGAGAGAAAACTCGCCCTTGTATCCTCTCCATCTTTTCTTTCAGATTTTCCTGCTCAGACAAGTACCAGTGGGAATCAAAGCCCCGATTTCAGGGTTTTTCTCTGCTTTCCTAGAAACCCCCAAAGGCCGCGTTTAGGAGCTACTTTTCAACGGCAAAGGTTTAGCCCACGTTTTCACTAGAGACATCTCGTCTTAAAGCAGGGGTTCCTAACCTCTTTTGTTCCACGGACCCCTTGGCCCGTCAGACCCCTTCTCAGAATATAGCATCAGACAGTTTCATGACACTCAGCTAGCGGCGGGTCTAACTACTACTGTAATTTTAAAGTATGGATGAGCATAAGCGATCTTTTTGAGATATGCAACAACTGTAATGTGATAGGAGATGAATACTACTGCAATTTACTGGATCCATTCCTAAGTGAAGAAAGTGCTAGATTTCAGTCAAAGGTCAGAGAAAATAAAGATAATAAGTTGATTTTTTTTTTAATTCTAGTTCACAGATCCCCTGAAATCTCTCAGGCCCCTGATTCAACAGTGGTCAGGGAAAGCTGGGGGCAGGTACAAGTGTGAAATGGCTTTATCGCTCCCAGATAAATCTCTCTTCTCTGCAGAATCTCTCTTCTCCCTTCGAGGTCTCTGATCACTTTAAATCATGTCAGAAGTCTAGGCTAGGCCAATTAAAAACTTCAAGCGGATGTTTAATTTAATGCTTCGCTCTCCAACCCGTGCCCAGGACAGAATCAGCCAAGGTTCGCCTTTAGCCTCTGCAGCACCCCCCTTGGTTAGGGGAGAGTTGGAGCTTGGGAGACACATGCTGATGGGGGCAGACAGGTGTCACCTAAGGCTCTCCCCCCTTCCTGGCTGGCCTGCTTCCCCACCCCAGGCTGCTGCTTTTGGCAGGTGTCTACATGCAGCAGCCTCTGGGTGCCCCCCCCCTCCAGTTCCTTGGTGTGGGTTGATCTCCTGGGAGCACGATGCTTCCCCCGACCCAGCCGTGTGTCCCTGGAAGTCTTGCAGCCAGGGTCCTCTCACCTGGCGGGCTACCCTGCAGGTGGTGCAGCCACGTTGCACAAGATGATGTTCAGGGGAGCTTGGGCCTCTTTCTTCTGTCAGTGCAGACCCTCCACCCCACGTCCTCCCTCTCGGGTTGCGCAGTCAGACGTCGAGGTGGACCAACAAGTCTGCTGCACGAGCAGCCGTCCAGCTAGCAAGCAAGACCCCACCCTGATCTTCCTGCCTGCACCCCCAGCCCTGCCCACACATGACTCCTGGGATGGTAAGGAGGCACAGCGGGCCAAAAGAGAACCAGGGCCTCACACTGGGGTTTAGACCTGAGGACGCTGGCAAATTTGACAGAGAAGGGTCTAAAAGAGGTGGACATGGCCTGCCTTTTTCTATTGTGGCAATGACAGGCACTGGCAAATGGGGACCAGAGCCTGCACCCTGGCATTGCCCCCGTGAAGGTGCTCCTGCTGCAGGGGGACATGTCTGGGAGGGAGGGAGGCCAGCAGAAGAAGGTCAGGGTCCCTATCCCTTAGGAAAGTCCAAGAAACTGCCCGAGATTGGGATGCACTCTTGGCGTCGTTAGGTAAGGACATGCTAAGGGCAAGCAGGACTTGAGTGGGAGGGGGGTCTTGAGCCCCTCCTGAACTCAGGCTGGAGGGGAGGAGTCTTCCCGGCAAGCTGGCTGTAGAAGGGGCAGGACCTCTGCATGCAGGCTGATGCCCTCTTACCAACTGCCCGTCTATCCGTCCAGCTGTGCTTTCCGCTCCAGCCATCCCTCTCCCTGGGGCCCTTAGCGGCTCTTCTCTGCCCACACCCCTGCTCTAAAGGCCCCCATTTCCGTGCTTCGGGCTTCTCGCTTTTCAGTTCTGCTTAGCGCCTCTTAGCCACTCTGGTGGAACCCTACAGGAATAAGGGGCATCCGCTCCCCTTTATTCCTGTAGGCGTGCCCGCTCTCCCCGGGAGCGGATGTTATGCAGACGGAGTTACCTTGAGGCAGGCTGGCCTGTGGTCCCTGGTGGGAAGAGCAGGGCTTTGGAAACAGACAAAAGGGCCGAAAGGGCTGATCTGTGGTAATGGAGCAGCCCAATGCATGGGAAGGAGTTGGGCCTCCAAAAAGAGGTCTGGCTTTTGTTCCAGTTCCCCAGGAGGCGGCCTCTACGTCCTTGACTTTCTCTCAGGTTGCACCTAATAATTTATGCTAATGAGATGACTCAGGATGGGCCCCCCCACACCTCTCCTGTGGTGGGATTGGGGCAGCCAGACTGTAAGGGCCAATCTGGGGATTAGGGGTTGGGGCTTGGAACTGCTTTTTTTTTTAGTGAAAACAAATGTGTTGATTTTTTTATTTTTTAAAAACTGCTAGTTGCTCTGTATGCCAAATCCTTGCTTTCTTTTTAAAAAATATATTTTTATTTATTTTAAAAAGTTCCATAGATTACATAAAATGTTACATTAAAAAAATATAGGGATTCCCATATGCCCCACTCCCCACATTCCCCACTTTTCCCATATTAACAACTTCTTTCATTAGTGTGGCACATTCATTGCATTTGATGAGTACATTTTGGAGCACTGGTACACAGCATGGGTGATAGTCTACATTGTGGTTTACACTCTCTCCTGCCCAATTCTGTAGGTTATGGCAGGATATATAATATCCTATATCTGTCGTTACAATGTCATTCAGGACAATTCCAAGTCCCAAAAATGCCCCCATATTACACTTCTTTTTCCCTCTCCCTGCCTTCAGCAACTCCAGTGGCCACTGTCTCCACATCAATAATGTAATTTCTTCCACTGTTAGAATCACAACACGTCTGGAGTAGAACACCGGCAAGTCCGCTCTAGTCCGTATTTTATTCCCCAGTCCTGAGGATTCTGGGATGGTGATGCCCACTGCACCTCTCACTGAGAGGGGGCTTCGATCCCACATGATGGAGCCACGTTCTGTCATGTCCCGCTGCCCTCCCTGCCCTGGGGGGCTGGGTTCAGTCACGTGGCCATGGATTCCACCAGCCCCCGCCTCTCTGATGAAATTCTGAAGAATTACAACTCGGGGAGCTGCCCTGGTTGATAAGATGCGGGCCATGCATGTGGTGTCCACGTGGAGAGGACATGCAAGCCTGCATCGGAGACCCTTCCGGTCCTCCCCTCCCCAGCTTTTCTTTTGGCACCCTTTGCTTTGTGTCCTTTTACTATAATAAAACCATAGTCATATAGTCATGCACAGCACTTTCAGTGAGTTCTGTGAGTCGTTCTCGTGGATTCCCCAAGGGTGTGGGAAACTCCACTCCCGAGCTTGTAGTCCTGTGGAGGATCCCCTTGTCCTGAGGGGTCTGGTCTAACTCTGGGTAGTTAGAGTCAGAACTGAACTGAATTGCACTGCAGCTGGTGACTGACGTTAACTGCAGGCTTTGCTGCTGAAGATCAAACTTCCTGAGCTTTAAATACCCAGTGAGCTCCCCAGCCTCAGTGTCCCCATCTGCACATTGGGAAGGGGAATCCCTCTCTCGCAAGTTGTTGGGTCCACTTGCACGGTGACTTAAAGAAGCAAGCCTAGCCCTGGCTCGTGGGGCGCGGCGAGCTGGCGTCGTCCCTTCCTTCTCGCCTCCCTTTCCTCTTTCTGGCTTACACCAGTGACCACAGTTCTCCAGCCTCACCGAACTCTCATTTCCTGTAGAACAGACTTGAGGAAACATGGGGCTTTGTACCTCCATTCCCCACACTTGAGATCCTCGAACAATGTCATTTCACATCACAGGCTAGATTAATGTATTTATTCTACTCTGCTGGAAAATCCCCTAGTTCCCAAATCAAGAACTTTGAGTGAAAACTGTCATGAGAGTTTAGCTTCCAGTCCAGAGACTGTTAAAGCACAAATGCAGTACAGCCGCTTCTTACTCCAGAAGGTAACCGCCTCGACGGTCTGCATGCAAACGGCATGTAGTGAGGTCAACAGAGAAGGAAAGGAAATGCTGGTCAAGTGCTTGAATCAATCTCTCTCTCCTCCTGAGTGTGTTTCAGTTGGCTTCTTACCAGAACATTTTATTTCTCTCTAAGAGCACTGGCTGTTTCCTGGGTCACTGCAAGACCAGACTGATAATCGACTCTGTGCATTTGGTGTGCGGAACCACGGGGGGTGGACTTCTCCCAGCAGACAGCGTGCATTTCCTTTGAAGGCAGTTGATGTGAGTGTGGCTTTATCTGCCTGCAATTACAAGGAATTTGTGCCTGCTGTCTTCCTTGGAAATGTGTCCCTCCCGGTATGGGCGTGAAAGTGTCTCTGTTGCCAACTCAAACGCACTCTCTTTCCTGCCTGGCTTCCTCAGAAATCACCAGGGCTACGCTGGCATTTGACTGACCAGACCAGGGGGAAGATTGCTTTACTACTGCTTTGTCAATGTAGTCTGAATTGAAAGCCCGGTTATATGCTTATCCGTGTGAGCTTATTTGTTTTAGAGATCAATGTGTATCAAACTGTTTTTCCTTAAAATTCTAGAGTAGGTGTTCTAACTAGTATGTGCCTTGCTTATTGCAGACTCCTGTGGCAGAGTCTGCTCGTTGCCTCTCCATCCTCCATTCTGAACAACCTCGCAAGAGCTCCAGTTTTTCCTGGGTGCATTATTGCAATCAATGGAAGACCACGCTTCCAACTTTTTTTGCAATTAAGTGTGACCATGGGACTGCATTCAGCTCTTTGTAATGCAAGCCAAAGCATGACAAACACTGAGGGGAAGTCTGCTGGGTCAGCCCAGGTTTCTTAGGAAAGAGAGCTGAAGCAGAGTTTAAATACAAAGGCTTTACTGAGAAGTGTGATCCCAGGACAGCAAGAGGGAGGGTGAAAGGCACAGGAGACGGGAGAATCAGAAAGCAAATGCAGGGAGCTACAGGACTGAGCTGTCCACAGCTTCCCAGAGAAGCACAGCCGGCTCCTTGGCCCCATGGGGCCCTTCTCACACAGGAAGGGTCCATCTGGAGAAGCGAAGGAGAGCAGTTCATCTGCCAGCTTCCTGTCTCCAGCTCCTCACTGGTTAAAGCTGGGCCTCTGTAATATTAAATACAGTTCCTCCTGGCTGTATCACCCAACCCTGATTGGGTAACCTTGGGGAAAGTCAGGTCCCATGCCTCATGTGTAAGTCTGCTTCTGATCCCAGAAATGGGGAGAAGAGTCAAACCTGGTTGGGTGTCAGAGCTGCTGCCACATCCTCTGTGATGGGAGCAACAGAGCTCTGATGAAGCCTGCCAACACCCCAGAGAGGGCTAAAACAGGCCTCCTTTTAGGAGATGAGATATTAGTGACCGTGGCGGTGGTCTTCCTTTGAACAAGTGGCCAAGCCCTAGCACAGTTGGAGAAAGGTAAAAGCTGAATGTGGTACATTTTCTTAAAAGAAGGGAAGTGCCTTGGAATCCAGATGTGATGGCTGGAGCTCTGGCAGCTATTTTGAAGCCTAAGGAAGAGTGCGAAATGCTAAGAATGGTGGAATGGAATCTAGTAAAAAACCTGGTTCCTGATGGCATTTTGAAGCTGCCATGCTAATTAACTGAACTGCTAACATCCAAACTTCTTTTACTAGTGTGGATGTTTTTACATGAATGAGAAATTAACTTCTATTCTTTAAGCCATTGTATTTCTTTGTCTATAAAACTAAAATTAATTTTAACTACTATCACCCTTAATAATTATTTATTGGATGAGCGAATAAATATCCTAGTTCACTAAAACTTGTCATATATCCCAAAAAATAGATTAGAGCAATATATTTAACACAGAGAGCTGTCCTGTTCACCTGTGTGAGTTCCACCTTTCCTATAAAACCGAGAAGTTCCTGCCCCTCTGTACTCAACCAGGCACTTTGCCAGTCCCTGCATCACAGCACTTCAATTTCTCCTTATTTACACGTTTTATCTAATGCTCTTCTTCCTATGTGACCACCTCCCCATCTACAGCCTTTCAGCAAGCTCTTCCTCTTCCTTTTATCTTCCCTTTAAATGCCACCTCCTCTGCAAAGCCCTCCTGAGTCCTTCCAGGCTGAAAGCCCTTGCCTCACCTGTGTTCCCACAGCACTATGTGCTTACCACACTGTCCTGGAAACAAGTCTGTGTTTCCCGGGATTACCTCTGCTCTTCACTGCCTCCCCACAGCCCCATGGCCCCGGGGAACAAACAAGAACACAGTCCCAGTGGACACACAAGGCTGCCTGCCATCCCACCTGCTTCCTTGTCTCCCTTTCTGTGGTTTCTTGATCATCCTTTTTCTCTTCTCAGACCTTCCACCACGCCTTTTCCCTCCTCACTCTGTTCAAAAGGCATGACTTATTTTTTCCATGGAGAAAATACAAGCATCCCAATGAGAACCCGATGCGCTCCTCCTGCCACATCTGTCAACCTTTGGTGGTCTGTTGCCATGGACACTGCACTCTCCTGGGTGAAGTAGCAACCTCTCTAGACTGCGGGCAGGTGTCACCTGCTAGAGATGAGCCATCCAGGCTCCTATAGAAAGCCAGAACCTCTACCATTTCCCTTTTTTTGCTATAGTGTTCATTCCAGAACTTAACTGTAGCAATCCCCCCTTCTCTCTCTTGCACTATCAATTTCCCCCTCTGCACGGAATCATTTCAAACAGCCTATAAACAGAGTGTAATAATTCTCCTATTTATATTTTTAATTGTCTTCTCTGCATGCCCTCCAGCTGCTGCTTCATTTCTCTGTTCCCCTTCAAAGTCAACTCCTTGGATGACTCTTTCTTCACTTTTCCTCTTATTTGCCCTTGAATCCATTCCAGTCTGGTTTTTTGTCCCGTCCATGGCCATCAGTGGTCCTGACATAGGTAAATCCAGTGGCCCATCTTAAATCCTTGCTCCGGTGATACATTTCTGTGTAACAAGCCATCCCCAAGCTTAAATAGTGGTGGATTTCTGTGCCTCACAATTCCATTGGTTGAGGGCTCAGCTGGTGGGTCTAGATTGGAGTCTTCGATGTGATTGCCATCACATAGCAGCTGGAGCTGCAGTCGCCCAAAGGCTCACCTGGGCTGCACATCCAAGATGGTGCACTCACCTGGCTGGTGATTGATGCAGGCTTTTAGCTGGGAGCTCAATAGGATAACAGGGGCCACTGACCAGAGAACCCACATGTGGCCTCTCTATAAGGCTTGGGCTTGTCGTAGCCTGGCAGTTGGGTTCCAAGAGGGAGTCTCCCAAGGGTGAGAGTTGCAAAAGGCAAGAAGCAGAAGATGCCAGGTCAGTGAAAGGCTTTGTCCCGAAAGGCATAAGGTCAGTCCATCATCTTACTGGTCAGCGTAGTCACAGGGCTCAACCAGATTCAGGGGGTGGATATATAGACTGCAGCTCTCGATGAGGGTGTGGCGAGGTCACATGCAGGAGGGCGTTTGGAATGCTGGATCCCTCCTTCCTCCCTGAAACGCGTCTTTACCTGCTTTCCTGGACAGAATTGTCTTCATTTGCCCTGTCTTACAAGCAGCTTTTCCTGTGTCCTTTCCTACACCCTTCTTCTCAGTCTCTGCACATTGGAGTTCTCCAAGATATGGTCCTTAGCTCCCTTCTCTTCTGACTACCCTTACTCCCTAAATCATTTGCTCCAGTGACATGGCATTCAATGACACATGACTGTCCAGTCCTGGGACTGGTAGGATGGGAGGACCAGGGTTGTTATGGTTGCAAATATCTCTTGGTTAATGTTCTGGGGTTTAGCAGAATGGAGCTCCTCCAAAGGAGTTTAGAGGGAGCTGCTCCTTGGGGCAGGGTGGGGGGCTCTCTAAAATTAAAAAAGATGTTATTACTGTTCACCCATATGGGGTTCCCATGAGAGAACGGCATTTCCTGCTCCCTTGAATTTACCATAGCCATGTGTTATGCTTTGGACAAGGAAATGTGCGTGGACTGTTCCTTTGAGGTGTGGAAGTATCTGATTGCCAGTGCTTGCCTCTCTCTTCTTTACCCTTGTCCCTGATCAGGGAAGCGTATAATGATATGGAGACACTGTGGGCGGCTCAGAATGCCACTTCCATGTACAGAGAAACTGCCTGAGCCCCTGGAAGGCTTGGGGTGAGTATAAAACAAATCTTTGCTATGCTTTGGAACTGAGATTTTGGGTTGATTATTCCCACAGTTAACCAAGTCCATCATGACTGATATAACACCTAATTTAACAGTGCTTTTCAGAAAAGTAGGGAAAATTCCTTTTTTATCCCAATCTCTGCTGATAGGCCCTCTTTCCGTCCACCAAGTATGGAATAATAGAAGATGAGGCTCCTGAGTTCCTGAACAAGGTGGATGTGCCTTGGAAAGCACTAAAGATTCACTAATATTTGATATGTGTCTACAAGCATTTATCATGTAGCCACCAAGGTCCTTGCCTGGGAGGCCAAGTACAGATGCCAAAGGCAGAGTTCAGCCCTTTCCTGAGTAGAGATAAGAGGAACACACCCAAGCTAGCAAAATATGCAGTTATGTAAGAGGGGCACTCCATCAGACCCGAGCATTGATTGATTGCACAGCTTCAGGTTGAGAAATTGAACATGAACGATACAGCGCCTGCTTTCTAGGCATTCCAGATAGATCAGGCATTGTGGTGTGTTTCATCATTCATTCAGCAAGTCTTTGTGCAGCTCCTGTCATGTGCAGGGATGGTTCCAGGCCTTTGGGATAGAGCAGTGATCAAAATCTTTGAGAGAAGTGCCTGTCGGAAGGATCTTCTTTCCTGGGTGGAAGAGAGAGACCATCAGCGCTGTGCAGGCAGGCATGTGTGCTGGTAGAAAAGTGAGAAATAGCCAAGTTTCTCAGCGAATCCTGAGTGCAGTAAATGGAAGCTGAAGGATCAAGAGGGAAGGGCAAGCCTAGTGGCCACTGCAAAGACCTTGGGTGACAGCCTGGTTCTTCGATGTTGGATCATGGACATCTGGATCTAGGTTATGATTTTCATAATACACTGTCTGATTCTACAAACTTAGGAGAGTGACTGCAGCGTGCATTCTGTTGGGAAAAATAATGAACAGTGCTTTCACAATGTTTGTAATGCAACAGCAATAGACTATGGGTACAAATTGAGCAAAACCCTGAAGACTTCGTAAGTATCTTAAAGTATCTTGAAGTGTTATTTTATATCCACAAATATTTAAGCAACCATTTCAAGACTTAAACACTTCTTTTTTTCCCCTTCTCCTTTGAGCATCCAGGATATGCTAGTTCCTGCTCCACACATATGCTTTTCTGTTGAAATGCTTTCTTTTGTCTCTAACTTCCTGGAATGAGTTCAGTCAAGGAACTAGATTTTGAGAGTGTGAGGTTCCACTCTTTATGTTCACATGATCATTTAGAGAAAGGGTAGGTCCTGTTAGCATCCACAATGCAAGGTTATTCTCCTGATCCCTGTCTATTCATATGGTGGTTTGGAGCTGTATGTACCCCAAAATACATGTTCTTAAACTCAATCCAGTCCTGTGGTGTGAACCCATTGTAAGCAGGACACCCATTTGTTAAGGTCACTTCAGTTAAGGCATGGCCCACCTCAATCAGGGTGGATGTTTTTTTTTTTATAACTTTATTTTCACTTAAAAAAATAAAATGTTAGACAAAAGGCAGCTTAAAGATGGGTCTTAATCCCATGACTGGAGTCCTTTATAAGAGAATGAAATCCAGACAGATAAAAGAGAAAGCAAGAAGCTGGAAGTCAGTGGAGCCCAGAGAGAAGGGAGAGGCTGCCATGTGCAGCACCATGTGACAGAGGCGCCAGTCCAGGGCTTGCCTGCAGCCAGCCTTAGAACACCGGTCTTCTGGATGAAAGTACCACCTTGATTTGGACTTCTCCTGGCCTCAACACAGCGAGCCAATAAATTCCCATTGTTTCAGCCAATCCATTGCATGGTATTTCCTTGAACAACATAGAAAATTAAAGAGTTTGCATTAACATTCATAGCTCTGGGAACACTTACCTCCTCTACTGTCTGGCGGCGATGGGCGCTTTCAACAGCAGTCTGGTCACACAGAAGGATACACACAGATGCGTGTATCTGAGACACAGTTTCCAAAGCAAAACAGTAATTTGAAGAAGAAAAAAAAAAAAAGAATTCACTGGAGAACAATTCCAAATTCTAGTTCCTGATGCTATGTTGCCCTCCATTTGAAATATGATTTTCCTTTTAGGATGTGATATTTAAGAATAAATCAACATTCGTTTCATTTTCTATGGAAGTTCCTCAGATCTACATAGCTAAAGGAAGAGAAGGAGCAGATGGGAAAGATTTTCAATTTGGCTTCAAGTGGATCTCAAGGAAACATACAAGGACAATTTTTAAAAAAAATCTAAAATGTCATCTTCAGAGTATGCTGTGATTGGTTTTCAGTGGACAGTGCCTTCTTTCCTTTGCGAATGCACTCCTGAAGTGAAATGCAGTTCCTATTGGACCACATTTCACTTTGAATTGGGTTGAGAAGAGCAGTGTGGACATCTCAAGTGGAGTAAAATATCAGTTCATGAAGGGGTGAGTGGTGGCTGGAGGCGGAGATTCGTCAGCCCCCCCAGCTCCACAGACCTGGACCACATCAACACAAACACGACCACTGCTGTTGCCCCTGCCCTGCCCGAGTCGGCGGGGATGCAATTTGCTTGCTGCCTCTTTCCATCCAAGCAAGAGTCCTCCCTGGGCAGCAAAATCAATAAATTAATGCAATCTGCGCCCAGAGTGTACCCGCAGGTTCTCCATGAGCCCCCAAGTTCTCTCACGCCTTCAAGCTGCCTCCTTGGCTGGGTTCCTGGATGAGGAGCATTTTAACCCATTCATTTATTGATTCATCCATGCATTCAAATGACCAATTTACTCATTCCTGGCCAACGTCTTGATTGCCACAAAGGGTCAGCTCCTGTGATGGACACATTCTGCCTCTTCTCATGGACCTTGTGGTGGGGTATTTGACTAGTTTGAGGAGTGGATAATGAAGACCCTTTTAGCTGATCAAATTCTCAGCTACTTGAGAAATAACAGGCAAAAGGAGAAGGCCTAGCGTAGTCAGAATATCGGCATTTTAGTTGACAAGTCTAAGGAATACCTGGGGCAAGAGATGCCTATTACGGAGCACCCAAGCCAGTGAACCCACCCATCCAGTGACAAGGCAATGTCAGATAATCCCAGGCCTCACTGGGCAAAACCTGTTTCTGGAACACTTAGGAATGGGGAAGCAGAGCAGATCACAGGCCCTCTGCTGATGGGATGGATCCTTGGCATGAAGCATTCCTAGATCTTCTCCCAACAAGAAGTCCTTTGTTCTCCTTTGGAGAGGGGACTAAGGATGGATGGAGCATGGCCAAGAGTGTTGTTCCATAGAGGAGCTCCTTTGACATGGAAGGAAACTGGAGGAAGAAATTAGACTCCCTCCACAGTCTAATTAGGGAAATCGAAGCCAACTAGTGAAAATACAGATCAACAGAGAAGATAGTTAGACTGTGGTGGACCACGTGAAGTAAACAGTGTGCAGTGAAAGAGGGTGGTAGGACTGGAGAAAGTGTGCTTCATACAAGGTAGGTAAGGTCTCCCTGAGGATGGGCTTTCCAAGCTGAAGTATTGGGAGCAGCCATCAGTGTGGACTGAGAGCAAGGGGAAGGGTCTTGAAAGACCTCCACGGGTCCTAGGAAGCAGAAGCAAGCCAGAGATTACAGCATGGAGAGCAAGAGGAGAGGAAGCGGGGAGCAGGAGGAAAGATTGGTGGGGAGACGCTGGATTACACAGCTAAAGAGGGAGCTAAGCCGAGCATGGGGAACCTGGTTGTGATGTTACTGCAGTGAGCCAGGTAAGAGCAGTGAGGCATTGGCTGACATCTGGGCATTGGATAGATTTGAGATACATTCTGGAGGGGGCATTGGCAGCTTTTATAATAGATTGGATATGGAACAGGAAATGTCCATTTTGAGTTGGACACACTTATGTTTTGGAACTGTGGGGATCATTTGATTCCATGTGTCATTCTTACGAACAATGGCCACAAATGCCTCAAAGACAGTAACTAGTGCATAGAGAAGTCATTTAAATGACACCAATGCTTCCTTTGAGGTCCAGAAAGTCTGAAACCTAGAGACTTTTGAAGTCACTAGGATGGAAGTGATTGGTGAAGGTACAGGAAGAGAGTCAAATTGAAGGACCCAGAATTTTTTCTTACAGTATTGATTTTCTCCTTCTGGTATGTCTGTTCTTCTTGCTCTGTATGAATTCAGTGAGACAATGACTTATAAGGTCATTATGAAATATTAGTAGAGCCACACTATTTTTTTTTTTTTCCATTTTACTTGCCTGGAAATATCTATTTTAAGGAAGGTTTGATTGCTTTCCAAATCCATGAAAATCTAGTCATTCTTTAATCCACTGGGCAGGTGTGTTCCAAGCAGCTGCGAGGGAATGGGTTTCCATAGTCCCTCGCCAGCAGACTCAGCTGTAATCTAGCAGATATGTGCTCCTTGGACCTACTCCGAGCCTTTCTCCAATTTGCTCCTACCTCTTTTCTCCCTGTGGGGAACATTAAATTGCCAAGAGATTGAAGTGCTCACTTGTCTGACTTTTAACTTCAGCCAGAACCCCTGAAGAGTTTTACGAGAAATAGTAGCAACAGCAAATGTGCTAATTGATCCAGATCACCTTGATTTTATCTGGTATTTGTCTAGTTGTCAGGCTGAATAATGGGCCCCAAAGAGGTCCACACTGTCACCCCTGGAACCTGAGAATATATTGCCATATATAGCAAGAGGAACTTGGTAGGTGAGATTAAATTAAGGATCTTGGGATGGGGAGGGGATTCTGAATTATCTGGGTGGTCCCAAAGTAATCGCGTGGGTCCTTGTCAGAGGGAGCAGGAGGGTCAGAGGCAGAAAGAAATGTTGTAAAGACAGAAGCGGAAGCTGGTCCGATGTACCTGGAAGCTGGCAGCAAGGGCAGTGAGCCGAGGAATGAGGAGGCCCCTGGAAGCTGAAGAGGCAAGGAAACAGGTTCGCCTCTAAGGTCTCCAGAGGAATGCAGGTCTGCAGGGTCTTGATTTAGCCCGGTAAAACAGATTTTGGACTTCTGATCACCAGAACTCTAAGGGAAAAAAAAATCATGTTTTGGGGTTTTTTTAAAACAATTTTTTTTTCACACACCACATCGTATTGTTTTAAGTGGCTAAGTTTGTGGCACTTTGCTATAGGAGCTACAGGAATCTAATACATGGGTCCATTGGATCTGCCTGCAGCTTCCACTCAAATCCTGGAATCTGCAAACAGCATGGACACTTCACTTGTGTTTGTTGTAAGTCATTTTGTATCTCCTCAGTGTGTCTAGGTTGATTTTGATGTTTGGTCAGGTTGTTATGTACTGATGTCCTTTGTCCCAACAAAATAAGATCTTAGCTGCTTTTGAGTTGTCTGAAATTGGCCTGGAATTACCTGGCCATCTAGAGAATGGTTATAAAGTCTGGAAATAATGATAATTTTATGTTGCCTTGTAATATAACATGGTTATGAACCATTTGTTATACTTTCATCAGTGTTCTCAGAGTTGGTGACCACCTTGCAGATTCTTCTGTTGCAGGCTGCTGACCTGTAGGCTACGTGTCTGAAGACTGCTAATGGACTTTTATCACCTTGACAGGTCAGTCACACAAGGCATTAATTAGACATTGCTCTAACGCCTGTCCCTTCTGTTAACTCATTCAATAGCAAAATTCAATAATGGCATTCACTCATTCTTTCCTCAAATATTTGTTGAGTAACTCTTCTGTTCTAAGCACAGTGCTCAGTAATGTGCTCCTGCTTCCATGGAGCCTGTGGTCAAATGGGGAGAGGTAGTAATCAAAGACTCAGCACGTGGAGACCACCTTGCAGTTGGTTTGAGTGGTTGTGAAGGAGAGAGAAGCATGAGAGCCGAGAATGTACAAGTGGGGATTGAACTGGCATCTGATGGAGGAGGTTTAACCAGCGACGCAAGATGGTGTGCTGTAGACAGAGGGAAAAGCCTGCACTTAAGCCCTGGGGCTGGTTTGTGTATGCCAAGCCCAGGCAATAAAGGAAGCCAGGACTGCTGGAGCGAAGGGAGGGAGGCAGATGAGGAGTGATAAGGTTGGAGAGAGTGATGAGGGTCTGCTGTGCAGGGCTTTGGCAGGAGCTGTTTATCTTAGGAGAAGGGAAGGGTCTTAACTGCATGCCTGAGAAGCAGAGCCTGAGGTGGAGATCCCTGTCAAAGTGCTTTATTGGGTGAGAGCTTGGGAGAGAAGAGGCAGAGGGCAGGAGAGGGGACAGAGCTGACCGCCTGATACCAGGGGATTTGGGGAACACTGATGGCAGTCTTAGTTTGCCAGAGCTCCTATCACAATCACCACACCATGGGTTAGCTTAACAACAGGACCTCCTAATGGGCTTCCTGCTTCAGCCCTTACTCGCATCAATCTGTTCCCTCTACCACGCGATGATCCTTGGAAAATCGACATTAGCATTGGAGCTGAGTATACAAAAGGTGGATGGCCACTATGACTGACACTCTCTACAGCCACCAGCTCGGGAAGCCAGACCACCAACCACAGCCTCTGCAGCAGTCAGCCCAGAATGACCAGAGCTTGGTCAGCGGCTACCAGTATCCCTACTCGTTACCCCACTTCCAATGCAGAACCCACCAGACAAGGCCTAGTGGGCTCCCCAAATCACTCACATAAAATGCTCCACTTCTCTTTTTTTCTTTCTTTCTTTATTTTTTTAATATTACATTCAAAACATATGAGGTCCCCATATACCCCCCACCCCCTTCACCCCACTCCTCCCCCATAACAACAGTCTCCTCCATCATCATGAGACATTCATTGCATTTGGTCCACTTCCAGTTTCTCTATGACAATGACCTCCAGTCAGGGCAAATTTGGAGCCTCCTCCTTTTTCCACCAAGAAGCTTTCCAACTCCTCTGTCGGCATTTGAGTCTCATCAAAATGCAAGTGTTGGTGGATGATTTTCTTGCTAGAGCAAGCTCTGAATAAAAGTCTTTGCTTGTTCTCATCTGAGTGGGCTTCATTTGCTTCGCCTTATCTGTATCTATGTATCTATATCTACCTATCATCCATATCTACCTATCAGTCATCATCTATTTTACCTACCTATCTCTTTATCTATCTAGATATATAATAATTTTTGGTCTTTGATTAAAATTTCCTGGCTATCCATGGCATAAACATGGACTGACTCCATACCTGTCCTCATGTTTCTTTATGGCTTTGTTCCCACCAAATAAAGGTCCAATGGCCAAATGAACAGATGGGCCATAGAAATTTGAGTAAAGAAAAGTGGTGGGAGGACTGACTACCCACGTGGCACAGAGTGCTATGGCATACCGACTGCATGGAGGTTGATGTGGGGTGCCTGCTTCCTTCCTCTGGCACTACTGGGGGTCATGGAGTGAAGGTGGGGGAACCCCAAGATTCTAGGAGCCTGATTCCCCAACCACTGCTTGGAGAAGACCCACCTGCCAATCAGGAACAATCAAGTTTTATTTTACATGAATGCAAAATAATCTTTCATTATACCTTGTTAAACCATGAGATTTGGGGGCTTATTTGTTACAGCATCTTGCTGGCAACAATTAGCACTCCAAACAAACAGATGAAGATGACCAATGGCAGAGAAAAGATGCTGGGCAGAGGGACCGAATGGCTGTCGGATGTCGCTGGGCAGCCTCTCTGAGGAGGTTGCATGAAGGATGACATGGGGGAGCTGAGGGAGGGTCACGAGGCAGAGCCCGGAAACAAGCTTTCACAGACCCCAGATGTGGAGAGCCTGAAGAGTTTAAGTGACAGGGAGTGGATGGGAAGCGGACTTGGCCCAGTGGTTAGGGCGTCCGTCTACCACATGGGAGGTCCGCGGTTCAAACCCTGGGCCTCCTTGACCCGTGTGGAGCTGGCCCACGTGCAGTGCTGATGCGTGCAAGGAGTGCCCTGCCACACAGCGGTGTGCCCCGCGTAGGGGAGCCCCACGCGCAAGGAGTGCGCCCCGTAAGGAGAGCCGCCCAGCGCGAAAGAAAGTGCAGCCTGCCCAGGAATGGTGCCACACACACGAAGAACTGACACAAGATGACTCAACAAAAAGAAACGCAGATTCCCGTGCTGCTGACAACAACAGAAGCGGACAAAGAAGATGCAGCAAATAGACACAGAGAACAGACAACCGGGGCAAGGGGGAGGGGAGAGAAATAAATAAATAAATCTTAAAAAAAAAAAAAATAGTGACAGGGAGCGGAGACCAGTGCAGTGACGTTGGAGAGGTGAGTGGGGCTCAGATCAGGGAAGATTTTATAAGACAAAGGAAAAAGTGGATGCTTTTAAAAATGCAAGGAGAATCCAGTGGAGGGTGAAGCAGTGGAATGATATGGTTTGATGTTTATAAAAATTTGCTTAAGGTGCTGTTGGAAAAGTGCTGTTGCCAGGAGTGGAAGGCAGTGCATAGTCAGGAGACTATGGCTGTGGTTCAGCCAGGAGAAGACAGACAGATGGACCTAAAGAGTTCCGGGAGGTGTTTTGGAAAGAGAGCTGACCAGACTTGCTGAAGGGCTAAATGAGGAACAGAGAGGAATCAAGGGGCTGCCTAGATGTTTGACTGAAGACCTGAAACAGCCGTGTTTGCAGAGAGGAGATAAAGGGTTGGGGAGACTGATTACCCTCCGCCAGGAAACAAAGCCTGGAAGTTATTAATATCCTTTGTAGCAGCATAGTTACGGGGCAGGCATTCTCTGTATTTATTTTATTGAAATTAAAATCCAGCAGCATTGTCTATAAAACTAGCCCTGAGGCGACAGCTTCCTGCTCTAACCCAATACTGGCAAATTAGTTTCTGTGAAATGGCATCACCTGTCACACTGAATTAATGTGCCTTATTTGTATTTTATTGGTCTTGCAGTTTTATAGTACATAATTTGAAGATTGTGTTGGTTTTATAGTTATATGAAGGCTTTAAGAATATGCAATTTATATCTAATTTTATGGTTTTACATATTTGAGTCACATTATGATCAGCATGATTAAGTTAACACAGGGGCTCCGTGATGATGTTATTTTCTTTTTAAAGGGGATCCGTATTTTGTTCAGGTCTGAGAAAAACTACTTTAGGGCCTTGCTGAGGATGCTGCGTGGGGTTACAGGGACGGGGCGTTGGTCTCCCGCGTGCATGGGTCTCTGCAGAGCACGGTGTGCGCTCGTGTCCTGCTTCCGTCCGGGAGGACCCACTTTTGTAAACCAGCAGCCAGCCCTGGCACCCAGCGTCCCTTTTCACCTTGGCGGTGCCTTGCCCTGGCCTGGGTTGTTGACAGAATGTGGAGTCTTGATGCGAATCCTGGAGAGGAGGATTTAACTGGAGTGTGGCCTGGGTTTGGGGAGGGTAAAAAAGCCTCCACAGGTGATTGTACCATGCAGGCAAGGCTGGGAAGCGGGCGACAGAGGAAACCCACCCAACCGCAGGATCCAGCTGATGGCCAGCGTCTCACCAATGCCAGCTCCGGCCAGTTGTTCTAGGAGAGAGGGGGCAAAAGCCAGTAGCAGGCCAGGGGGAAAGCAGCCTGATGCCCCTGAAATAACCTGCATAGGCTTATTTTTATTTATTCTTTTCATTTTTTAGGAAGTACCGGGGACTGAACCTGGAACCTCTTACGTGGGAAGCAGGAGCTCAACCACTGAGCTCCCCCCACTTCCCAACTGTGTATGTTTTGATTGAGGAAGAGGCATGGGAGAAATCACAACACAGGAAATCTTAAAACAGATGGAGAATAGGAAATGTGCCTTCTTGTTTTCTGAAAGAAATGTTTTATTAAATCCTCAGGTAGAGCCGGTGCCTCGGAATGAGGTATATTTCTGAGAAAACAGCCACTGAAAGGCAGCCCTGGCTGCCGGCCGCAGGATGTGCAGCGCTGAGTGGGCCCTGACCGTGATTTGGTCATCTTTGGGGCTAGTCTTCCAGTGGTGTCCTGTGTGCTGCCTCGGGCTGGAAGCATCTTTTATTTCACGTCTCTGTGGAATCAAGCTACAGTTTTCTTAGCCCGGGTGCCTTGCTGACGCCTCAGGCTCTGAGCAGTTGGCTCTCGTTCTCTCTGCCCTGTAGGCTAGAGCACCCCCAGCACATCCTTCTCCCTCCTGGATCCTTCCTCCAGAGTCTAGTGCTTCCGTGCACTGTCTGGGGGATGGGAGCAGAGCACGTCCCCACTGTCCGCCCCTGCAGGTTGAGGCTGGCCTCGGCCATTCCCTCCTGTACTTCTGCTTTGCACTTGCAGGTGGTCTGCAGGGCTTTCTGGGCATCAGAGAAGCCCCCGGGGCAGGAAGTGGAGAGCTGTGCCGAGCATGGGCAGGGCTGTCCAGCGTAGGGTCAGGGTGGGCTTTCTGGAACTGGAATTGCAGCACAGGAGGGCTGAGAGGTGGTGGCGCACAGCACTCGAGGGCCCAGCCGTGAGGATTTTATGCAAGTTACTTGTGTCTTGTGGTAGATTGAATCATGCACCCCAACAAGAGACAAGTCCAACTCTTCATCCGAGTTCCTGTGGGTGTGCCCATTTGTAAATAGAGTCTTTGAATCTGTTCAGGTGAGTGAGGGTGTGAATTTGGTTGTGATGGATCTTTGAAGGCCTTCCTTTGGTGGTCAGACCAAATGAGGCAGGATCTTATTCCCGACAACTAGAGGACTTACAAAGAGAAGAAATCAGAAGCCAGAGGTCGTGAAAACCGTAAGGGAGAAGATCAAGGTCATCACCCCGTGACAGAGGCAGAGATGCCGGCCGAGGAACCCGCAGGATTGCGGCAAGCCAGCACTGGAGACCTGCCGGCTGTGGGGAGGAAGCAGGGCTTCAGCAGCACCTTGATCTTGGACGTCTGAAACTGTAATTGCTTGTTGCTTGGGCCAACCCATTGTGTCACATTTGTCCTAGAAGCTCTTGCAAACAGAGACAGCCCTAACTTCAGCTACAGCATCGGTCATGGGGAGCTGCAACCAGACCTTCTGCAGGGCAGGGGCTCTCAAGACCCTGTCACGGGGCCAGCAGCAGCATCTGATCCCACGCAGACTGACAGAATCAGGAACTCCGGAGGCAGAGCCCTGGAACCTGTTTCTTAACAAGCCCTCCAGGTGATTTTGTGCATGCTAGAACTTGAGAACCACTGGCCTAGGTTTCTTTCAGTTTTATCATTCTGTTTTCTCCATTTGATCCTTGCACACGTTTGTTGAATAACCACCATGAGAGTGGCACTTTGTTGGGCGCCAGAGCAGCAGCGATGAGGGACAAAGTCCTCGACTTTGTAGCGCCATGGGCTAGAGCTGTGAAGGAAGCTGCGACGGAGCATGGGGCAGGAGGAAATGAAACACACATCTCTAGAGCATCTTTGGAGCCCCAGGCTTCGTGATGGGGCTTCACAGCCACTTCCTCATTTAACTTCCTTACTGCCCTGCCAAAGGGGCTCTGTCATCCCCATTTCACAACTCGGGATGTTGTGTAGAGACCATCAGGGTAGTCTCTGGAAGAGGGGACACTGGAGCAGAGCTCTGCAGGATGAAGAGAAGTTAGCCTGGAGGACCAGGGCAGGGCTGGGGGTGAGCGGTGGGGTGGCTGGGGCAGCAACTGAGGTGAGCCTAATGAAGCTCCCAACAGGTCCTGTCCATTAGCAGTGTAACGAAATATCAAATGAGAAATGGGCAGCTGTGCCTGGAGAGCACAAGTTACCGTTTAAACCTAGTCTTTTCTGAGAGTGACACCAATTTGATTGTGAATTTGGTCTAATTTTCAGTGAGAACCCAGAAATAGGAGCTGCAGGCATCCTAAAGGAGAGGTGTTTTTTTTTTAAACAGATCAATTTAATTGGTACATATTTATAAAGCCTACAATTCATCCAAAATATATAACCAATGGTATTTGGTATAATCGTATAGTTGTGCATTCATCACTTTATTAGAGCATTTTCATTATTTCAATGATATTAATAACAATAAACAAAAACCAGACAAACAAGTGAACAAAAAAATTCTTCACCGCTCAATCTCCCTGTATTTCCCCTGCTATACATTGCTGCTATTTCTGGCTATTCTTGCACAATTATTTATTTATTCAGCAGTTTTATTGAGATATGTTCACATACCGTATGATTTATCCAAAGTGTATAATCAATGGCTTTTAGTATAATCATGATATTGTGCATTCAACAACACCAAAGATTTTAGAACCTTTCATTACTCCAAAAAGAAAAATTTCACACCTTTCAGCATGCCTTCCCTAGCCCTATGTAACCACTAATCTAATTTCATCTTTATAAAATTGACTTACAGTGGTACTTTGGTATTTGTCATTAATTGGTTCTGGGTGGTGCAACAAGTACCAAAAACAAATAGTACCAAACAAATTTTTGCCATGAGGAATAATGTAAAGAAATTTAATGGGTTCCCAAACCAAACACAATGCATACTTTTAAGGTAATATGTAAAGCAATAGGGTTGTATATCATTACTTTACATGAGAAATAAACCTACAAATTAATGAATACTTAGATCAAATAAAATAATGGGATGGTGGTGGGAGGAGAGTGGTGAGGAGCAGAGGCCACAGGGAGTGCTGCTCGGAAGGAGAGTCCCCCTCCAAGAGAACATCAGGCACTTGCACTTAGCTGCTCTTTCTCTTTTCTGCCTTTTTCCAGCTTGCACCACAGACTCTGACACACTCTGTGTCACCTTTATATTCATGAACTATTGTGTTTAGTAATCGAAGGGCATTGATGTGGAGAAAGTGGCCATGGTGGCTGCTGGGGGTAGGGAGTGGGAGGAAGAGATGTGATGTGAGGGCATTTTCGGGGGTTGGAGTTGTCCTGGGTGGTGCTGCAGGGACAGTTACTAGACATTGTATGTCCTCCCATGGCCCACTGGGTGGACTGTGGGAGAGTGTGGGCTATGGTGTGGACCATTGACCATGAGGTGCAGCAATGCTCAGAGATGTATTCCCCAAATGCAATGAATGTGTCATGATGATGGAGGAGGTTGTTGTTATGGGGGGAGGAGTGGGGTAAGGGGGGTGGGGGGTATATGGGGACCTCATATTTTTTTAATGTAACATTAAAAAAATAAATAAAGAGAAAAAAAAACTAATCCAATGAAGACTGCTTCTGTCTTCTTTTCAGAATTCCTTGAAAGTGTGAAATTGCTCGGCCATTCAATAAATTCACATTTCTGCTTGTCAGAGCTTTTCCCGGATGGGACCTTTCCACAAAGTTTTGAACTTCTGCTCTCTTTGCACACATTGCTTTTGTCAAGGAACTGGGGGCCTCCTCCCTTACCCCCTCCTCACTTGAAGAACTCTCTCCTCAGCCACCTCTTGTGGCTGCCCCTTCTGTAGTTGCTGCAGCTCCTCAGGGCTGAGCTCTTCATGATCTTCTTCCACCAACTCCTCCACGTCAGCAGCCTCCGCCTCCAGCCCCACGGATTGGCCCAAAGACCCAACACCCTGCACAGCTGCACCCTCTGCACCTGCAGGCCTGGGTCAGCCTCAGACCCTTCAGAGTCTCTCTGAGTCACAGCTTCTGGCCACCAATTCTTCCATGCCGAATTCATTGTCCTGTAAGAGACTACCTGCCAAGCCTTATCAATAAGGTGAAGGCAGTGCAGGACGTTGGAATGGTCCTTCCAGAACCCTATGAGGGTCAACTGGGGTCAGAGGTGATCTCAAAGCACCCCTAGAAAAGTGCTTTGGGGAACAACTTTTTGAAGCTTGAAATGACCTGCTGGCCCAAGGGCTGGATGAGAGGAGTAGTGTTGGGGGCAGGAGCCTTCCAGTCTGAGGCTAAACTCCTCCAGTAAGCCATCCTCCAAGCCTGGAGGGTGGCAGGCACACTGTCCAAAAGCAGGAGAGCTTTCAGAAGCAACTATTTTGCCAGCAAGTATTTTTTTCACTGAGGGCCAAACACTTCATTTAGCCACTTGGTGAAAAATTGCCTCAAACTTTGCTGTTTGCCCTCCACATCACGTGGCGTTTGCTTTTTATGACATTATACTTCTTGAAAACTCGTGGGTTTTCACTATGATAGACTAGAAGAGGCTTGGGCTGTAAGTCCCCACTAGCCTTCCCACACAACAATAGAGTGAGTCTGTCCTTCATCGGTTTGTGGCCTGGCAATGCCTTCTCCTCTTTTGTTTCCCCCAAAACTGTGTCTCATCACAATTAAAAACCTGGAGAGGAATAAAACCCTCAGCCTCTAGGTATCTTGAAATTCACTGGCGAATTCATCAGCAGCCTTTTTATTAGCACTTGCTACCTTGCCTGCTTCACGACACTGTGGATGCCAGTCCTTTTTGAAAAATTATCAGGTTATCAAATCAGCCGTGGCTGGCCTTAACGACTTCCACACTCTCATGGCTTGGTTCTGGGTTGTTTTCCAAAAGATTGGCATGCAACACTTTCACTTATCTCATATATTATGGGCTTCCGATACACTGTCACCCACTAACTGCTTCTTGTTTACCCGAATTAATTAAAGCTTTTCAACTTCCTCAAGTGTTTGGGAACGTTGCTCTGTTACTGCTTTAACTCATTTCACAACATCAAACTTTTGTATCACTTCTTTATTCTTTTTTTTTTTTTTTAAGATTTATTTATTTCTCTCCCCTTCCCTCTCCCCCCCCGCCCCAGTTGTCTGTTCTCTGTGTCTATCTGCTGTGTTCTTCTTTGTCCACTTCTGTTGTTGTCAGCGGCATGGGAATCTGTGTTTCTTTTTGGTGCGTCATCTTGTTGTGTCAGCTCTCCATGTGTGTGGCACCATTCCTGGTCAGGCTGCACTTTCTTTCACACTGGGCTGCTCTCCTTACAGGGCGCACTCCTTGCACGGGGGACACCCCTGCGTGGCAGGGCACTCCTTGCACACATCAGCACTGCGCGTGGGCCAGCTGCACACGGGTCAAGGAGGCCCGGGGTTTGAACCGCAGACCTCCCATGTGGTAGGCGGACGCCCTAACCACTGGGCCAAGTCTGTTTCCCTATCACTTCTTTATTCTTAATGATGGTGGAGACCATTGTTCTAGGCACACTGTACTCCTTAGCGAGATCAGTAACGCGAATGCCACTCTCATATTTACCTATTACTTCTTTTTTCTTTTTCTAAATGGTGGTGCAAGGTAATTTTCTTTTCTGCTCAGAGCTATCAGTGCTCATTTTCTTAGGACCTATGATGAGAAAATAAAAAGCAAAAATACACAAAATGACCACAGAAGCTAAGACAAGACTACAATGGATTGTGCACAGGGTGAGAGCTACTGCCTGACAAATGTGTGACCCTTTGTTTTGGCTGGAAAAGGTAGCAAGTACAAGGCAACCAACACCAGCAAGTTCTAGCTTGTACATTGAGTACCAAATACACGATGACTACTGGGACAAAATTTTTGTGTCAAAATGCATAAAGTACCAACTTCGATGAGTTTCAAAGCAGTTGAGTACCAAGGTATAACTGTTTATTTACATTTTATATAAATGGAATAATACAATATATCCCACAATATATTTAGTTCATAGTAGCCCAATCATACAGTATTTGTCCTTTTGTGTCTGGCTTGCTTCACTCGACATAATGTCCTCCAGGTTCATCCATGTTGTCATACGCTTCACGACTTTACTTCTTCCAGCTACATAATATTCCATTGTGTTTTTACGCCACAGTTTATCTATTCGCCAGTTGATGGACACCTGGGTGGTTTCCAACTTTTGGTTGTTTTGTGTTTGAAAGCACAACTGCCATTTCTCGTGGCCAGAGAACTCAGGAAGGCCAGGATCTCCCTAGGGGGTTATCAAGAGAGTCTTTCTCCTGGCTGCTCCTCATTCCTGCTCCAAGCAGGCCTCTCCTGGTCACGTGCAAGCTCCTCCCACTTCCAGGCTTGCCAGCCTTCTGCTGGCAAGAGCCTCCTTTAAACTCCCTGTGTGTGTGGCTGCTGAGCTCCATGTTTTCCTTCTGAGCAGGGTGTGAGAGAGCTGGTTCAATGTTGGCATCTTGTCTCGAGAACAGCAACCACAGTAGAAGCCTAGAAGCCTCCAGCAAGGCAACCCCACAGCGCTCCCCTTTGCCTGAGAGTGTGGATGGAGGCCTCAGGACATGACACATTGCCCAAGCCCCGACATGCCTGCATTTAATCCTTGCATGCATATTTGTTGTACATGTATTTGTTGAAACGAAGATGGGGCTGGGTCATCCTTCCGCAATACCTTTTTTTTTTGTCTTTATTTATGTTTTTAAGATACATTAAAAAAATATGAGATCTCCATATACCCCCACACCCTAACCCCACTCCTCCCCCCATAACAACAATCTCCTCCATCATCATGAGACATTCATTGCACTTGGTGAACACATCTCTGAGCACCGCTACACCTCATGGTCAATGGTCCACATCATAGCCCACACTCTCCCGCAGTCCACCCAGTGGGCCGTGGGAGGACTCACAATGTTCTTAGGCCACAGGTTGCAGACCCCCTGTCCACAGTGGCAAGGCTCTCAACCAACAGCTTTGCCTCAGTCTTCACTTGTTTTTGTTCTTTTAGGTATGGTCAGGGAAGTTGAGGCTTGTGGGAATCACTCCTGGGCAGCTGGTGACAGACCTCGAGCCGGTCCTTGGGTAGTTCATTCAAGTTCATTCACATTCTCATGTTCTCCAACTTACTTTTGCTCTTACACGTTCTCTAAGTTACATCATTCCCCTCACTTTAGAAACTTTCCTTTTTTATTTTTATTTTTGGTGAAAATAACAGATTATATTTATTGTAGTAAACAAATGTTTACATATTACCCTCTAACTTTCCCTTTGGTAGACGGGCCACTTTCTCAGAACAGGAAGTATGTCTTTTCTCTTGTACTCTTTCCTTTCATTTTAAAATTTTTTCTTTGATAAATTTTCCTTGGGGTTTCATAGTATGAACTATTTACACTGGGGGCCAAGAAACGTGGTTGATTTGTTGAAATCTTTAACATTCACAATGGTGCATCCAACAGTTACTGCTTTGTTTATTTGTTTATTTATTTTTAAGGAGGCTTAACCTGAAGCCTTGTAAAATTACAGCTGAGAAACAGCTCCTTGTGTCTGAAAGGAGAATTGTAACATGGCTTCAGGGCCTGGCAGCCTTGTCCCCAAGCCTGGCGCTGTGCCCCAAGGCTGGCTGGCCTCCCCAAGTTAGCGTCAGCGGCCCTGGGATTGCACTCCTCTTACACAGCTCGGTGAGCTCCAACTCACCAGGCGGTTGGTGGAGACCAGCCAGTGGCCCTTAAAGGGGGCCTTCAAATGTTTAGGCATGCTGAATGTAACAAACGCAAATATTTCTGTAAAAGCAGTAACACCCTCCAATGTACATCACCCGGCTACTGAGGGCATGACATCCCCGCAAAGGGCATGTCTGTAGTATTTGTTATTTAGCAATGCTTCCATAAACCATTAACTGGTCAGCAACAGTTATTATACCTTGTGAGGCTTTCTGCTAGAACTTTGAGGAAGTAAGACTGGTGGGGGGTGCAAATTATGAGGAGACCACAATCCAGTCGTCATTGCTGTGATGCTAGAATTTGCATGGGTGCGACCATATCATCACGTGGCAGAAGAGCCCACTGGGCATGAGGCCCCTTCCTTTCTTTTTCCCTACCTTCCCTCCCTTCTCTCTAATTTTTATGTATTTTCTTAAATTAGAATCTATTTCTTTTGTTAACAGCTTTTCTTGAGATACAATTCACGTACCATACAATTCTATTCATTACACATGGACAATTCAGTGGTTTTTAGTATATTCACAGAATTGTGCAAATGTCATTGTAGTCAATTTTAGATCATTTTAATCACTTCAACAAGAAATCCTGTATCCTTTTTCTATCGCCCCCCTCCTCCCTAGCCCCACCTCCAATCCTAAACAACCACTGATCTTTCCTTGTCTTCAGATTTCCCTTTTCTGAACTCTCTTATGAGTGGAATCATATTTTGCATCTGGTTTCTTTTCACTTAGTTCCTTAGTTTTCCAGGTCTGTTGTCACAAACACCATAAGCTGGTTTGGGCCTAAACAATAGAAATGTACTGGCTCATGCTTTTGAGGCTAGAAGTCCAAAATCAAGGTGTCAGCAAGGTGATGCTTTCTCCTGGAGCCTGTAGGGTCACGGTGCTGGTGCTGGCTCCCTACCACGTGGTGATGTCCTCTCCTGCCTCTATTCGATGACTTTTCCCTCCTGCCTCTATTCGATGACTTTTCCATTCTCTGTAGAAGGACTCCAGTAACCTGCATTAAGATGCTCCCTCATTCCTTCTGGCCACACAGCCACCAAAACAACACCTTCAAGAGGACCTGTTTGCAATGGTCTACACCCAAGGGCTAGATTAAGATAGAGAACATATCTGTGCTGGGATACATATTTCAGTCTAGAATCTCCAGGGTTCATCTATGTTGGAGCTGGTATCAGAACTCTATTACTTTTGATACCCAAATAATGTTCCATTGTATGGCTAGACTACATTTGGCTTATTTCATTCATCAGTCTATGGCCATTGGGGTTTCCTCTTTTTGACTATTATAAATAAGGTTGCTAGAAATGTGTGTGGACATGTTTTTGTGTGGACATATGTATATTTTCACTTCTCTTGGGTGAGAACGTATTTTCTTTACCATGAAAACTTATAGAAAAAAGGTAGGTTTCTTTTTCAAGCTGTCTTAGCTATTTGGGTATCAAATTTTCATAAATGGCTGTGATTCAAATTTAATTTGAATGTGGAAGCAAGGATTTTGTCCTTGGAGAAAATTTCTTAAATGATGGTTTCTGTAAGGTAGAGTTACCATTGCCTAATTTTTTTATCCTTTCGTTACAGCTACATAATAAGAAAGGGGGCTAGATTTATACTTAATATTCAAAAGATGCACTGCTCCTTGTTGACTGTTGAGAGGGGCTTGGGGAGTGGTGGATCGGCTGTGGCACTTTGTGTCGACCCCCTGAAGGGTCTGCAGTGAGGGGCCCTGGCCACAGAGTGGGGTCTGGGTAGCTTTCTTTCCTCCACTAGTACCTTCTCTGCCTAGGTGGCCGAGGAGTCCACCAATCCCTCAGAACTGCCTCCTGCAGCCACAAAATGCGCATAGAGATGCTGGGCAGAACTGTCAAACGGCTCTGCGTGCTCTTCCTGACCCTGCTGACTCTTCTGAGGGCCCCAAGGCAGAGTTTCAAGGACTTCCTCGACCAAAGACAGATATTCACCCTCCAACCCTTACCAGGGCAGAGAGGACCTACCCTACCATTAAGTGACATCTCAGCCTCTTCAGAATCAACCTCAGCCCCAAAGCAAGGTTAAACCTGGCTCAGTCATCTCTTACCCGTGTGGCCTTTGGCAAATTGCCTAATCCCCCTTAGTCTCAGTTTCCTCGTTTATAAAATACATTATTACAAGGGCCAATTGGACCTTCTCTAGGAGTGAGCACTCTACAACTATCCCTTCTTCCCGGCCTCTTCTTAATCTCTACAAAAGGATGCGAGGCTCTTCCTTAGTGTTCAGATCTCCATTTTCTAGGGTAGGGTTTTTTATGGCCTCCCCTCACCACTTGGGGTGTGTCTCTGTAGTGCGTTTGACGGTGGCCTTCAAAGCAGGCATGTCCAAGTCCTGACCCTGATACCTGTGGATATGACCTTATGTAGAAAAAGGGTTGTTGGGAATGAGTCGTGACCCCACAAACGTCAGGATCACCTCCTTGTGGATGCAAACCCATTTTTAAATGGGATCTTTGAAGATGTTATTCATTGAAGGTGTGAACCCTTTGGTGAATAGGATCTTCCAGGAGCCTATTCAAATGAGGCCAAATTGAATCAGGGTGGGCCTCAGTCCATATGACTGGAGTCCTCATTAGCAGAGAAAATTTGGATGCGGTGAATCAGTAGGAACCAGAAGTCAGCAGAAACCAGGGGCACAGGCACAAGGAGAGATCACTGTATGACGGAGTGTAGACGAAATGCTGCAGACGCTGGGAGAAGGCAAGCCTTGCCAGGATGCCATTGTTGTCCTAGTTTTCAAGACTGTGAGCCATGCATTCCTTCTGTGTAAGTCCACACACTGTGTGTATTTGTCATAGCAGCCCTGGCAAACTGAGGCGATGGTCTTCACAGACATAACAAAGGATTTCAAGATAAAATGATACTGGGTTATTCAGGTGGGTGCTAAATCCCTTGATGTGTTTTTCTTTTAGACAGAAGAGGGGAAGACACAGGAGGAAGAGGAGGAGGAGGAAATACATCCACAAGGCTGGGACTGGAATGTTGCAGCTGAAGAGGCCCAGGAATGTGGACAACTAGAAGCGGGGAACAGGCAGGAAAGGATTCTTCTCTTGGAGAGAGTGGAACCCTGCTGACACCTCGGTATATGATTTCTACTCCCGCAAACTGTGAGAGAATGAATTTCTGTTGTTTCAAGCTACCCAGTTTATTGTAATTTGTTGCTGGAGAACTAATACAGTCCGGAAGGAATGGGTATGCTCAACTGAGTCAAGGTCCTTGTGAGAGTTTGAAGCTTTGTGTTTATCTCAGAAAAAGTCCCATTCTTGAAGCTGACCCATTCCTGTGGGTGTGGGACCTTTTGGTTAGATTGGATTGAGTTGGGAGCCTTTGCTTGGATTGCACCAGTGAGGCATGACCCAGGGTGGGTCTTGGTCTTCTTGCTGGATCCTTTAGAAACAGAGGACTGAAAGCAGAGACACAGAGACAAAGGTAGCAGAGCAGAGAAACCCCAAGAGGCTGAGAGGTTGGGGGCTAGGGTCAGTGGAGCCCAGTGGCTCACAGAGAAGCCCCGAGAGGCTCAAAGAGACAAGACCCAGACAAGCACATGCCTCCATGTGCTTCGCCGCCTGGCAGGAGTCCGGGATTGCCAGCAGCTTACCTTTGGTGAGCCGGCATCTTGATGATGCCTTGGTTTGGACATTTCCCAGTCTCAGCACTGTAAGCTTTTGTTTGCTTCCCCCCCCACACACTATTTTTAAATTTGTTTTTATATAATTATTATTTTAGAACTGTAAGCTTTTAACCTAATAAGTCCCCATGATAAAAGTCAACCCATTTGTGGTATATTGCTCCCAGCAGCGTTAGCAAACTAGAACAGTCCTATCATACGAACCCTCAACCAAACACACGGGCAGGCCTCGTGCCTCCTTCCCAGTCGCTCGCCAGCCCCTCCACCCTTTGCTTGGAGACCAGCACCGCTCTTACGCATCTGGATTGCCACAGTGACTGATAGTAGAAAACACACCTGAGGGTCCTGGAGCCAGGCGTATCATCCTCCTGGCTCGACTGTGGGACATGGCAGGAGCCTCCTTGGCCCCCGCCAGCCCTGCCAAGTCGCTGCTTCTGTACGAGGGACCCCCACCGCCTCTGCTGGGAGGGCTGCTAGATTCCCTCCTTGCTGTCACTGCCTCCCTCCTCCCCCATCTGCAGGAGCCCCTCTGGCTGCCCGGTGCCCCTCGGTGTCAAACCAGAACCAACACTCAACCAAAACATATGTGTGGAATTCCTTCTTAAAAGAAGGAAAAAGGGGATTACTGGGACTATGATTGGAGTGAATGGAACTCAACTGCAGAATTTCCACGTGCAGAGGATCTTGATTTTGAAGGGGGCGGTGGAGGGGATGGGGATGTGAGCAGGCAGGGAGAGTTTGGCCCTCTTCACAGCCAGCTCAGATACATGATTTTTCCAGGCTGACTTGTGTAGATGACTTCACCTGTGAAGAATAGGCTCTGGGGTCTTTTCTGAAGTATTCCAGTTTAAATAGTTTTGGATGATTCGTTCTTGAAATATTTGACAGGATTCTTTTGTGAAAGTCTGGACTTTGAAAACCTTTGAGACATCTCCTGTCCTTGGAGGAGACTAGCGTAATTTCGTTGTTTCTAGGAAAATGACTGGAAACGTTCTGGATGTTAGTGAAGTCAATTTAGGGAAGAACTGAAGTATGTTTAAGTGGAGGTGACACATATATGTGTGTGTACGTTCCTAGCATAAGAGAGGTAAGTATAACCAAACGGCATAATGGCCCCAGTCTCTCATTCTCAGGTAAGTGGAGAATCTAGCCAATTGCAGTGTAGCAGTGGTCAACAGCCTCTTTGCTGTTTCAAATTGAGTACTTCTGGAAATGGGTATAGTTCAGTGGTTGAGCACCTGCTTCGCATGTATGAGGTCCCAGGTTCAATCCCCAGTACCTCTTTAAAAAAAAAAAAGTGTGCTTCTGTAGGTGAAAGGCAGATTACTGAATGGGGAAAAAAATCTTTGGAAACCACTTACTGATGAAAGTTTGAGTTCCATATTATAGAAAGAGATCATACAATGTAACAAGCAAAAGGCAAGCATCCTGGTTTAAAAAATGTACAAAAGACTTGAATAGACATTTTTTCCAAATAGGAAATACAAATGACCAATATAAAGATGCTCAATATCACCAGCAATTAGGGAAATGCAGATCTAAACTACAATGAGTTATTTCATACTTTACAGAATGGCCATTATTAAAAAAAAATAAAACAACAACAGAAAACTACAAGTGCTGGAGAGGATGTGGAGAAATAAGAACTCTCTTCACTGTTGTGGGAAGGGAAAATGGTGCAGCCTCTGTGGAAGATGTTTTGGCGATTCCTCAGGAAGCTGAGTACTGCCATATGACCCGGCAATCCTGCTATTAGGAATATATTCAGAATAACTGTAAACAAGGACGTGAACAGATATTTGTACCCTGTTTTCCATAGTAGCATTATTCACAACTGCTAAAAGATGGAAGTACCCTAAATGCCTGTCAACTGATGAATGGCTAAACAAGATGTGGTATATACCTAGGATGGAATACTATTCGGTTGTAAGAAGAAATGAATTGGGGAAGCAATGACAACATGGATGGACCTTGAGGATACTATGTTGAGTGAGATAAGTGTGTGGACAGAATTTTTGGAGAAATGCTTCCATAATTGTTAAACTGCCTTTTTCTTGTTATTTTATTTTTTGAATTTAAATAAAGTTTACTTAAAAAAACACACATGTGAGATGTATGCAAATAAACTTGATTGCAGAGAATTGGTTTTTTAGTATCTTAGACTAGTATTTATATTGTGCTGACAAGAAGCTGTCTCACCAATGCGCAGGTGTTTCAGCCGAAACTGGCCTTGGCACAGAGCTGCAGAGATGGCGGAAAACAGTGGGTCCCTGGAGGGTCAACTTCAAACCACAGATTCACCCAGCTTTGTTCTATGAGAAAGCCACACAGCTGACCTTGTTTTCTTTTTACCTCCTGGGTCATATGGGGACCCATAGGTAGTATTTCTGGAATGCGACCCCCCCATTGTAAAAAATACATTTACATCAAGCCAATACTCATACCCTCCAAACGTATAGAAATATTAAACCAAAAAAACACAAAAAACAAAAAACAAAGTTTCACAAAAATATTACCTTATCATGGTATTTCACCTTTAAAAAAAGAATGCACTAAACCACAGCCCACTAAATTGATTGCATGACTCACTAATGGGTAGTGTCCTACATTTGAAACAGGCTGCTTTTAAATGTGATAATGAAGTGGGTTCCTACTTGGGGATGTCTAAACGTGTCTTCAGTGGCCCGTACCTCAATGCAGGAGTAATCTGCAGTGATCTGGTACTAGCTGATATGGCACTAAGTGGTCTTGTAATAGGTGATCTGGCACTGGGTAGCCTTGTACTTGGTGTTCTAGTACTGAGTGATCTGGTATCATGAGATCTGACACTAGGTGATACCATACTAGGTGCTCTTGTATTAACTAATCTGGTACTAGATGATGCTTTACTAGATGATATCCTATATAGGGTAATCTGATTCTAGGTGATATTGTATTCGGTGATACTATACTAGGTAATCCGGTACTGGATGATCCTGTATTAAGTGACCTGGTACTAGGTGATACAGTGCTAGGTGATCCTATATTGGGTGATCTAGTATTAGATGATATCTACCAGGTGGCACTGTAGTAGGTGGTACTATACTAGGTAATCCCATATTAAGTAATCTAGTACTAGGTGATATTGTATTAGGTGATACTCTACTACATAGTACTATCTCAGTGATCCTGTATTAAGTGATGTGATACTAGGTGATCTGGTAGTAGGTGGTCCAGTACTAGGTGATCTGGTACTAGGTGAGCTGATACTTGGACAACATGGCAGGCAGGCCCTCTTGGCTTGCAGTGTTGTAGAGGAGAAAGACAGGCCATTTCACAATTACTGCAACCAGGAACAAGTTCCCCAGGCAGGGGTCGGCAGGACGAGAAGCACTAGGAGGGAAGGTAAGTCTCTGAGGCAGGAAGGGCTCACCCCAGTCCTAAAGGAGGAGGAGTGCCTTTGGAAGTGTGACGGGGAAGCACGCTGGCCAAGCAGTAGCACGTGCAGAGCCCTAGGGCCGGCGTGCTGCTGGGCTGGGGACACAATCAGGGTCTCCTGAAAGCCTGCCAGACAACAGGGCCCATTTTTCATTAAGGACACCGCAAGTGGGGCGTGGCATGGATAGTATGCCGAGCCCCTTTGCTTGCCATGGAAGACTGGATCAAAAGTAGGAGACCAGAGTGGAAACCGGTGAGGAGCCATCGCCTACAGACAGCACAGTGACGGAGTGGGAGGTCACGAGGTTGGAGGCGGATGGAATGGAGAGATGCAGGAGTGTTCAAGAGGGAAATCGACGACCTGGAGAAATCGGCCACATCCAGACAGTGCTGGTGAGGGTGGGGCGGGAGGCCGCCCTCTACCTGGGGTGGGCCCTGGCTGCATACAGGGCAGGGGAGGCAAGGAAGGCGCAGGCTGGGGAGGCGGGCAGCGAGCCCAGCTCGGAGCATGCTGAACTGGCTGTGGCGGAGGGCTCTCTGAGGACAAGCAGCCGGGGGGCCAGGAAACATGCGGCTCTGAGACTCAACTGAGGTCTGGGCTTGGTTTAGGAGATGCCAGCAGATAGATGGCAAGGCCACCTGGGGAGCTCTGAGGTCCTCTGGCACCTCAAGGATGAGAAGGAGGACGTTTACCCCCAACAGGGAGGTCAGAGAGACTGAGAGAGCACTCGCAGTCAGAAAATGAGCCAGAGAGCCTCTCTGGAGAGGCGTCCACAGGGCCGCATGCTGCGGGAGGGGGTGTGAAGGAGGGCCCTCTCTGGGGTGCCCAGGTAGGAGCAGTTTCTGGAGAAACCGTGGGCACAGCTAGAAGGTGGGGCCTGAGGCATATTGGAAGTGCAGGTGGCTGACGCCAGCTGGCATGTTGTGAGGAGGTAGTGAACTTCAAAGTTATTAAAAGTCAAGATCTTAGCAATTAAGAGTGGGGTTGCCTGGACACCAGACTTAGAGCTCAGAGCCACATTGCTCGAACTCAAAAGCCAGCCATACAATGCCTCAGTTTGCTCATCTGTAAAATGGAGTGATAATGATAACTACCTCACAGGTTATTGAAGGATGAAATGAATTAATATACATCAACAGCACAGAACAGAGTCTGGCATGTGGTAAGAAAGCCAAGCTGTCAGATGTTACTCTTTCATTTGGGATTTTATTAAATGTGGGAGATACTCATGTCTCCCCCATAAGTCTCCATTCCTCAAAATCTCTAGTGGTAGCACATGTGCCAATACCAACCTCTGCTACATTATTTTCCAAAGTTGCCCGGTCATAAGAATCACTTGTTTTAAAATACGAATTCTTGGATACCATCTGTAGCAGTGTGATATGGTTTGAATTCCAAAAATAGATAATGGATTATATTTGTAATCTGATCTGTACCTGGGCCTGATTGAGTTTGATTAGGGCTTTAATTGGGCCATGTCATTAGGGCATTGAGTCCCTGCCCCTTGGTGGGTGGGGACTCACAGATAAAAGAACAGAGTTGAGGGTTTCTGATGTTGGAGTTTTGATGTTGGAGTTTGATGCTGAAGCCTTAAACTGGAGCCCCAGGGAAAGAGACAGAGCCGTTTGCCTGGTAGTCTACAGCTGACCTTGTGGAGAGAGGCAAAGCCTAGAGAGCCTCACAGTCTACAGCTGACCTTGTGGAGGAAACAGAGGAGCTGAGCCCAGAGGAACCCAGGAAGCCTGACCCTCACAGACATCAGCAGCCATTTTGTTCCAACACATGGAAATAGACTTTGGTGAGGGAAGTAACTTACGCTTTATGGCCTGGTAACTGTAAGCTCCTACCCCCCAAAATACCCTTTATAACACCCAGCAGATTTTTGGTGTTTTGCGCCAGCACCCCTTTTTCTGACTAATACACCACCCCAGATGCCCCAAATTGGATTTATCTAGAGATGGTCCTGCAAACCTATTTCTCACAAGAAGGATCTGTATACTCAGAAAAGGAAGGGAGATTCTCCTGAAACACAGCAGGGCTCGTGCTATGCAAAAGATGTTTGCACAGGGCTTTGGGAGCTGGACGGAGTTGGGCTTATCTTCTCAGGGTGGGTAACGGGGCAGGCTGTGGGGAGGAGTCAGAGGGAGGGCAACACTGACTTGTTAGAGTGAGAGATTGTGCAGGGCCATGAAAACCATGCCCATGTCCAATTTATCAGGTGGGCTGCGCCATGGCCTCTAGAATGTAAGTGGGAGGAGGATTTGGCTATGAGGATTTTAGAGGGCCGATTCTGCATGGGACCGAGGAAGGAATCTCTGAAGACAGGGAAACCCGTTAGGAATTAATCTAGGTGGTCAATGGTTCTCAAATTTTAAGGTGCATCTGAATCCCCTGGAGGTCTTGGTTGAACTCAGATTTTGGGGTGACCCTGGAGAGTCTCATCCAGAAGGGCCGAGGAGGGCCCAAGAATCTGCATTTCTAACAAGTTTACAGGTGATGCAGATGCTAGCAGTCCAGGGACCACACTTGGAGAATCACTGGTCTAGGTAAAAGTCAGGGGGCTCCCAAGAGGTGCTGGAAACAAAGAGGACATCCCATCCTCTGACCTGCAGATGACACCCACTGTCTCGGCTGTGCATGACCTTCCCTGGGCATCCGGGCTTGGTCTGGCCTGTTTACACTCGACTGCTATGATGCTTACACTAAGTCACATGAAATGGATTCACTACCCACTCACAAACACAACATCCTCACATAAACCAACCCAAATGGTCCATTTCCTGGCCACCGCCTCCCTGCCCCAGCGTCAGCAAAGTTAAACCCGTGATGACCTTGATGAGAAAGACCTCCTTAAATTCTATGACCTGCTTTTATGGACCCAGTAATCTTGGTCATGACCTTGGCAAATGCTTTCTGGTGTATCATGTGACCAGGTAAAGTAGCTGTGCACAAATATGGGCTTTGAGCCTTGGGTGCTTTTTAGGCCTGAGTGCAGATGGCTGCTTTTAAAAACAAAGAGCTAATAATTCTCAAAGCCAGAAGCTGGGATTTGCACCCTGGCCTGGTTTGACTTCATGTTTGGCTGATTCCACAAAGTACGTTGTAGAACCTGTCACGACATCTGGCCATTTGTCAGGGTTTCCAGGAGACACAGACTACTGCTGCCTGCCTTCTTTTCCACTCCTGAAGATGCTACAATTCAGGTGCCCTCCTTGGGTGACTGGGAAGATATCCTGCTGCATTGTGGGCTCTTCTACCTCCAGAGCACACTCTAGACCCGATGTTAGGGTGCTGGGGTCTTACGGCTGTCTTGCCTGCCCCAGGTCTGTTACTCTGGATATATCAGTCAACCTCTCTGGACATTCACAAAGAAGGGATAGGATGGGTTTTTGAATTCACAAGTATCTGGGTAGGACTTCCCTTTACCCTTCAGTGTGTGGGAGCTTGTACAGATACATTCTGTGGCAGATTGAGTTATGTACCCCTAAAAAACACATGTTCATAATTTTAACTCATTCCTGCATGGCTGAGCCTATTGTAAACAGGACCTTTTGAAGATGTTATTTTTAGTTAATGTATGGCCAACTGATTCAGGATGGGTCTTAATCCTATTACTGCAGGCTTTATAAAGAGAAGGCCACAGGGAGGAGCTGCGAGCTGGAAGTCAGTGGAAACCCAGAAGAATAAAGAGGAGACATTGCCATGTGAAGGGAGAACCAAAGAATCCACAGATTGCAGGAAAGCTACTAAACTGGAAGGAAGCAAGCTTTCTAGCCTTTGCAACCATGAGCCAATAAATTCCTGTTGTTAAGTCAAATTGTTGTGTGGTATTTGTCATAGCAACTGGGGAACCAAGACGTATTCCATCTCCCAGAGCAAAATAACCCTAATAGTAGCTGATTGCAGGCACACAAAGTAGTCAGAGAGAGATGCAGCTCCTCCGGATACTTGAGCCACATGGAGTTGGTCTTGAGCTGCTGGGTGTCCAAGGTCCCTCCTGCTCTTCCTGGCTTCCTGTGGCCATTGCTTCTCATGCCAAGGCTGGGGGGACATCCTCCCTTTACTCGACAGCCACCTTCTGGGCCTAATGGAAGGGTCTCCCAATGGCCCTTCATTGGCGTATGTGGCCCAGGGAGGCAGTAGAGTGCAGTGGGTAAGAGCCTGAACTCTGGGAAAGACTGGCTGATGAATGGACCTAGTTCTGGGTAGTGACCGCCAAAGCATCTTGGACACTTTACTCAACTGCCTTGAGCTTCAGTATCCCCATCTGCACAGTATCTCCCCTGTAGGGTGTCACGAGGAGCTACAGGGAGACCACTCCATGCCATCCACACTGTAGGCAATCAAGAAATACCTATTTTTATTATCATCATAACCACCATGGCCTAGGAAGCACGTAGGTCCTTCCCCAGGACCTTCTGAGCCCTTCTGAAGCAACGGGAAGCCTCTGTGGTCTTGAAGACATCAGTGGGCGACGCAATCACTTTACTTGCTCTTAGGAGAGCCCCAGAGGTGCTCCATTTTGCTGGATAATTGCAGTAAAGTGAGGAAAGAGCACTAGAGGAAGGTGGCTTTGCACAGGGAAGGGTTTTCCATTCCCCAGTGGCACAGGGTCACTGGTATTAACACTTCTCGGCACAAAATAAATAATCTTTAACTTTGGAAAAGTTGGTTCAGAAAGGATGTGCCTGCCCCAACTATTGCTGTTTAAGAAGAATGGGATCTTCTCAGCCAACACAGAATCAAACCTGATGAGCGTTCTGCCCATTCTGGTATTGTATATCCATGGAGACCAGACTGCTTCTGAAGAAATGGGAAATGATGACAAGGCCCTGGAAAGAGGAAAGGAGTATCCCAAAGTCTGGAATTTGTCTTCAAACACATGCATCTCAATCACCAGTGAGATGAATGGCCCAGGGTGCCATGACGGATGGTACACAACTTCTCTCCATCTAGGATGTCCCAAGCAGGGGCCTCACCTGAGCACACCTGTCTAGGTGGAAATAAAAGTAGAGACCATGCCCAGGGAGGAGGATGGAACAGAGGGGCCATAAAGTAGAGCCAAAATAATAGTGGAGGAAGTTGTTTGATGAGGGAAGAGAGAGTGGCATACTTTTCCAGCTTTGTGTTGCTTTCCATTGCATGGTGGTAGAGGCAGCATGAGATGGAGGTGGGAGAAGGTCATGGTGAAGGGGTATTGCTGTATTTTGAGCATGGCATACCTATTCTTCTGTTTTCACTAGGATGAAAACTACCCAAATATATACTGGCAGTATAAAATGTACATATTTGAATATTAATCAGTTTTTTAATTATGAAAAGCAAAGAAATTGAACAGCTGGTGTCTTAGCTTGCCAGGCTTCTCGACAAATACCATGCAGTGGTTGGCTTTCGCAACAGAAATTTATTGTCTTATGGTTTCAGAGGCTTAAATTCCAAAACCCGGGTCTCTACATGCTTGCCACCATCCTTGGGGGTTCCTTGGCTTGTGTCTCAGCCCCCATCACACGGCCATCTCTCTCGCTCTCCTTTCTGGTTTCTCTGACCTCTGCCTTATAAGGCCTCCAGTCATGTGGACTAAGTCCCACCTTCATTCAGTGTGGCCACAACTCAACTAACAAGAGCATCTTCAAAGGTCCAACTTACAAATGGGTTCAAACCCACAGGAACATGGATTGTGACTTGAACGGATCTTTTTGGGGGCACAGGATTCAATCCCCAGTAGCTTGGGATCATGTTTAAATGTAAGTATATGGAAAGGTATTTTTCAATAAGAGTGTAGCTTGGAAATCTCTATATCTGAATTCTGAATGTATGAAACATATTTTCACTGAAGGAGCAAGTGATCAACATTGTAAACAAAGCTATGGCAAATTCTTCTAACAATGCATAGTTTTCATTTGAAATTTCATAGTTTAATTTTATTCAAGGACCACCATTTTGCAGTTGGAAATCAGCTATGCGTTTATTTCTGAAGAACTGATAGCCTACCTTTGGATGGAAATGGAAGGCATTAGTCACATATGTCTTTATTATATACTTGTTTTGAGAACCTGTTTTCACAAGGCCATGATGTCATTTTATACTGTGGTGGAAGTTAACAAGTTTCCTCCTTAAATAATATCTCTGAGCAAGTGACCAAATTCTGTACAATGAATGGCAGATAAGATTAAAGTAAGATAAAGAGACGTGAGGAACTTCCTGCGAGTTCAGCAGGGGGAAGGCAGCCTGGCTTTTCAAACATCTTTACCACAATCTGCTGATGGAGGTCGTGGCTTTCCTTCATGTGATCACCAGCAGGGGCAAAGCTGTGTGCAGTTTAGCTGAATGGAGCAGAATAAAATTCCCTCCCAATCATCTGGCCACCTGCTCCCCATTCTTTGGGTCTGTGACTTAGACATCATTTTTTTCTAGAGTTCTTCCCTGGCAGCTCTGGGCCCAGGTAGATAGGAGGCCTAGTTCAGCTCTGTCTCCTCTCTCCACCCCATAGTTACAATTAGTATATGGTATTGTAATTTTTAATTTCATTCTCTGTCTTCACTTGACCACAGGATCTGTAGCTTAGTAACAGTGTCATTTATGAATAGTAAAAATGTGCACATTCCTTCCTCCAGCTATCGTTAGTTAAGGCCCTTCTCCTTGCAAAGAGCTGAGTTTCAGATAAAGAAGAAATATCAGGTCCAAAGATGTTCCTACATTTCCATTTTCAATATCAAGGGGAAAATAAAACAACTCGTGGTGGTTTAAAAGAGACCAGATGTCCAATGGGTTTCGTTCCAATGGAGAATGTGATTTCTCCCACGTGGAGAGAATGGATGTCAAGCCACGAGCTCAGCTCAGCAGCCATTTCTGGAATGGAATGAGTGTGTGTCTGCAGGGCAGCTCCTCCACTTAGTCTCGCGGTCCAACCCAAAATCCCACCTCTTCAGGGCCCTTGCATTTCCCATCACCCTCTCATGGGTATGTTTCACCGTCACCCCAGTTGGGTCTTTCCACTGCTTTCAAATATGATCGAGAGTCTGCCATTAAGCAAAATAAAGCACGCCCTTTCTTCACACCCCCTCCATTTCCCCCTTCTACTCCCACCTCTTTCCTCGCATTCTCTACTAGACTTCTTGAAAGAATGGAACTACTCTGGCCTCCACGTTCTCATCTCCCACTTCCCCACCAGCCTGCTCCAATCACCTTCCACCACCACGCCACATGCTCAGCTCTTGCTCAGGTCACCAAGGTCTCGGGGCCTTTAAACCCAAAAAGGCACCCCTGGAGTTTGTCCCGCCAGAGCTCGGAGTCTTGCCCCTGATCACCCATTCCTTCACGATGTTCTTTCTAGCACAAAAGAGGTAGTTGTGAAATAAATGCCAAACATCTGAATCATTGCGAAGGCTGGTGAATTCCTTTTCAACAGCTTATTATTATTATTATTTTTAATCATAAGTAGATGGGACTTTCTTTTCATATGACTTACAGTTTATATTTCATAACTGCATAGTTGGAATGTGTGTGGTTGTCGATAGAAATTTGAATGGCGTGAAATGGTGTAAGATTGACACTTCCCGTTGGAGCCTTGTCTGCACTCCTTTTCCAAGGAAGTTGACATCAGTCAGGGGAACTGTTGAGAGGGCTGAACATTGGTTCTGCTGAACCTAAGCTGAGAGGAACTCACTGGAAGTTTGCAGAGTGGCCCATGGAGCTGGAAGATCAGGCTGGGTGTGGGGTGGGGAGGATATGCCAATTAGGGGCAGGAGCTATCTGAGCCAAGGTGTCAGCTTTCCAGTCACTTCCTTCCCTCCCGTCTACATTCCCACTCACATTTCAAAGTCACAGGTGGAAGGAGAGAGAGGGCTGGAGTGGGCGAGTGTAAGTCATAGCCCAGCCCCGGCAGTGCCCAGGGCCCAGACGGTCAGCCCTTCTGCCTTCCTCTAAGGGGACGGTCACTGGGAATTCCCTTCCCTCCAGGACCACACATGGAGGGGCTGGGGAAGGCAAGGTAGTCGGACAATCAGAAAAAACAAAAATTTCAGACAAAGGCTGAATCTGAAGGAATGAATTTTGTGCCATATGGACTGCTGGTGGTCCAAGTTCTAGTGCAGCTAGAGATTGGTTCTTTTCTGGCAAAGCCAAAACATCCCAGAGCAATAGTTCTCAACTGGGGCCGACTGTCTCCCAGGGGACATTTGACAGTGTCTGGGGACATTTTTGGTTGTTACAAGTGGGGAGGAGCTGCTCCTGTATCTAGTGGGTGGAGGGCAGGGATGCTGCTAAAAACTCTACAGTGCACAGGTCAGCAGCCCCCAGTCAACGGTGCTGCGGCTGAGAAAATCCACTCTGGAGCGCTCACCTGGAGGGCTGGTTCTACTAGTGGACTGGGTGACTCTCCAGGTGGCCAGCCTCCAGGCCAAAGGTTCCAAGGAGACAAGTCCTTGGTGTCCCCCAATGGAGGTGGAGTGTGCTCCTTGGTCACAGCTGACTCCTTTCTGCAGCTTCTGATACCTTCAAAGGATGGACCCCAAACAGCAAATCCCGAGAGCCCTTGGATGCCCCGGGGGTGGGGGTCTGTCTCAGGTGCATGTGAGGGGGATTCGGTTCTGGTCACTCGGCTGGGACTTTCGAGGGCCTCAAGATAGACCCCTTCATGGCAGGTCAGTGTTCCCCGGGGGAGATCCACAGGACAAGAAGTGAACACAGCCATTTCTTGACGCCTGGGTCCAGAACCTGGCCTTGCGTGCCATCACTTCTGCAACGTGCTATCAGTCAAAGCAGACCCAGAGCTACCCAGATTCAAGGGGAGGGAACACAAACCCTGCACCCCTCTGTGAGAGTGGGTGACCATCTTCAATTCCCATCCCTCCAGCTTCGTCCCAGAGCGAATCTGCAAGGGTGCTGGGGCAGGGAAGCCGACGACACGGCCAAACGTGCTTTTTTCCTCTTCCCAGGAACTGCGCATCCCAAGGAGAGTGGTGCTGGGACATTTCATAGATCAGAAGGGACCCTGGCGATGGCATCTCGCTCAGGACAATTCCTGCTCGTGTGGCACCCCTATCGCAAGCATCAGCTCAGCGTCAGGGAAGATGCCCATGGGCAGAGTTTCAATGCTCTGTGGAGACGATGTGGATGCTTTTCCATGGCCAGGGCGTGTGTAACTCCCATTCCACCCCCACGCCACACGCACCCCATGCTTTGCCCCACACTGATGTATGAATTATCTGACTGTGCAGAAAAGCTAGCAAAGAAAGAGCCAGCCCTCCCGTTCCCCCAGTAACGTCGCTCCCTGCCGAGGCTGTCTGCCAAGCCTCGATTTGATAAAAACTGCTCTGCTGAGCCTTTGTCAGAGAAGGCGGAGAGAGAGGGGTTGTCCAAGAGGAGAGCAAGCCAGGCGTGCGTGACTCCTGTTTGTTCATGCACTTTAGCGTGTATTTGATGGACTACGTGACTGTCTAGAAGACTCACGAGGACTTTGTCATCAGTCAAATGGGAGAGCAAGTCGTAATGGGCAGATGCCGAGGAGAAGATGGGATTTATTATTTAGATGTGAAAGGAGGCAAGGAGATCTGTGGTTCCTAGGTAACCCCGCGTGTTTAACACGCCCTCGTCGCTTGGTGGGGACTGATGCTAAAGCGCTGTAAGGAGGCTTTAAGAAGCAGCCTGTCGCCCCACCGCTTCTCCAGAGCCAGCCCTTTCTCCCGCACAGTGTCCAGCCCTCTCCCAGGCCTGCCCTCACTCTATTCCACCATGGTCTCAGGAGGAAGACTCCAGGACAGTGGTTCTCTCTGGTGGCTGCACATTACAGGCAAAGCTCCCCATAGGCAGGCTGAACCCCAAACCCACTAACTCAGACGCTGCTGGGCGGGCTGGCACCCAGGCAGCAGGACTCTCAGAGCGCCCCAGGAGATTACGATACTCTGATTCTCCAGCTTGCAGATGTGCAGGTGGGAGGAGGTCCAGCACTCAGAAGAGGACTGGGCCAATCTAAAGCCCTGGCAGGCTTTAGATTCTTCTAGTGCAGAGGCCAGTGCTTCTAGGCTCCTCTTCCTTCTTCTGTCCCCTCACCAGCCTTGCTCCCTAGGGCTTCTTGTTTACTGCACTCTCCACATCAGTCCATCGTGGGGGTAACCATGTTTCTATCCATTTGCAGTCAACGAATATCTGCTTGTGAGGAGACTGCAGACGAGTGGGAAGTAGTGCAAATAGGTAAAAATGCCTGCAGAGCTCCGGGTAGCTTTGCAACGTATTAGAGAAAATGAGGAGTTGCTGGGATCTGAAAGGATGGATGGGAACCTTGCATCCATTTAGAAAAGTTGTCATTGCAAAAAGTAATGACTATGGAACATTTAGTAAAGTTGCTGCACAACTTACCAATACATTTGAACTAGGTATTTTTAGTTATTTCATGCTTCCTTTGATAATTGCACCTTAGAATAAGTTTTCCTCTTCGTGATCTAACTTTTGATCCTATCTGGGATATCTGATTCAAAGTCTTCTCCACTATACAAGTCTGCTTTTACAAAGTGCTCCTCTCCCCAGCTGTCTTTCCTCACCTTATTAAGAAGGTAACTAGCACAGAAATTGTCTGTGGTTGCAAGTACTCAATGGAAATTAGATAATGTTAAGTAAGTACATGGTTTTCCGGCTTTGGAACAAACCTAGTATGGTCATCTAGAAGATTTAAAAATGATAACTACATTGATTATTTTCCTTGGCTTCAATTCATTTTAGAGGGATAGGAAGCACAGATCAGAAGCCCCTATACCTAGAGCACTGAATACATGGAAGCTCTGGAAATGTTTGCTGAAAACTTTTTCCCTACACAGATCCTTTCTGCTTTTGTGGAGAGTGGCCTATTGGGGTCCCCCTGGGTTGCTTTGCCCACTCCCTGCATGGGGCCCACTGATCCACTGATAGAACCCTTTGCCTTTCTGTAAGTGACAAATGGACCCTTGGAGATTTTACTGTGTTTGCATTACAGTTTTGTTTTTTTTCCTGTGTGTCTGCATGATCCTGCTTGCAAAGAAACATCAGGGAAGGAGGAAAGAACAGCTCGTCAAATAGCCCTGAAACCCAAGCTATGTCCTGTTGATTTTACATTCCGCTCGCAGCCGTCTTGGTTTTTTTCAGAACCAGAGCCTTCTTGGGTGTCAGTGATAAATGACTGCGGCTTGGCTGAAAATGGTGCCTGGGGACCGTCTTACTTTATTCCGGTACTGGTGTCCTTAGGGCATGGTACGGTATTTATTTAGCTTTTTCTGCCCCAGTGGAAAGTACACCAGAGACTCTGCTAATTTATTTACTTAAGGACTACCAAGGAAAACGTGCAGAAAACACCTCAGGTTGTACGAGCTCCTGTGTGTTAAGCGTGCCTGCTTCCTCGGAATGTGTGTTCTACTGAAAAGGAAATCAGGGAATTGGACCGGGAGGAAATATGGCGGCAGGGGCTCGGGGTGGAGGGCAAAAGCACCACGTGCCCTCTCAAACCTACCCAATGGCCTGCTTCTTGTTCCAGGCCTTCCTCAGAGAGGATAATGTGGCCACCAACCAGAGCGAAGGCCTCTTGGGGGCGGGGAGAGCCTGCCCCTCCTTCTGGAACACAGCCGTAGTAGACCCAACCATGCACCCCAACTTAGACACCTTCTCCATCTTCGTCCACATTCCTCGGGGCGAGACCCCATTGCAAGGATCTCTTGAGGATTTATTAGTATCGCTATTATTTAACTGGATGAGTTTGGATCTTAAGCCAGATGACTGTGGGATATAGAAAGAGAAAGAACCCAGAAGCCACAGGCAGAGAAAGCCACGGGGTAGAGCTGGAAGCCAGAAGTCCCCAGAATCAGGGAGAGAAAGGAGAGGACGTGGCCGAATGGGGGGAAAGCCTCGGAGCCCCAAGGAGGGCTGGGAAGCCGGCCTCGGAGTGCTACCTCCACGTGGAGAAAGCCTGGCTGGCTGAGCTGGGTCTCCCTCATCTTACTGTGTGGTACTTGCTAGAGCAGCCTTCAGACCAAGGGTCTGTGCTGGCACTGCGTGGAGGCTCGAACAGCCCGGAAGGCTCCATCCGGAGCCTCTGACCGCGGAAGGGCGGCGGCGGGGCTTGGCCACCTTTGGATGACTTCTCCCTGGGAACCATCTTGGTTACAAGCTGCTGTGGAACAGGGTGGCAGCTGGAGAAGGGGACGCCCGAGGCTCCGGGCAGCTGTGACGTGGGGGAAGGCGCCGTCGAGGGAGAACAGTCTAGAGGGAACGCCCAGATGCACCGACGACTGCGCCCAGGGCTCTGGGGGACTCGCAGACGTCAGCGAGGCCGTGAGCGAGGTGGGGGGCCTGTCGGCTCCACCCTGCCCCTGGCTGTGGGACTGGGTGTCAGCGCCTTTCATCTTCTCCAGGTGGTTCTCAGGGGCCTTGAGAGCCGCTCCCCGCCGGCCTCCGGTGGGCGCGGGGCGCGGACGCGTCCCTCTGGTTTGACACCCCCATCGGGCCCGTGGGGGTCCACGCGTGGCCCTCCAGGGCGGCTAGGGCACGGAGGTGTGAGGCGTGTGGCTGCGTGATTGCTGGACGCGTCCTTTGGACTGGGTTTGCATATTCCTTGCTGCTAAAAATAAAAGAGAATAGAAAAGCAGTAAAATATAAAATCAACAAAACAAATAATGTCATGTAATATGATAGTAAGATAAAGCTAAAAATGAAAAGTAAAATAAGATGAGACAGGTCGGCCCGCGCGGCCTCCGCCCTCCCGTCTTGGGGGCGGTTGGTGTTGCAGGAACAGCCCGGTTCTAAGTTTTCCCTGAGAAGGTCTAGACTCCTGGAGAGGAGAGCCCCTGGGAGCAGGGAGCAGGTTGGGGTGGACAGGGAGGAGAGACATAGCCCAAGAGGAAAGGGGGGCTATTTTCAGGGTCTCACAGGTGGCAGGGGCAGGCTCCCCAAGGCCTCCCGGACAGGGGTGGTGTCACGGGGGCTTACGGGGTGGGGTCCCAGACTCCCGGCGGGGCCTCACGCCCGTCCCCACGCAGCCCGGGCAGTGGAGGAGGGCGTTGCCGCCGATGGCTTAGGACTGCCATTGGAACCGTCCCTGATTTCCCAGTGGGTTATGACCCCAGGAACCGACACTGCCTGGGGAAAGCAGTTTGGCGGTGTCTATTAAGACTGAATCATCACCCGCTACAAACACGCTATGGCCCAGCCATCCCACTCCTTGGATAAACTCATGAAAAATGAGCGTACGTATTCATCTAAAAGTCCATGCACAAATGCTCAAAGCAGCTTGTTCATAATAGTCCATGACCAGAAAACACCTGAAGGTCGTCCCCCAGTCGTAGAACAACTGAGCAAAGTGTCCTTTATCCAGTCGCGAGAATCCTGCGTGGCCGTGAATACGAGGAGGAGCCCGGCCTCCCGTGATCCACCCAGCGACCAGGGTGTATCGAAAGAAATCAGAGCACACGCTGGATAGGTCCCTTTATAGGCAGGTCAAGCACATGCAAAACCCATCTGTGGCCAGTGGTGTGTGTTACTGTCAAGACAAATCAAGCTGTAGCCTTAAGATTAGCGCTTGGTCCTGTGTGTCATTTATCCTCGGTAAAAAATGACAATGCAGAAACCGGAAAGATACATCTAGAGAAATTAAGACACCATTAGACAAGGAGTCCCTCATTCCAGGGAGGCCCAACCCCACACTCGGCAGCAGCTTGTCCTCCTCTGTAGTCTGGCAATACCTGAAGTGTAACTCTGTCCCTCTGCTCCCATGTTACTCTGTCTTTACCTGCTTTTCTGCATCTGTTCTCCAACAGGACTGGGAGCCCCTGCGGGCAGGACCCAGCCTCACACCCCACGGAGACCCCAGGCTGGCACGTAGCAGGAGTTTGGTCAGCGACTGAGAGAGTGCCACCTCTCTCCCCAGGCCTGCAGAGGCCAGGGTGCAGGGAGTGGCGCCCATGGGTGCTCCCGTCCCAGCCGGCGCTCCACAGGCTTCCTTGGACTGCTCAACACCTGCCCAGTGGTGAGGGCTTCCAGCACTCTCGCCTCCAAGCCCTGTGCTGGGCGACCTCACCCCCAGGTGACCACCTTTGGGTGGTCTCTAAGTCCTGACCAGGACTTCTCTAACGTGCCTGAGCACCTGGGTTACTGGGGACCCTGCTCCCGGGCGGGTTCTGACCCAGGGGGTCGGAGAGGGGGGCCAGATTCTGTGTTTCCAACAAGCCTTGGAGGCTGCCCCAGGCCCTGTGGGCCACACACTTCAGGGCAGAGTGCCGGGTAGTTCTGGTGAGCAGTAACACACCCATTAAAAAAGCGCCGCACGCGTGGATTTATCCAGGCAGTGAGCCAGCTCACTCGTGCAAAAGATCCCTAAGACCAAAATATGGAATTTAAAGAACAATTAAAAACTGAACCCCACGCCACCTGCCTGGGTGTTAACAGGCGTGCACCCCAGATTCCCCACTGCAATCCCCCCAAACTGCCCTTCCCCTGACTTCCCGTGCCTGCCCCGATCAGCCCCAAGCCTTCCCCAGCTGGTCCAGCGTCCTGGTGGGCGGCAGCTCCCTGCACTGCCCCTGGGGCTATTTTTAGGATCCTATTTTGGTCTGGTTGGAAGTTCAGCTGATCTCACTCTTCATTAGAAAGGGCACCACCCTGGAATGATCCGTCCTAAATTCCATCCCAGGCACCGGGGTGGAGCAGAGGCGACCCAAAGGCCCCCGGTCGGGGCGCGTCCCGGGAGCCCCCACGGCCCGGGCCTGCTGCGGGGCTGGTCTGGGTCTCCCGGCCCCACCCCTGCCGACCCCGCCTGACCCGAGCTTCCCGGCACACTGGCCCCACCTGCAACCGCAGACTGGGGCTGTTGCTCTCCACCGCCCAGAGGGAGGCCTGGCGCCCGGCGCAGGCCTGGTGGTTTTGCCGGGTGGTTCTGTTTCAGGAAGGCTCTGCCCCAGTCCGTGGGGGCGCTGGCCATCCCAGCCTCGGGGGTCCCCGGCGGGCCGTGACCACACGGATCCCAGGGCCCCCCTGCTGGAGCCTGTGACGCAGCCTGCGCCGAGCTGAGGATTTGCGCTTCTAGGCTGAGGCCTGCAGGCCTGGAGAGCAGTTCTATCAGGCGAAGGGCCTGAGGGTCCCCGAGAGGGGGTGCCTGCTGTCCCGGCAGCCAGGGCCCTTCTGAGCTTTCTGAGCACCTCGAGCAGATGCCGTCAGTCCTGAGAGGGCAGAGGCAAGCCTGCTTCCTGTCCACGTCTGAGTGGTGATCACAGGTTCCTTCAATCTGTGGAGCCTCCGTTTCTACCGCTGTCGCGTGCAGCACCCATGAGCATGGCCCGAATTACTGGACAGAAAGCATCACCCTGAAGCGGACGAGCCAAGGAGGGCATTTCCCGCCCCCCACGGCGGGGTCCTGTCTGTGGGTGTGGAGGTGCTGGACTCAGAGACCCCCAGCAGGCCCGCTTTCCCCAGCACAGCCCGCATAGGCCAAGTGTGGCCTTGGGGACACGGGCTGTGAGCCCTGCTTCCCTTTACCCTGAGCAACCCCTGCACTGCCCTGGGCCTCGACTGCTCTGTCTGTGAGGCCAGAGAGTGCCCCCTCCTCAGTGCTTCCCGTGCAGCCGAGAGGCGGCAGTGCTTCCTGCGGCTTCCCACCTGCCACAGCACCCAGAAATTCCAGCCCCCCAGACCTTGGGAAGGACTCATGCAGATGACCCAGCTGAGGCCCCCAGTGCAGGCGAGTCCCTAAACCTGGGCACCTCTGGGCTCCCCCACCCGCCGTGGCCCTGCTTCCTGTTTCTCTGGAATCAGGCATTTCCTGCCTGGCACAGCCCTCCTCTGTTCTCCCGATCAGCCTGCCAACTACGGGAGCCCTTAACCTCCCAAGCGGTTGCTCAAGTTATTGACGAGCGGCTGATCAGGCATCAATAACGTGCAGCAAGGCCCGGCCGCTCTCTGCCCTTGTGCATGCCCAGGCTGTCCTCACGGACCCTGCCTCTCGCCGGGCGGCTCCTCAGGCACACTGTCCCCTGCCTCCCAGCAGCCGCGGGGCCGGGGCATCTGGGTGGCGAGCTGGGGACTCGCTGGGTATAAGCTCCACCTCGTGGCATCCAACTCTGGGCAGATCCAGTGAAGGAAGAGGAAAGATTCCAAGCTTCTCACAAAACTGGCCTTAGGAATTAAAAAAAAAAAAATAACCCAAGGCAAAGAATTATTATCTCTTCCCAGAGAGTGAACTGGGACAGGCTGGGCAGGTGAGGATCCTGGGACAGGTAAAAATTTAAATGAAAGAACAAACCGGCCAAAGCAGGTTTGGGCAGGTCCCATTCGCCTGTAAATCCCTCAGTCTGGTTCACCCTGAGCTCTCTGGGACTTCGGGCTGCCGCGTTTCTGTTAGGACTTAGACGTGACCTCCCTCCACCCTGGGCTTGTCTGGCTCCTTCCTGGTATTCATTCTGAGGGTGAAGTCAGAGGAACATCGTAGCCGGGGCGTCCCGGGCCTCTGATCACCGCGTCCAGGGCAGATGCCCTCACAGCTCTCCCGAGTCCTGCACAGATCGTGAGCCTTACCTGCTCTCGGCTGGACGTTCGCTCCCGTGGCGACCGCCTGTGTCAGCCAGGGCCGCTGCGCGCACATGTGCCGCGGGCTGGTTGGCCCAGACCACAGGGATGTGTTGTCTCAGAGTTTGGAGGCAGCAAGTCCAGCCCCACGGGGCGGCAGGACCACGTTCTCTGAAGCCGGCGCGTTCTGATGGGGGCACCCCGGCAATCGGTAATTTGCTGCCTCTGTCACACACGGTGGTCGCTCTCTGTCCAATTTCCTCTGCTTCGACGGGTCCAGTCACATTGGATGAAGGCTCGTTCTGATGGAGTTTGGCCTCACTTTAGCTCGCAGCATCCTTTCTTTTTTAAAGATTTATTTATGTATTTATTTACCCGCCCCCACACTGCGCTTGCTGTCTGCTCTCTATCTGTTCGTTGTGTGCTCTTTGTGTCTGCTCGTCTTCTTTTAGGAGGCATTGGGACCTCCCACGTGGAAGGGAGGCCCCCAATCACTTGAGCCACATCTGCTCTCTGCTTGGTGTGGCTCTCTTTGTGTCTCCTAGTTGTGACATACCATTATGTCTCCTCGTTGCGACATCTCATTGAATCATCTTGTTGCAGCATTTCATTGCGTCACCTCTCCACACCAGCCCTTCGTGTTCAGCTTTTTGTCTTGCTCGTCCTCTTTAGGAGGCACTGGGAACTGAACCCAGGACCACCAATGTGGGAGGCAAGTGCCCAACTGCTTGAGCCACATCTGCTCCCCTCATAACATCTTTTCTTTTTTAGAGATTTATTTATTTCATTTTATTTCTTCCTCCTCTCCCCACCACTGCCCCAGTTGTCTGTTCTCTGTGTCTATTTGCTGCGTGTTTTTCTTTGTCCACTTCCATTGTTGTCAGCGGCACGGGAATCTGTGTTTCTTTTTGTTACGTCATCTTGCTGTGTCAGCTCTCCATGAGTGTGGCACCATTCCTGGGCAGGCTGCACTTTCTTTCGCACTGGGTGGCTCTCCTTACAGGGCACACTCATTGCGCATGGGGCTCCCCTACGCAGGGACACCCCTACCTGGCAGGGCACTCCTCGCGCATGTCAGTACTGCGCGTGGGCCAGCTCCACACGGGTCAAGGAGGCCCGGGGTTTGAACTGCGGACCTCCCATGTGGTAGATGGACGCCCTAACCACTGGGCCAAGTCTGCTTCCCCATAACATCTTTAAAGATCCCTTTTACATGTATGTTCACACCCACAGGACCAGGGGTAAACACGAGGGACATGATTCAACCCCTCTGATAACAAGTTCTTCTTCTGTAGGCCTCCTGCTTCTTAATCCAAACCTGTTTCCATCTCTAGGTTCTGCAACAGAGAAAAACCGCTCCACAGCTACTGCACCAATCTCTTTTGCCCTGTGCCCCTCTTTCTTCTGTTTTTTTTCCCCCTACTTTTTCATCTCTATTCATTTTCTATTAAGAAGCAGTCAGGGGAAGTGGACTTGGCCCAGTGGTTAGGGCGTCCGCCTACCACATGGGAGGTCTGCAGTTCAAACCCCGGGCCTCCTTGACCCGCATGGAGCTGGCCCATGAGCAGTGCTGATGCGCTCAAGGAGTGCCGTGACACGCTGGGGTGTCCCCCTCATAAGGGAGCCCCATGCACAAGGAGTGTGCCCTGTGAGGAGAGCTGCCCAGCGCAAAGGAAAGTGCAGCCTGCCCAGGAATGGCGCCGCACACCCGGAGAGCTGACAAAGCAAGATGACACAACAAAAAGAGACACAGATTCCTGGTGCCACTGATAGGGATAGAAGCGGTCACAGAAGAACACACAGCGAATGGACACAGAGAGCAGATAACTGGGGGGAGGGGAAGGGGAGAGAAATAAATAAAAAATAAATCTTTAAAAAAAAAAAAGAGGCAGTCAGCAGTCCTGTGAGTTAGGCTGCCTGGGACGTTCTCCTGCCTTTGTGAGATACGCAGGTTTATGCCTAACAACTGCTGACTCTACTTGCTTTTCTGTAATGTCCATCCTGGTAGCATATAGGAAATCTGAGCTTGGCTTTTCTCTGAATTAACAAGTCTCCAGGATCACTGAGTCTACGGGGGTGGGGGTTGGGGGGGGGATGGGGGTGGGGGTGAAGGCCCCCTGGAGTTTATGTTTTTGTCTCTGTTCATTGATGCCCCACCCCAAAGATTATGAAAGCAAACCTCCTCTTTCTTGTTTGGCTGAGGACGGTCAGCACCTCAGAGGAGAGGCACACGTCCTCCAGCAGTAGGGCTGGGCTGGCGTCCCTCCTGCAGCAGCTCTGGATGGGTGGGTGGAAAGCGGAGCAGCTGGCTGAGATGACCAGAGCAGCCCTGGTTGGGGTCAGAGAGGCGAGCAAAGGCTATCTGGACAAATTCATCAGGGTCCTGAAGTCATAGAGGCAACAATAAGAGACAGACGATCATACAACGAGAGAGAAAAGCAACATGGAAATGGCCTTAATCAAGACGAGTCCACAGAAACAAAAGCCACCACCGCCAACGAATGGGATGAATTCCCTCCAACTGGTAAAAAGCCGAGGTTGGCCTCCTCCTATCCGCTCTTGATCATTCTTCCATTTTCCTTCGTGTCACATGTACACTTGTATCTGGCATCGCAGGCGCTGGCAGCCTTGGGTGAAGGGATGAGCGGAAGCGTTGGGTTCCTCCTCCTTTCTGCAGCCAGGTTGTCCATTTCTACCTCTGTTTCCTCCGTCTTTCAAAGGGGGGTGAAAGGAGCCCCTGTCTTGTGGGCTTGGGGTGCGCATTGGAGGATGGTCCTGGAGCTGTGTTGAGCTCTGTGCAGGGCTCCGTGACGCTGAGCAGCGCCCCGGGAAGGAGATGCTCTCCCCGTGCTCAGAGCACAGCTGAGAGCCGCTTCCACCCCATCTTCTTCCCACCGTTGACCACTGAGGGATTTGCCGGCCTGAGGGACGGTCCGTGTGTTTCTCTTCATTGAAGAGGGTGACGTTCATAGTTAGATAAAGGACTCTTTTTGGGTAACCATGGTCTCAAGTTCCATGGACAGTCATTGCAAGCGTGTAAAGTGGCCCCTAGAGGACATCTTCTGCAACGTTTCAATCACAGAGCTGAAGGTCCTGCCCTCCTTCCCAGCTGCCTGGGGCAGGGGCTGGATGCTCAGGGCCTCCCACCCGGGCTCCCAATGATTGACTGACGTCCTGCAGGGCGGGGGCGGGAGGGGAGGTGGCAGAGAAGGTGCCTCTGCCCCAGGAATGACAGGGGATGGTGGCATTTGGCCGTGTTGGGGCTGGGGCTGGTTGGTGTGATTTCCTTAATTCGAAAAGCCTTCCTTACACGTAGCTTCTGTTTCACTAGCAAGTAAACAGAGGGAAAAAATTAAGTCGTTAGTTATTCTGGAGAGAAGAGAAAACAGGATGGTGAGAGGCAGGAAACAATTTTGAATAAAGAATGGTTTAAAAAACCTGGTGTGTTTACTCTGGAGAAGAGATTAGGGGGAATCTGATAGGGATGGAGCTGAAAGCTGCCAGCAGCCAAACATCAAAAGTTGAACACATGTTCACAGCAGCCTGAGTCATAATAGACAAAAGGTGGAAAAACCCAAATGTCCGCCGACTCATGAATGTATAAACAAAAGTGGGATAGTCACACAATGGAGTATTATTCAGCCACGAAAATGAATGAAGTCATGATATACAGTGTAATGTGGATGAACCTTGAAAATATTATGATGGTCGGGAGCAGCCTGACACAAAAGTCCATGTATTGCATGGGTCCATTTATATAAAATATCCAGATTGACAACCCCATAGGGACTGAAAACAGATTAGTGGTTGCGGGGGGCTTGGGCGACAGGGGGACTGGGGAGTAAGAGATAAAGGGTATGGGGATGGCTTTAGGATGACGAAAATGTTCTGGAATTGCATAAAGGTGAGGTTCTCACAGCTTTGACTACGCTAAAAAGAAATCACTGAATTGTTCACTTTTAAAAGTAAAAGTGTAGTAAGTAAATTATAACTCAGTGAAGCTGTTATATTACAGAAAGGAGCAGTTTAGATATACCAGCATTTATCAAGGGGCGGTCCAAGAACACTAACCCCGTAGAGTATGAACTGGACTTGTGTCTATGATCAAACAGCTCGCCAGAGCCATCCTCATTAGTATATTAGCATATTAAACGATTTAATACATCAAATAGTGAAGAAACCTGCCTCATGTCATTTAACCAGCATTTACCAAACTCTCAAAACTTTCGGACTATCAGGACTTTTTCAGAGTCACACCTAGTTCTACCAAGGCCCCGGGAGTTCTGGCCTGCAGGAGTTCCAGGAAAATCTGGCTCCATGCTGAGCTGCTCCGACGTCCTGGAGAACGTTGTCAGGCCTGTAGCCTGAGATCTGTCTTGGCAGGGTGTGTCCTGAGATACAGGGGCTTCCTGACTCCCATTGGGACCTTCCGCCTGCAGTGGGTCCTCTTCTGTGCTTTGTTTCTGCATGTGCCCTGGGCGGCTAATGACCTTTGGGTTGCCCTGCACCTACAGGGGAGTAGGGTTCAGTTCAGGGGAGTGGGAGGGGGAATATCACCAGGAGTCCTGCAGAGTCCACCCCTTGTCCCGGTGGAGCCCCTCACTCAGTGGCATGGGCACATGATTTTGAAGTGGCTGTCCTTCCAGGAGATGCTCAGACCTGGGCAGGTGCACACACACCTGCCCCTGCCCCTGATCTGCTGACCCAGAGAACTGGAGAGGAGCGGGGGGGGGGGGGGGGGGGGGGGAAGCAGAATGCTATGGAGTTGAGCCAGACTCTGAGAAGTCCCTCGGGCAGAGCCACGGTGGCTCTTCTTAGCATCTTGGTGGCAAATCTGGAACAGAAAAGGATGTTCCCAAAATGGTCAACACATGGCCCTAGAGCCTCACTTCGCTGTGTCGTTCTGGTTGTTGAAGAGTTCAATCCTTCACATTCTGGCTGGATGCCCCGTGAGTGCTGGTCTGTTCCAGGATACCTACATGATTAAGTAAGAACATTGAAACAACCCTTGCACAGCAGTCTAAGCACACTCAGGATATATGGGCTGGTGATTGAGGTTTAATGCATGTGACCCCTGTGGCCCTTAGCCATGCCCTGGGACATCAGAAGGGCAGGATGTGCAGTCAGTCGTCACCTAAAAGCCTTCCTGTTGCTTAATCAGCCACATGGAAGTCCCTAGGAATGGGCGGGGCAATGCTTGGCTTCAGGCTGGAACGGTCTCCCTACGCTGGATGAATAGGGAACAAGGGTGAACACTTACACCTGCTCAGCTCATCCACCTGTTCCTGCACATGAGGGACTTTAGTCACAATATCTTCGCTCTCCATCTGTTGTGGTTGGAGTAAGTTCTCCCCAAAGTCCTAACCCTGGTCCTGTGAATGTGACCCTATTTGGAAACAGGGTCTTTGAAGATGTTATTTAATTAAGAGGAGGCCAATCTGCCTTAGGGTGGGTCCCTAATAAAGAAGAGGAAATGTGGAGACAGAGAGAGAAGATGGCCATGCGATGAAGGCAGAGGTTGAACCATGCTACAAGCCAAACTCCACGGATTGCCAGCAGCCCACCACCAGCCCCTACAGACTTCAGAGGAAGCATGGCCCTGCCAAATACTTGATTTTGGACTGCTAGCATCCAAAAATAAGACCATAAATTTGCATCGTTTTAAGCTGTGAGTCTGCCACCTTTTCTTATCCCTAAGACACTAAGATACCATCTTTTGGAGAGCTCCTGTTGGAGCCTTCCCTCTTCTCCCTTTTTCTGGCTCTGCAGATGCTCCAATCCCTTCTATGCCTCAACGCCTCCCCAAGGTTTTCTTCTCAGCTTTTTGGCCTGGGTGGTCCACTGCTCCATTCCATCTGTTATCCCCTCTTCCCCCAAATGGACCTTCAGACTCGTGTGCATAAAAGGGACCTAAAGGGAAGAAGGAAAGCCACTGCCACCGGTCTGGCCACTTCCTTAAGTCAATCAGTCTTGTACACATCCACAATGACTGCCTCTTTGCATCAGTTGGGGTGTTCTTAGGTTCAAAGAATCTGTCTCATCTCTCTCTACAGTGGACCCCTACTTTACCTTAGCTCGAATGTGTTGAGAAAGGGGGGAGGGACTGTGTGTTCAAACCTGGGAAGGGGATAGGGGAGGAAAACCTTGTCTTGTCACGTTCTTCCTCGGATGGAGGGAGGTGATGAGGATGTTGTCTTTTCTCTCTGGCAGGCAGAGAGGGGCTACCAGGAGGTGCTGGCCACCTGAGTTGTGTCCTCCCCAGGCACATGCGGCTTCCCTGAGGGCACTGAGATGGAAGTAGACTCCCCTAGCCTGCTCCAGGAGTTTCCAATTGCTCCTCATCACCAGATTCCAGTCTCCACCGATTCAGGTTGCTTTCTATTCTTCCCAGCACTGTTCTCCTTGCCTGCTCCCATACACATAGGTCCTTGCCTCCCTGGTTGTCATGGGAGATGTACGACTCCAACTTCCCCACTCTAGTGACAGTTGCTACCCTGGTTGTCTGTTGGGACCAAGTTCTGTGGTGTATCAGTCAGGGTTCTCCAGAGAAACAGAACTGACAAGATATATGTAATGACATGGAAAGAAACTTATTTGAAGGAATTGACTCATGCAAGGGTGAGAACTGGCAAGTCTAAAATCTGCAGGGCAGGTTAGCAGGCTAGAATATTCCAGTAAAAGTGCTGCTGCAGTCTTGAGTCTGAAATCCATAAGGGAGGGTAGCAGGCTGGAAACTCAGGCAGGAGTTGTTGTCTTGAGGCAGAATTTCTTCTTCTCCTGGAACCCTCGGTTTTTCACTCTGAAGGCCTTCAACTGATGGTTTGTGGCCCACCCACAGTGTGAAGGGCAAGCTTTACTTAGAGCCAATTGATTGGATGATCTCACCTATAACACACCTTCACAGCAACATCTAGGCCAGTGTTTGGCCAATCAACCGACAGCATAGCCTAGTCACGCTGACACCTAAAATTAACCATTCCATGTGAGACCTGCCATCTCCTCTGCAATCTTGTCATGGGATCTGGGTGACTTGCTATTTCCTATGGCCCAACTGAGTTGTGTAGAGTCAACTGTGGTCCCCACTCGGCATGTCATTCCAGGCACATCCGTTAGGATTGAGGCTACAATTGTCCATACCTGATTGGTTAAGCCCAAATCTGAAGCCATGGGCAGCTGGACCGCCAGCCACAGGGGACTGCAAAATCACCAGGGAGCTTCTTAGTGGCACAGAGAGTCCTGTGATGTTTAGTGACATTTTATTAAATTCTGAGGCTTATAGTTCTTTTGTTTCTTTCCAATTTCAGTGATTATGACATAACTCTTTTGGACTTAATGGATCTGGGTGGGGGACATACAGATCAAGAAGAATCTTTCACTCTACACCTCTGGGCCAAGGTTTAGGGTACTTAAGAGGAGTCTTGCTCTAGTAGGGTATACTGGGATAAAGCGATAAGAATGCTCCTTTACCATAAACATGTAGAAGCATAAAGTCATAGCATGCTCATTCTAGAGGATGCCAGGTCTGAATGAGCTCCAGGCAGGCTGCCTCGATGGCAGCTGTTATGACTTTAACTAAACATTCTCTGCCACACTGGGCCAAAAGAGAACCATACTCTAGAGGGGTCTAACGTCTGTTCACTCCCCAGGTGTGGTCATCACACATCATACTCATTTATGGTAACGGTAGTAACAAGACATGGAGTGAGTGCTTGCCTCGTAACAACCAGGATTGTTGACCTGTCTGTTCCATCCTCTATACTAAATTATGTTGGAAGGGGCCAAAGAAAGTTTCAAATTCATTTGCAAGGCAGAAGGGATGTGGGAAAGCCACCCTGCTAGGCCAACGGCTGCCACACAGCTGCTTTGTGTGCTGGGTAGAAAGAGTCTCTGCTTTTCTGCACTTGAGATATATTAGAAAGTTGTGTCTATTCCCACAAGGGAATGGGCTCATCACCCCCAGAGAAGTGAGGAAGGAGAACTAAAGCTTGTTTTGGCTTGATAAGGGCCTGGCTTCTGGAAGGGCAGGGGCTGGGGAGGTGAAGCCCTGTTCTGGCCCTAACATATTCAGAAGTTACCAAGCTTACAACCAACTACTAAGTGGCTGTTGAAATAAAATATGCGATTGAGAAGACTATCTTCTTGGGCTGTGTGCCCACAGCATTTACGATCTGTTGCTTGAAGAATTGTTTGGAGATTCTCCACGCTGAAGGGAGCCAAGAGTAATAATCCATTTTGCTTTTCACTGTGCAGATATAGCCAAAGGGTCTTTCTCAAAACCAAATGTTGCCCTGTACTTCAATTTTTAACTAATGCATTGAACAGAAGCTGAGATTCAGGAGAGGACCAAGGCTAATGAGGCAGTCAAAGATACAGGGCTCGGGTAGCTCACATTCCAGGGAAAGGGGCAGATGTGTCCATGGATCAATTACAGGGCAACTGCTAGATGCTATATAGAGAGATGAGCAAAGGCAGTTGGAGCAGAGAGGTCGGAGAAACTAATTCTACCCCAGGAGCCTAGGGGAGGTGACTTTGGAGCACAATTCTAAAGAATGAGTCAGTGGAGGTACAGAAGAACCCAGAGGATGGGGACAACATGTGCAGAGGCATGGGGCCATGGTGGTTTGGCATGCCCTAGGAGCCAGCTGGGGCAATGCCTGTGATGCAGAGTCATTGGCTGTTGCAGAAACTTTGGGCTTTCTCTTATAAGAACCAGCAAGGGCTTGTGAACTGGGAAGGGGATGAACAGTCCTTGGCTGTGACAGAGCCCAGCTGAGCCACAGCTTCAGCTTTCCCGGCAAACTGATCCAGGGCTGTGGTTATTTTATAATGCTCGTTAAATACAAAGTACAATGAGTTCTGCAGAATGGTGCGTGCGGTGGCACAGAGGTGTGTACTGTTCTTTGCTCTGAGGCTCCCCAGCTTTTCTGGACTTGATGACCTATTGGGAATTGCACGTGCATGGTGGGTTGTACACCTTATCCACCTCCAGCACTATGTATTTGGCCAATGAGCAAGTACCTGCTGCTCAGGGAAGGCCAGCTCTGAGGAGCAGCAGGCCCACTTTGGGTAAGTTCTTTCCAGTCTTCCTTCCTCCCCTTTCCCTTGATTTCCTCCTCCTCACCCATGGTTTCCAACTTAAGCATGCTTCAGAATCCCCTAGAGGGCTTGTTAAAATAAATTGCTGGACAACCTCCTCCAATCTCTCATTTAGTAAGTGTGGGTTTGGTTCTGAGAATTTATCTTTGTCAACCAAGACCCAGTTGATGTTGATGGTGCTGGCCTTGGGACCACACTTTAGAGAATCCTGACGATAGATCATTGCCTCTAAGGGAAGGACAAACCAAGTGAAAACTGCAGAGCTCACCAAGCACGTGAGTTGGCCCCTTGAGGCCAGAAGCAGGGAATGCACTCTTAGCTTAGCCTGGATGAGGGATTGAGTCTGAAGGTAAACCAGGCAAATTCTCTCCAATATGAAACGTCTCGGCCTGGTCCTCCAGACATTCACTCTTCGGAATATGAAAAAATTTCCATTTTTCTCACCACCCATGGAAACTTAGGGGCAGCCACACACCCCCGAGCTGAAGCCTGGCTCTGGGCAGCCAGCTGGGTTGCTCGTTGTCTATGAGCATGCAAATGAAGGATGCTAGAGATCTGCTCCTGTGCCTCCAAAGAGCAATTATGGAAGAATTTCAGGACTCTTAGGGGACTAATGGACTGAGAACAATAAAGAAAAGAACCTGTTGGAAGCATAGGACAGTGTTTCTCGAGGGGCCTTGGGGTGAGGAGCGTGTACACAAGCAGAGTATCTCCTAACCTTTTCAGGCTCCAGTGTCAGAGTACAAAGCGAGGCTTTCAGACCATAGATCCAAGTATTTGAAAGTGATAAAGTGCCCCAATAAACTGATAAATAACATATGTCCTATCCTCCTACCTTGACAAATACACCTTCTTAATGGCCTGGAGACCAAAGGAATTTGGAAGACTCAAATCCCTTGGATGTCTTTGCTGGCACATGGTAACATTCTGGTCTGAGGCCTGACTTCTGCCCTTTCACCCCACTCCTGCTCCTCACCTTGAAAGACTTTGTGTGCAACTCTGTCTGAGGCCTGACCTCTGCCCTTTCACCCCACTCCTGCTCCTCACCTTGAAAGACCTTGTGTGCAAACTCTGTCCATAGCCTGGTAAACAGCTAGCCATGCAAAGTGTCTAGAAGTGTACATGCCATTGGCTGGCTGACCCAGGAAAAGCGCGAGCCAGCCAGGAAGTAGCAGGGAACTACAGGTCCTTATCCCAAAGGGCAGATCCCTTGCCCCAAGCTGAGGGATAGCTGAATGGGGCCCTCTAAGGTGGTAGTGGATTAGTACCCCAACTTAGACCCGCTTTTGGTCCTGATGAGCATCGCTGTGGTTGTGAAGCCGTTGTAAATAGGATCTCTTGAAGATGTTATTTTACTTAAGGTGTGGCCCAACTGATTGACAGTGGGCTTTAATCCAGATGACCAGAGTCCTTTACAAGCAGAAGAAACTCAGATACAGGGAGAGAAAGCCACAAGGAGATGCCGGAAGTCAGCTGCAATGCAGAAGAGAAAGGAAAGGAATTTGCTATGTGATGGGAAAGTTAAGGAAGCCAAGGATTGCCGGCCAGCCAGAACTCAACGGACCCCAGGAGGAAGCCAGCCTTCCAGCCTCAAAGCCTGTGGGACAATGGATTCCCATAGTTTAAGCCAACCCACTGTGTGGTATTTAAGCCACTGCTCTTGTACAGGTCTAAGGAAATTGAGAGACTGCACTCTCTCCCATCTCTGCAACGTGCAAATTTCCCAGGTGGCGCCCTGACATTTCCCTCGCACCTTGCGAAAAACCACAAGCTCAAGCAGCAAGGCTAATAGGCCACGGGGAGCTTGTTAAAAGCTCAGACTCAGGGCCCCGCCCAGGAGATTCTTTGGAGAGCAAGTCCCGAGGCTTAGCGAGCCAAGCACCCTGTAAACCCTGCTGATTCAACAGCCTGTGGTCAAAGGTTCAATTGCATATGGTCAAAGGTCTTCCAGAGCAGAAACAGGGGGGTGGGGGAACTGCCCCTGAACTTCCCTCCAAGAGAGATGCACTTCTGAAAGTTTCACCTCCACCTCATTATATTGGGAATCAGAGAAGTAATTGAAAATGCAAGTCTTTCTGGGAAGGTTTAGAAGTTATCTGTCATTCGCACATTGGATGAATCACCCCAAGAGAGTGAGTTCCTTTGTTTGTCTGAAATGGGCTTGTGTGTCTAGCTGTGTGTGTGAGTATACATGCATATGTGTGTACAATTTATTAATATTTACCCAATATGTCAATATGTGATTGCTGGAGAAGAAGGAGTTTAAAGTATGAGCTTAATGTGCCACGTGGAGCCAGGGTCATCTGTTTCACAGTAGAACATCTGTTTTTGAGCTAACTTCTCCTTTTCTTGACCATGGGGCTTTAAAGCAGAAGGTTTGCAGGGAGTGATTGAAAAGGACTTTGAAGAAAGATTTCACAGGAGTGAAAGTGTTGGAAGGATGGTTAGTGCAGCTCATGCCTGCTGGAGGAAGTAATGGAGACTATTCTGAGGATGTGGTAGAAAGTACTTCGACTATCTCCAGCCACAGAACCTACCTTTTCCAACTCAAGGACTGTCTGGGTAATTCAGGATGTTCAGAATAGAGGCCTAATAATTTATACCAACATATGCATATACACAGACAGACATACAACCACACATACACAACCATACACACAAAAGATACACATCCAACTACAAACACACACAAACATGCAACTACATACACACTCATACCTCAACAATAAACACATACAACCACACATACAGACAAACATACACAATGGCAAACATATACACCATACAACCACAGGTGCACACACAGACACAGACACCCATACAACCACAAACACACACACACAACCACAAACATGTACACTCAGATTCAGGAAGTTCCCATTGGAACACGGTGTTTGAAAGATGTGGACTAATGCTTGCACATAAATCCTGTCCCCTTGGTTAGTGCATGCCTCTGTATGCAGGTATATAAATATATCTTAAGTGAAAATACAGGCCCCATAAATGTTACACAGGCACATTTATAATATACGCACAAATAAACACCTGGAAATACAGTATCCTCCACCCATATTGACGTGTATGTTTTAGTAGCAAATTGAGAAAGTTCTCATGGCTCAGCAACTGCAACCGATCAATTTATGAAACAGAAAACACCAACAAATGAACGAGTTCTTGAAACATCTTCTGTCAGCCCCGAACAACATCAAGGGTACAAAACCGAAGCAAAGGTACGCCGCTGCAGGCGTCTCCTCCATCCCCACTCCCTCCCGTTCTTCAGCGTCCCAGGCGGATGCCTGCTCTTCTCAGGACCTGAGCCTATGACATGTGCGTCTTTACTTGTTGGCACTTAGTGGGCTCCTCACACATTGGATTAACCAGAAGAGCATCGTGTTCCTTGGAGCTGCGAGAAGAACGCGATGAGTAGGCAAAGCAACCGCAGCCACGCTGGGAACCCGAGGGAAGGGCTTCTCAGGTCCTCCTGGGCGGGTTGGAGGAAGGGGGCCTGCTTTCCCAGCAGGGTTAATGGGGGAAGCCAGAGCAGGGCTGAGCGTGAGTGCTGGCAGCTCCCGACAGAAGCGCTGGACTAGACAGACTGTTCCCGAGGTCAGCGTGTGAGCTGCACTTAGCCTGGGCTAGTCCTGGCTAAAGTGTGAAGAAGAGGCTGTCCTGCCAGCAGACAGGACAAAGGAGAGTGATTGAGGACAGCGAGAAACTGATCCTCAAGCCTCCAGGTCCTGGGTGGGGCCATGGCAGAGGAGTCAAGGTCACCGTGGGCCTTTGGGCCGGGATCCACAGGTCTCTTGTGTCCAGACTCAAATGCTCCATGGTACCCTGAGGGACACTGGACCTTGTTGTTTTGGAAAGGGGAGGGTGGTGGCTGAACACTGGCTGGTTTTCTAAAGTAGAAAAGGGCTCTTAGAACCAGCTTTTTCACTTCCAGAAAGGATTTATGGCTGGGTGGCTCAACACTGGGCAAATGTGTGGGTGGATGTTGTGTGGCCCTGTCTGGACAGCTGTGTGTGCTGTTCCCAGCTTTGGGGGCTTCAGTTGTGGTCCTACAGGGCAGCATGGAGATAGAGGAAATGACTTCGCAGGTGCTTTTTATTTTGTTTTTTCAGGAGGTACCAGGGATTGAACTTAGGACTTTGTACATGAAAGCATGTGCTCAACCCCCGAGCTACGACCACTCCCCCTCAGCTTCTTTGATACCTAGGAGTTCCTCAATTAGAAGGCACAGATAGCAATGCCAATTTGAGATAAGAGGCTCTGCCACAAACCTGACCAAAATTGGAGACCTGGGACTCAAGGGAGCCCTTTTCCCTTTAATAGCGTCCTTCCGTCTAAATGTCCTGCCTTTTTGCTGTGGACCCAAGCCAACGAATGCCTTGCATTGCAAACACTGAGCTGACCAGGGTGTTGGAACCAGAGGTGTCCATAGTTCCGCAGTTAGATGCCTGTGAGTGATAGGGCTGCGTAGGCCTGCCAGCTCTCGGCTCCTTGGTGCACCTGGCAGGGCCCCTGGTTTGCCATTCATGGGGCCATTTTGTCCCTTGAGGTTTCCTCAGTTACAGGACAACACTCAAAGAGGAAAGAGTGAAGGGCGAGGATTTGGTTCAATTCATAAAATCACTCTGCAGTTTTTTTCACCAATTCTTCTGCCTGCGTAAATAATACAAACTTATTTATGCCTGTATTTGGATAAGGGCACTCAGAAGCAAGTTACCCTCCAGAGCGTGGCTTTCAGACAGCGTGTTCATAATTCTATTAATAGGTTGTGAAATCAGCTTAGCGGGGTGTGATCAGCATTTCTTAAAAAGTGAAAGAGAACGAAGCAGACAATATCAGACTGCATGACACTCTCAGTTTGTTTCCCATCCAACTTAAAATAAAATCCAGAATTCTATGCCATTCCTGCCCCTTCTAGCGATCTTGCCCCTGACAACCTCACCAGTGTCAGCCCTGCCCGAAGCCCCTTGCTCTCTTCCCGGTATCTGCAGTAACCTCTCTGCTTTGTCACTCCTCCAGCCTGCCAAGTACACTCTGGGCCGGAGGGTGCTTTTGCACTGCTGTTTTCTAAGCCTGGGACGCTTTTCCCCCAGACCCTGACTGCCCCCCGCCCTCACTCAGTTCTGCAGATCAGTGTCACAGGAGTCACTCCTGACCCTGCTCATCTGGCTCTCTTGGCTTTCCTTCAGTTTTCTTTGACATTCTTCACTTCCTGGGATTACAACTATACTCTTAGCTTTGGTCTGTCTCCCCTGTTTAATTATAAACTGTACAAGACAAGGCACATTGTCTGGCTCACTGCAGTGTGCCAAGTAGCTAGAACGATGCCCACCCAGCCCTTTGTACATGCTCAATAAATATTTGTTATTATTGACTGAATGCATGAAAAATGAAATTGAAAATCGTCCTTAAGTCATCCAGCTGTGAGAGATCAAATAAAATAACCCAAAGCCACCATCTAGAATATAGTGCTTAATAAATGCTAGCTATTACACTGTTTTAGTTTCTCTGAAATTTCAGGCTATTCATTTCTTATGAAATTTAACAATGAGTCAGGAAGAGAACTCCTTCATTCCACAGTGAGCTAGAGCCTCTGAGATGGAATTCCGGTACATTTGAAACCTGAAACTCAAAATGCAAGTGCCCCGGGAGTGCGGGAGGGGACCGGAGGTGCACATGCAGTCCCCAAACCTGCAAGCCAAGGAGCTAAGAGGGCTTTGGGGGCAGGCGGCCCCTCTGCGTTCCTTTGTGGTCATAAGAACTTCACATTTCAGAGTTCACAGTTCTTTCTGGAGACCTAAGGGGAAAGGTATTTCAAGTATGTGTCAAATATTTTCAAATCCACAAATTCTTTGGGGTCTCCTCGGTACGTTTTTTGAGTGCTGCAAGTTTCCCTATTTGGAAAGGACTTTAGGAGTCCCTGAATGCCAGGAGTGGCTACATGTCACGGGGAAAATATTTCTCTCTCTTGTGTCAGCTTAATAATAGAAGCACTTAGCATGCACACAAATCCCTGCTAAAATTAACTAATACAGTCATCACGTGGTCTTGAAAAATGAGGCATTTTACCTGGGAAGGAGCTGCATGATAAACTAAGGTATCTGAGGAACATATTTGAGGTGCCCTGCTATGGTCTTGGCAGAGCCCATGATTGAGAGAGAGGGGACCTCACTTGTCACCAGGCCAAACCATGGCTTAAAATAAGCTTATTGTGTGGCTTTCTTTGGTAAAGTAGAGCCAGCCTGAATAGTTAAGGAACAAAATAGTTCTCAGGTTGATCTTTTGGGTATGTGATGGATGGACTTCATGAGCAGAAAACGTAGGTTGAACGTATCCCAACAAGGGTATTTTCTGAACCATGTTCCTAACAGAATGAACATACATGGTCCTTGTCATTATGATGGACTCCAAAAAATTCATGTACTTGTTAAAAATTATTTGTAACCCCCAAATCAATAGCTGTGGTGCTTTTGTGTTCCTCCACAGATGTGCAGAGTGGTGAAAACTTTGCATTGCCTGGCATATATGTTCCCGATTGAGGTCAGACAAGGCAACACTTGACCTTCTTGTTTCAGTGCTTACACTATAAACAAGGGTCCTTTTAGTATATTTAATGTTGTGCATTTTATTTGATTGATTGATTGATTTTTGCATTTTTTGCCTTTTGTTGGAGATGATACATTAACAAATACTCCCAAGCAGAGTGCTGAAGTGCTGTCTGGTGTTTCTAAGTGGAAGAAGGTTGTGAAGTGCCTTACAGAGAAAATACGTGTATTAGACAAACTTGATTCAGGCATGAGTCATAGTGCTATCAGCTGTGAGTCAATGTTAATGAACTGGTAATATAGATTAAATAAGGTGTTTTTAAACCGAAATACACAAAAAATAAGGTTCTGTATTGGTTGTTTTTTGAAAATGTTGTGGCCAGAGGCTTACAAACTTAACCCTGCATTTTCTGTTAGGAACAGTGGTTCAGTATTAGCTAATTTCATTGCTCACTGCAACTTTACAGAACGTAACTACCACCAATAGTGAGAGTTGACTGTCCCTATGTTGATTTATGCATATTGAAGTGTGTATGGGAGTGTGAGTCTAGGAGACAAAACCCAACTATTTTCTCCCGTTTTGACCTGCTAAAACCTTTGTAAAATGGTAGAAGGACATTTAGAAAATATTCTTCCTTTCCCCTGTCTGAATTCTTCAGGATTTTTCTTTGCTTGTCCTTCCCCTTTTGTCCTTCTCCCCAGGTTTCATATACGTTCAATGTTTCTTCTTTAAAATTTTTATTTGATTAACACACACACAACCTAAAATTTTCCCTCTACCTACATTTATATATGTAATCCACAGTGTTGTGCTACCATCACCACCACCCATTACCAAAACTTTTCCATCATCCCAAACAGAAACCATATCAATTAAGCATTAACTCCCTATTCCTTATCCCTACCTTGGTCCCTGGTATCCTGTATTCCAGTTTCTCACTCTATGAATGTACTTATTCTAATTATTTCCTGTCGGTGAGATATTACAATATTTATCTTTTCGTGTCTAGCTTATTTCACTCAACATGATATCATCAAGTTTCATCCATGCTGTCACATTACCAAAACTTCATTTCACTTTATGACTGAATATATTCTAGTATATATATACATGATACATAGCTAAAAGTAAGACTGCTGGGCCATATACTAATTCTACACCTAACTTTTTAAAGAACTACTAAACTGTTTTCCACAATGGCAGCCCTATTTTACATTCCCACCAACAGCAAATAATTATTATTTCTCCACATCATTTTTTCTTTTGTTGCTTGTGCTATGGATATAAAGTCTAAGAAACCTTTGCCTAACAAGGTCCTGAAGATGCTTGCCTATGTTTTCTTCTAGGAGTTTGATAGTTTTAGCTTTCACATTTAGGTTTTTAATTGATTTTGAGTAGATTTTGCTATATGGTATGAGGTAGGGTCTTACTTCTTTTTTTTGCAAATGAAGATGCAGTTTTCCTAGCACAATTTGTTGAAGAGACAATTCTTTTCCAATTGAATGGTTCTTGTCAGCTTGTCAGAAGTCAGTTGGCCAGAAATGTGAAGGTCAATCTCTGAGCTCTCAATTCTACTCTATTGGTCTATATGTCTGCCCTTGTGTCAGTACCATGCTGTTTTGTTTACTGTGGCTTTGTAATGAATTTTAAGATCAGAAAGTATGAGTCCTCCAACTTCATTCTTCTTTTTAAAGGTGACTTTAGCTATTTGGGACCTCTTACCTTTCCATATAAATTTGATGATGCTTTTTCCATTTCCCCAGAGAAGGTTGTTAGAATTTTTATTGGAATTGCAATGAATCTATAAATTACTTTGTATAGTATTGACTTCTTGATGATATTTCATCTTCCAACCCATGAACACAGAATATCCTTCCATTTATAAAGGTCTTTTAAAATTTCTTTTAGCAATGCTTTGTAGTTTTCTGTGTATAAGTCCTTTACATCCTTGTTTAGATTTATTTCTAGGTATCTTATTTTTTTTTTCTTGATTTCTTCTTCTGATTGTTCATTGCTTGTGTATAGAAAAACTACTGATTTTGGGGTGTTGATCTTGTACCTGCCACTTTGTTTATTAGCTCTGGGAGCTTTGTTGTGGATTTTTCAGGATTTTAGGTACATAGAATCATATCATCTGCAAATAGAGAATGTTTTACTTTCTCCTTTCCAATTTGGATGCTTCTTATTTCTTTTTTCTTGTCTAATTGCTCTGGCAAGAATTTCCAGTACAATGTTGAATAACACTGGTGACAGTAGACATCTGTGTCTTGTTTCTGATCTTAGAGGGACAACTCTCAGCCTTTCACCATTAAGTAGGATATTAGTTGTGGGCTTTCCATACATAGCCTATATCATGTTGAGGAAGTTTTCTTTTATTCATAGTTTTCTAAGTGTTTTTATCTAAAAGGGGTGCTGGATTTCATCAAATGTTTTTTTCTGCATCAAATGAGATGATCATGTGCTTTTTTTCCCCCTGTAGTTCTGTTAACATGGTATATTATGTTAATTGAGTTTCTTATGTTGACTCACCTTCAAATAACTTGGATAAACCCCACTTGATCATGGTGTATAATTCTTTTAATGTGCTGAACTTTTTGTTAGTATACTGTTGAGGAATTTTTAATAAGGAATATTGGTCTGTAGTTTTCTTTTGTTGTGGTATCTTTATCTGGTTTTTATATTTGGGTGATGTTAGCCTCCTAACATCAGTTATGTACTGTTCTCTTTGATTTTCTGGGAGAGTTTGAGCAAGTGTTCATTCTTAGAATGTTTGGTAAAATTCACCAGTGAAGCCATCTGGTTCTGGACTTTTCTTTGTCGGGAAATTTTTGATGGCTGATTCAATCTCTTTAGTTGTAATTGGTTTGTCAATAGCTTTTATTTCTTCTTGGTTCAGTGTAGGTTGTGTGTTTCTAGCAATTTTTATAATATCAAAAGTTCAATGTTTATTGAGCGCCTCCTATGTACCAGGCACCTGTGCTATGTGCTTCCATTTTTTATTGCTGTTTATTTTAGGAGGTTGGTGTTTTTGTGTTCTTTTTACAAATGTGGAACCTGAGGTTTCCCAAAGGCTGCATGCCCAGTAAGACTTGGAACCAGTATCCCAGCTCAGGTCTCTCTGATGTTGGAAGGTAGGCTCGCAGTCTTGGTAGGTAGGCAGGAACTTTTTATAAAGAGGGGCTGGAGACCATGAAAGGACATGAGGCAGCTCACTGGGCCAATGCCAGCACCCTCTTCCCAGGAAGGTGAATTCAACACCACCTAGGCTTTTCTGCCTCCTCTTTCCTCTCTTTAAAGAGTATGTCCAAAGACTCCTGGAACCTGGGCACAGGAGAGTTTACTTTTCAATTACACATTGAGGAATTACGGGATGCCCAAGGTTATTCCTGGGAATAGACTTGCTTCTGTGCCTCTGTTAGTATGCAGTGGAGTGTTCCAGCTTTCCAAAGGCTCATGAGAAAGAGGTTGAGTAGTGGAGGATCAGGGGTGGCAGCAACCCTCAAACTTATAATAGCTGTGGGTCAGAGAGAGGAAGCTCTGTGTCTCCCAGATCCTGGTTTGCTTTGGGTGATGGAAAGTCCTAAGGACCCCTTAAGACTGGAGTTTGGGGAGCATGAAGGAGGATTTTGCTCCATGGAAGGAAGTTTGGTTAGATCTCTTCTTTGCAAGACCCTGATCAGCCTGGTGACTTGACCAACAACTCTTATACTTTGCTTGGCCCTAAATAGTATTTTTTTTTTTTTCGGTCTTCAGTTTTTAAAAGATTTTATTTCTCTCACTCTTATTCTGTTTTCTTTCCTTTTTTCTCTTTTTATTTTTATTTTTTCATTTTATTTTATTTTATTTTTAAATATTACATTCAAAAAATATGAGGCCCCATTCAACCCCACCACCCCCACACCCCACTCCCCCTACAGCAACACTCTCTCCCATCATCATGACACATCCATTGCACCTGGTAAGTACATCTCTGAGCATCACTGCACCCCATAGTCAATGGTCCACATCATAGCCCACACTCTCCCACGTTCCATCCAGTGGGCCCTGGGGGGATCTACAATGTCCCATAATTGACCATGAAGCACCACCCAGGACAACTCCACATCCCGAAAACGCCTCCCCATCTCATCTCTTCCTCCCATTCCCCGCACCCAGCGGCCACCATGGCCACCCTTCCCACACCAATGCCACATTTTCTCTGTGGACATTGGATTGGTTGTGTCCATTGCACATCTATGTCAAGTGGGGGCTTAGATTCCACATGGATACTGGATGCACTCCTCCTGCTTTCAGTTGTAGACAGTCTAGGCTCCATGGTGTGGTGGTTGACGTTCTTCAACTCCATGTTAGCTGAGTGGGGTAAGTCCAATAAATCAGAGTGTAGGAGCTGAAGTCTGTTGAGGCTCTGGGCCTGGGTATCATATTGTCAGTCCAGAGATTCAAATCTCCTAAATATATCTTAAACCCCAGCACCAACTACAATTCCAGTAAAGTAGCATGCAAGTCTTGTGAAAAGAGATCCCCTCTGAGTCCAGTTCCATCATGCAGAAACACCAGCTCCAAAGAAGGGCCATCTGCCATGGCAGTGAACCCCATCTGCCATGACCATAGAACCCGTGGGTCTCTGTATCCCTCAGAAGAACCAATACCTGGGGTTGTATCTACTTTATCTGTCTCTTAGACTCTGCTCAGTTGTGCATAAGGGCATTCCTTCTGACAACCTCCAGACTCTTTTTTAGAGACTTGTAGCCTTATAAACTCATTTCTCCTTTCCATTTCCTCCTTACATTAGGTCAAACAGCATTTTGAAGTCATGTTATTATATGTAGACAGGGATATTCTGCTGATCCGCATTGAACCTTTAATTCAAGGTCATTTTCTAGTTGCATCTTCAGCTGATATGTGGTAGTGATCCCTCGGTGCCAGGAAAGCTCATCCTTGGGTGTCATGTCCCATGCTGGGGGGAATGCACTGCATCTACATGCTGAGTTTGGCTTTGAGAGTGGCCACATTTGAGTAACATGAAGGCTGTCAGGAGGAAACTCCCAGGCACAGTGCTGCTCTAGGCCTTGTTCTTATTTCAGGCGTATAGGCTCACAAGCATAGTCATTAGCATCAGGGGCTCACTGTTGGACCTTCATTCCTTCCTGGTTCTTACCGTTGCACCTGGGGGACTGCCGCTGCTCCCCCAGGGACCACGACAGTGACCCCCCAGCCAGTAACCCAGTACCCCCCCAGCTGTTGTTTTTAATTGTTTCCACTATGAGTATATCTAAACATTACCATGTACCCTGGACATATGCCTGTATAACTCCCTGTCAACCATATATAGCCTGTCAATAACATCCCATATCAGTATTCCTCTGCCGCCATTGTTGAACCACTCTGTGATCCAAAACTTCCTGTAAAGTGAATCCCAACATAATGTCAGTTTCCCTTACTAGTAAAATGGAATATAGCGATGAGTTTAAGGGTTAGATCTAGAGTACATATTGATTTGGAAAAATTTCTACATCCTATCTTTTTCTTTTCTTTTTTTTTCTAATTATTGAGCTTCTTATCGCCAGTCTAGTTTGCGCTATGGTAGTCCAGAGGCAAGGAAAGCATGTGCTCGTGGCTGGGGACGGTGGCATCTTTCCTATAACTCATGGAGCAGAGTAATTTTAACCAAGAGAGCCTGTGCTCAGCAGTCCCTGAGGGTTGCCAAGGGCTGTAGGGAGAGGAAGGAAACATCCAGCCAGGTCCTTCCTGATGGGAAGACCAACTTGCTTGGCTGTGCCCTTGCTGGGGACGCACGGTGAAGGCTGGGTTTGGTTGATCCAAAGGGGATGGTGAGCAGAGCCTCCCAGGCTGCGACCGCACCAGGCCTGCGGTTCCACACTGTCTGAGCCCCAGGCAGAGTTGAGGGTGCTGGGGATACAGCCGTGAACAGACAGACACACATCCCTGCCCACAGCGAGCTGACCTCCGTAAGGGCCAGATCGGAAGTGTAGTAGGCTTTGCAGGCAGGTCAGAAAGCAGTCCTAGATACTGAACCCAAAAGGGCATGGCTGGATTCCAATCAAACTCTTTACAAAAGAAGGCGGCTGGCAGGATTTGACCTCCTGGCTGCAGTTTTTTTAACTGCAAGAGAGGAAGGGACTTTTTAGCTTAACCTTCTGCCAAGGTTCTTACTCAATATTTCTGCGAAAGATCTCTTTGGAGGCAGAATGCAGGAAACTGACCCAGCCAGGATCCTGTTTGACAAAGGTGAACACGCTGGGTGTGCAGGTGAGTTCAGCATCCTCCTCCCTGCCTGCGTGGAACAGGCGAAGACAAAGCACCCCTGCGAGGGTAAAGCACCCAAGCTGCCTCCTGGGCCCCTCTTCTCCCCAGGGCTCTGGTGGCTGCTGACACGCCCCTCTGCCAGCTCTTACCTTCCAGGCCTCTGGGCGCCGAGCTGGCCCTTCAGCCGATCAACTCCTTCTGGAACGGTGACAGTGTGGGAGTGGAGAAAGGAAACGATTTAGAGAAAGAGAGAAACAGAGTTTGCAGAGATGTGGCACAGAGGAAACTACCCCTCCCATCCCCGCCCCCACAGGGTGGAAAATATGCATTAAAAACCGCGGGTGACAGGGGACGCGCACATTTTTCACTGGAACGACTTGCGCAAAGAATGCCCCAGCCTGTGTGCACGGGGGGCGGCGCGCGCAGCCCAGGCGGCAGGCGTCCTCCTGGAGGAACACTTGAGCCCAGTCCTGGCGTCAGAAAATCGGATTGCCCGAGCGCCGGAGCCCTTAGAAAAGCAAACAGCGGGCCGCCGAGGTTTCCCCGGCTCGGGAACCGAGCCCAGGCATTCAGGCATTCAGGAGGGCGGCGCGGCCACTTCTAAAGTAAATAATCAAGACTGTGCTTCCAGGGGTTATTGAGCTTTTGATATATAAGCTGAGAATCCTGAGCCCCCGAAAGGCTCCTTTCAAGGACCTGAAAGCCCGTCTCAGGCTTGGGCCTCTGAGATCACTGGGCACGGCTGCGTGTTCCCGCCACGGGTGGGCGGAGCCAGGAGGGGGCGCAGGCTTGGTCCTTCCCATGCCCTGACCCCTTGCAATGCCAGGTGCCCGGGAGGGCAGGGTGCGGTGGGTGTGGCTCCCCAAGGGGCTGGCGGTGGGATGCTGGAGAACTTGGCTATCCTTGAGGCAACCTCTGCCACCCCAGAGCCGGGCATCAGAGGGCTCGCCCACCTACGTTTGTTCTCCTTGGTCGTTGTCGCACCTCCCCGTGACCCCGTGGCCATGTGTCCCCAGGTTCCATCGCTCCATCCAGGCTTATCTGATGGGTCTGGATGGACGGGTGGTGCATGCAGAGTCCGTGGGTGTGTTAGAGTGCCATCCACACTCAAAGTGGTCTCCTCCCCCAGGGTATGGCCTAGAGGGTGAGGAGGGTCTTTGGTGGCTGTCAGGAAAGGGTGTGACCTCCTGCAGGTGACTGTGGCTAGTTTGAGATTATTTATGAATCCCCGAAGGAGAAAGATTATGTTTGAAAACTCATCTATTCCTCTGGGTGTGACATCCTTTGTATTAAATTCAAAGGATTCAAGTAGATAAAATCAATTCAGGGAGTTTTATTCGAGCACCTCGAAAAGGCATGACCTAGGTTGAGCCTATAGAAATGGACACTCACTCAAGGAGACACACAGAAGAGGAGAGAACTTGGTCATCTTGGTGCTGCTGCGTGACAGAAAGGAGAAGACTCGAGAAGCTAAAGCCCCAGAAAGAGAGCGAGCTCTGTCATGTTTGATCCTGGGCCCCCGGGAGAGATGAGCCATTCGCCTGAGAGTTTGTAGCTGAAGAGAACTGAGCAGCTGAGCAGCCGAGAAGCCGAGAAATGAGCCCCATATAGACAATGAAGGGAGGGCTGAGGGGCCAGGCAGAGACCCCCCCACCTTGCTTCAACATGGGGCAGCTGACTTTGGTGAGAAAGTACTTCTTGTGGTACCTTGAGCTGGACTTCCCGTGGCCTTGGGACTGTAAGCTTTTACCCCAAATAAATACCCTTTCTAAAGCCAAGAGATTTCTGGTACTGTGCATCAGCACCCCTTTGGCAGATGAATACAGGGACTGAGTCTTGTCCTCCACAGAAGACACGTTTGACTCTTAATCCATGTTCCTGGGGATGGGAACCCATCTGGGAATGGGACCTTTGAAGATGGTATTGGTAGGTTAAGGTGTGAACTCATTCACGAATAGGATCTTGGAAGATCCTGTTAAGATGAGGCTAAATTGAATCGGGTTGGACCTTAATCCATGTCAGTAGAATCCAGAAGCTGGTGGAAGCCAGAAGTTGGTGGAAGCTGGAACTCAGAGAAAATCCAAGGAGCAGGCACAAGGGGAGAGAGATTGCCACGTGGCAGAGAATTGTGTGAACAGTACAGATGCCCAAAGAAAAGGCGCTCTGACACTACCTTAAGTTTGGACTTCTGGCCTCCAAAACTGAAAGCCAATAAATGCCTGCTGCTTGAGCCAACCCCTCGAGTGGTTGTTGTCACAGCAGCCCTGGCAAACTAAGACCCTGCCAAATGCCGTAGCCCCTCCAAAAATGCCATCATGCATTATCTGGAAATTACATCCCAAATTGGAAGGTAAGCTTTTCTAAATGAAAGCTTTGCATTTTAAGGGAAAATTACTAGCCTGATTTAGTAAGGCCCTTGCTGGTTTTGTTCACCTTTAAAGGACGAGGGCTGTAGCAGCTGGGGGCTCGCTGAGCTCGGCCCGCCAGGGAGTGACACTGGTCCAGGGCTCACGGCGTCCGGCAGGGGCACCCCTCGTGGGGGGAGGACAAGGATGGAGAAGGGTCGCTGGCACGTTTAACCAGAGCCTGGGCAAGCAGTGCCCAGTGGGGATGGCCAGAAGTGGGGATGGCCAGAAGGAAGGGCACGGGGCCGAGCCTCGGGCTTGTTCTCACTGCTTGGGGACCTGACGGGGCTGTGCGGGCGAGGTTGGTGGCGGTCATCTTGGAAGGGTCTGAGGGCGACGGATGGAGAGTACAGGGCCCGTGGCACCCAAGGCTCTGATGCCAATCTTCTGGCATGATACTGCTCTTAGGAGAATGGAAAATGGAGGGGAAGCGGGTGACCAAGGCTCGGGCCCGGGAGGGTGCCAGCGTCCCAGGACCCAGCAGGCGGGGCCTGTGTCCTACTTTCTCTCTGGTCCTCTCTAGTCATTCTGCGAAGCGTGACTTACTGCTTGGCTGAGAGTTGTGCATGGACAGACTGAAGCCAGAGCACATTTTTTTTGCAGCCTTTTCCTTGAGGGTTTTGTAGAAATAACTTTTTTTTTTTTACACTGCAGGCTTTAGCCAGGGACACAGGCGTGTTTTGTGTAAAAACAATGCTTGCATTTTCCCCAGGAAACAACATCGAATTACCAGGCAGCTTTGCTTTGGCAGGGGCTCCTAACCTTGCGGCGGCAGCTTCTGCACAGACGCTGGCTCTGCCGCCTTCCCGGGCCTGTGTCTCCATCACCCTGTCACGGTAGCAACGTCTGTCGGGAACAGAAAAAAAATACCCTTAACCACCCAGCGGGCTCGCGCTGCCAAGGGCCTCTCGCCCTCTGACTCCAGCACCCTTGCCCTGCCTCCCTCTTCCTGTACCAGCTCATCTGTGCTGCAGAAACAGTGCAGCAGGAGAGGGACGGAAACTATAGCTTTACAAAGCCATCCTTGGGAAAGAACGCAGGGGGCTCCCAGCATCCGACCCTTTTTGCAACTGACAGACAGGAAACACTTTTGCAGGGATCAAACTGAAAATAAGCCGATCAGAAAGGAGGAAGGCTGGGACACGGGGGGCGTCCTCCACATTCTCACTTCTTGCTCCGGGGCTCTTTTGGTGGCACTGTAGAGCACAGCGGAGAGTATGGCGGTGAGGAAGGAAAGGAGGGTCCGCGCAGCAGTAGGCTGCCAAAACAGTTACTCCAAGCCAGCTTCAATTGGTTTGTTTGCATTCACCCAAAAGCCTTTGCTTCTTCTAGCTTCTTCTATTTTTATCAAAGTAATACATGCTCATGAGTAAAAAAATAAAATTAAAAAAGGATGCCAAGTGAATGCCCATCCCTCCCCACCCACGCTCCACTCCTAGAGGCAAACTCAGGTAAAAATTCCTGGTTTCAGCCTTTCTACTGCCCTACCTCTAAACAATATTCTTATATTATTTTCTCTGTATTTGCATTTTGATATTATTGCGATTTTCCCCAAACCATGCAAAGTCTTTTTCCAGTTTTATTATTCACCTTGTTTATCTCTAACTTCCTGCTTTTATTTCTAAGAAGCCTAGATTCTAATTAAATGTTCCTTGCCTGACTATATATATATATATATATATATATATATATATATATATATATATATATATATATATATATATATATATATATCCTTGTGAGATGGTATTTTGTGGGCTCATGCTTATTTTAAATTCACATAAAATATATATGCCTTGTTTTCCTTTTTTCCTTTTTTCAGTGATTGCTGTTTATGGGAGCTCTACCCCTTTTGCTTCCTGGACATCCTCCAGCTTGTTGCTTCTAGCTGCTGCATCTATTACAGAGCCTGCATCCACCTCATTTTATCAATCCAGGCCTCTCCACCGTCACAAACCATGCGGTCACGAAAATCCTAAAAGACTCCCGTACGGACGTGTCTGTGAAATCTCCACAGTGCACCTGAGAAGTGGAGTTGCTCATCAGTCATCAGTGTGCTTGATTTTTCTAAGTAATCCCTGAGTGCTTTTAAAAATGCTTGTGCACATTTACATGTGGCTTTGGTGTGTGATGGCTCCCATTTTCCCTGATCTTGTATTGGTATTTCTTAGTTTATGAATTGTTGCAGTCCGACATGCACATAGCTCTAAATTAGGATCTCACTGTTATTGTAGTTTGTGTGTCTCTGACTAATAGTGCTTCAAGCATCTCTGCATATACTTGGCCATTTGGGTTTCTCCATTTATGGGTTGCCTATTCATATCTTTCACTCATTTGTACCAGCTCCTTATATATTCCAGGTATACCCTGCTAATTTTATACATTGCAAATATCTTATGCCATCTGTATCCACAGATAAATAATTAGACTAATAAGTGAATTTAGCAAGAACTCTAGAGGCAAGGCCAACAAGAAAGAGTAAAGACAGCTTGATTTGTTGTTGTTGTTGGTATAAATTCTGTATGTATTATTTGTTTGAGCTTATTCAAGTCTTACATATGTTTGTTTATTTTATGAATGTTTATTCTATCCATTTTTTAGAGGGGTGTGTTTTATTAATTTAACTATCTAGTCATGTATTTTAAGACCATAATATCAGGTGCCTACATACTCATTTTATAAACATCTTATTTTGAAATAATCATAGAATCATATGCAGTGGTAAGAATTAAAAAACCCTTACTCGGTTTGCCTCTATGGCAACATCTTGCATAGCTAGGCTACAATACCACAACCGGGAAAGTGTTGTTGATAGAATCAGTTGACCTTTTTCAGACTTCATCAGTGTTTCATGTACTCTTTTGGGTGTGTATCTTTATTTTTCTACATTCTTATCATGTGTGCAGATTCTTGTGGCCACCACCACAGTCAAGATTCAGAAAAGTTCCATCACCAGCAGGCAGAGTCCCCTTTCTACCTTTCCACCTCCTCCCTGTGCCACGGATCTGTTCTCCATCTCTGTCATTTTGTTGTTTCAAGAATACTATATAAATGGAATCATACAGCATACAGCCTTTCAAGATTGCCTTTTTCATCAAACATGATTGCTTTGAAATCCACTCCAGTGGTGGTTAATAACAGTAGTCCATTTCTTTTTCTTGCTGGAATATTGTATTTCATAGTATGGATGTACCACAGTTTGTTTAACTGTTTGTTTAACAGTTTGTTTAACTGATGGACATCTGAATTGTCCAGTTTCTGGCCTTTACAAATAAAGCTGCTAAGAACATCTTTGTACAGGTTTTATTAGGTTGGTGCAAAAGTAATTGTGGTTTTGCATTGTTGATATTTGTCGTTTGATATTGGCATACATTCTTAAATAAATATGGTTATGTTATACAGCATTTTAATGTGCATTTCTTGTTTTATGTTTTTTTGCTAATAATTATTACTTGCTATTCATTTTATATTTATTTAAATATATTTATATATTTATATATTTGTTTTGTTTTTTGCTAATAATTATTACTTGCTGTTCATTTTATATTTATTATATATAAATATAAATATATATTTATATTTATATTACTTGCTGTTCATATATATATTTATATGGAAATGATGTTAGACAAAAAGCAAATTTGAGCTATTTTCTTACTTGAGTTCAAAATGGGTTGTAAATCAGTGAAGACAACTCACAACATCAACACATTTGGCCCAGGAACTGCTAATGAACATAGAAAACAGTGGTAGTTCAAGAACTTTTGCAAAGGAGATGAGAGCCTTGAAGATGACGAGCATAGTGGCTGGCCATCAAAAGTTGACAACAGGCAATTGACAGCAATCACTGAAGCTGATCCTCTTACACGAGAGGTTGCCAAAAAACTCAATGTTGACCATTCTATGCTCTTTCAGCATTTAAAGCAAATTGAAAAGGTGAAAAAGCTCAATAAGTGGGTGCCTCATGAGTTGACCAAAAATTTAAAAAATCGTCGTTTTGAAGTGTCATCTTCTCGTATTCTATGCAACAACAACGAACCATTTCTCTGTCAGATTGTGATGTGCAATGAAAAGTGGATTTTATACAACAACTGGCAACAACTATCTCAGTGATTGGACCAAGAAGAAGCTCCAAAGCTCTTCCCAAAGCCAAACTTGCACCAAAAAAGATCATGATCACTGTTTGGTGGTCTGCTGCCAGTCTGATCCACTACAGCTTTCTGAATCCTGGCGAAACCATTACATCTGAGAAGTATGTTCAGCAAATGGATGAGATATGCCAAAATTGCAATGCCTGAAATTGGCATTGGTCAACAAAAAGGACCCAATTCTTCGCCAAACCACGCTCGACCACACCTTGCACGACCAACGCTTTAAAAGTTGAACAAATTGGCTATGAAGTTTTGCCTCATCCACCATATTCACCTGACCTCTTGCCAACTGACCACCACTTCTTTGAGCATTTCAACAACTTTTTGTGGGGAAAATGCTTCCTGTTTCTGCAGGATGCAGAAAATGCTTTCCAAGAGTTCATCAAATCCTGAAGCTTGGATATTTACACTATAGGAATAAACAAACGTTTCTCATTGGCAAAAATGTGTTGATTGTAATGGTTCCTCTTTTGATTAATAAAGATGTGTTTGAGCTAGTTGTAATGACTTAAAATTCACTGTCTGAAGCTGCAATTCCTTTTGCACTAACCCATGAACACGTTTCCATTTGTCTGGGATACATGTTCAAAAGTACAATTGCTGGGTAGCACATGTTTATTTGTGTGAGAAACTTCCATTCTCTTGTCTAGAGTGACTAACAATTTACCTTCCCACCATCAATGTCTGGATTAGCCAGTTCTTCCACATACTCACCAGGTGTTATCCCTATTTTTAAATTTTAGCCATTCTGATAGATGTGTGGTAGTATCTCATTGGGGTTTAAGTTTGAATTTCTCTAATGGCTAATTATATTCAGCATCTTTTCATGTGCTTATCTGTTATCTGTACATACTCTTTGGTGAACTGTCTCTTCATGGCTTTTGTCCATTTTCTAATTTGATTACTTTTGTTCAGTTAATGTTTGTATCAGGTATGAGGTTTATGTCAAGGGTTTTTTGTTTTTGTCTATGGATACCCAATTGCTTCTGCTCTATTTATTGAAAAAGGCCTGCTATTTGGTGTGCTCATATTTAGAATCATTATGTCTTTCTGGGTGGATTGATCTTTTAATCATTTCGAAATGACCTTCATTGAGTCTAGTAATTTTATTTGTGCTAAAGTGTAGTTTATCTGATATTAATATAGCCACCCTTACTTTGTTTTCATGATATATCTTTTCCATCCTTTTACTGTCAACCTACCTAAATTGTTATATTGCAGACAGCATATTTTTATATCATGCTTGCCATCCCAGACCCCCTGAAGAAGGGGAGGGGCTCAGAGGGCCCTACCTTGTCATGTACCATCAGCAAAGTACACTGTACTTCCCTCAAAAACCCCACAAAACAAACAAGCAAAAAAGCACAGCGTGCCCGGCTATCCTGCAGATCTATCTCTTATTTCACAGTGTTTGAATGGACAGACTTGGGGTCTATTCCCTGCACCTCTTCAGCATCGACCACCTTCTAACTTCTTCTCCGGTTGTGACCTCCAAGACCAACTTCTCAGCCATCCCCTGCTTCCGGGACCAGCTAACACCATTTTTTTGTGGTTAGCTCCTAATTGTCAACCAACCATGACCTCCCAGATCAGTCAGAATTATTCTACCTAAGTGGAGGCCTCTGTGAACCACCTGGTCAACCTGCAGCTGCGGGCCTCCTCCACCCACCTCTCTCGGGGCTACTATTTTGACAGTGACGATGAGGCCCTGAAGGTCATGGACCACTTCTTCCATGAGTTGGTGAATGAGAAGTGCAACAGCACCAAGCATCTCTTAAAGAAGCACAACGAGCATGGCGGCCGCACCCTCTTCCAAGACATGCAGAATCCTTCCCACGATGCATGGGGTAAAACCCTGGGTGCCACGGAAGCTGCCCTGTTGCTGGAGAAGAGCCTGACCCAGGCCCTTTTGGATCTGCATGCCCTGGGATGTGCCAACACAGACCCCCTCTCTGTGACTTCCTGGAGAACCGTTTCCTAGATGAAGAGATGGAACTGATCCAGAAGGTGGGCAACCACCAGACCAGCCTGCACCGGCTGGCTGGCCCACAGGCTGGGCTGAGTGAGTATCTCCTTGAAAGGCTCACCCTCATGTACAACTAGGAGCCTCTGGAGCCCAGAGGCCATGGAGGGGGGATGCCCTCTATTCTCCCCAGCATCCAGGTTTCTGCCTTAGCCTCTCTAGGCAGGAAGCATCTTTCTAATTTTTTTTTTAAGATTTATTTATTTATTTAGCTATTTCTCTCCCTCCCCCTCCCTCCCACCCCAGTTGTCTGTTCTCTGTGTCTATTTGCTGCATCTTCTTTGTCCGCTTCTGTTGTTGTCAGCGGCACAGGAATCTGTGTTTTTTTTGGTTGCATCATCTTGCTTTGTCAGTTCTCCGTGTGGACGGCGCCATTCCTGGGCAGGCTGCACTTTCTTTCACGCTGGGGGGCTCTCCTTATGGGGTGCACTCCTTGCGCGTGGGGCTCCCCTATGTGGGGGACACCCCCGCGTGGCACGGCACTCTTTGCGCGCATCAGCGCTGCGCATGGGCCAGCTGTACACGGGTCAAGGAGGCCCGGGGTTTGAACCGCGGACCTCCCATGTGGTAGACGGATGCCTTAACCACTGGGCCAAGTCTGCCGCCCGCATCTTTCTAATTGCCACCTTGTAGACCAAGTGTAAATAATAAAGCTTTTGCAGCAGAAAAAAAATACCCAACTAACCAAACAAGAAAAACATCCTGTCACTTTCTTTTCATTGTTGCATCAAAACCATTTAAATTTAATGTAATTATTGGTATTTTAAGGTTGTCATTTTTTTTGATAGTCAGCTAATAGACTTTATTTTTTATTTTTATTTATTTTTATCTTTTTTAAAAGATACATAGATCACACAAAATGTTACTTTAAAAAATACAAGAGGTCCCCATATATCCCACTCCCCACATTCCCCACTCCTCCCACATTGACAATTTCTTTCATTAGTGTTGTACATTCTTTGCATTTGATGAGTACATTTTATTTTATTTGTTTTCTGTTTGTTTCCTTCATTTTCTGTTTTACCTTCATTTCTCTTTTAGTACCTTCCTTTGAGGTAGGTACTTACTTGAGCATTTCTTAGGATTTAATCTTGGTTTATTTATAGTGTTTTTTGATATATAGCTCTTTGCATAGTTTTCTTAGTGGTTGCTTTAGGTATTATAATGTACATATGTAATTTACCATAATCTACTGGTTCAGTGTTTTACTACTTCATATGAAATGCAGAAACCCTATTTACTTTTAGGTTCTTTTACTCTTCTCATTTTTTAAATATAATTGTATTGTGTACTACATGTATTGAACAGTATATTAGACTTGTGTTAGGCTTGCTTCACCTATTAAATATGTTAAGAGACTCATTTACCCCTCTTTTCCCACACACTGATGTTCTTTTTCTCTTTCTGAAGCTCCATGCCTTCTTCTGTAATTATTTTCTTTCTCTTTAGAGAATTCCTTTAGCCGGATTGCTAGCAAAATGTTCTTTTTCTTCTCCCAACTTAGAATATATTCTGCATGCCTGGATATAGAATTTGTGGTTGACAATTCTTTTTTTTTTCTCTTCAGTATTTAAAAAATGTAGTAGCACTTCCTTTTGGCCTCCATGATTTCAGATAAGAAATCTACTGACATTCAAATGGATGGTTTACTATTAATCATGTGTCTTTTTCTCTGTCCCCAAAATTTTTTTTCTGTCTTTAGTTTTCAAAAGTTGAGTTATGTTATGTATTAGTGTATACCTCTTCAGGTTTATCCTATTTGGAATTTATTCAACCTCTTGAATCTGTAGGTTTCTATCTTTCATGATATAGGTAAAGTTTTAGCCATTATTTCTTCAAATAACTTTCCAATCCCACTTTCTCTATCCTCTCCTCCTGAGACTGTGATGGTGTATCTGCTAGTTCTTCTGTTGCTGTCCCCCAGGCCCCTGGGGATCTGTTCATTTTTAGGCTATTTTCTTTCTGTTGTTCAGATTGGGTAAATTCAATTGAGCTCTCCTCATTTTGCTTAATTCTATCCTTTGCCATCTCCACTCTCCTAAGGATCCAATCAAAAAAGTTTTTTTTTTTTTGGTGATTATGTTTTTCAGATTTATTTGGTTCTCTTTTTGTGCCATCTATTTCTTTTCTGACATTTCATATTTTTTCATTTGTTCCAAGAGAATTCATAATTGCTTCTTGAAACATTTTTATGATGATGGCTTTAAAATACTTGTCAGATAATGTCAACATCTGATTCTTCTTGAAGTTGGTTCTGTTGATCATCTTTTCTCCTTGCAAGTTATGATTTTTCTGGTTCTTTGCATGGTGAGAGATGTTCACTTTTATCATGGACATTTTGGATAATGTGTTATGAGACTCTGGATTCTATGTAGTCATTTATTTTGATCACATAGTCCCCCTGTTGAGGTGTAGCATGGGGGTTGGAAGGGTTTCAGGTCCTTCTCCCACTGGGCTGTGCTGATGCCACCCTGGGAAAAATGGGAGTGCTTCTTACACTACCACTTTGCAAATAGGTTGGGTGGAAGTTCAGCCTCCCTCTTGGCCCCACTGATACCTTTCCTAAAAATATAGGGGCACTGATTTGCACTACCTCATTGTTCCAAGGTGGAGATGTAAGCTCAACTCATTGGTCATCCCTGACAATTGTTGCTGAATGGTAGGGGCCCAGCAAGGCAAGATCCAATTCACCTTGACAGTTTGGAGTCACCTGATGCTTCTCTGACCCTAGTTTCTGGTTCTCTGCCATGGATTGTTCTGTTCTCACACACCAGGTCACTGCCACCTTCCGAATCCCAAAGGTTTTCTCACAGTTTTGCATTAGTGTACCTCATTGTCTTGCAAGTTACTATGCACACATCCTTGACACCTGTGTGCTTCAACTACACCTTAAGCATTGGAGAAAAATAATAATAAAATAATGTACTTTGTCTATCTGTTTGAATCATAATTAACCATATCACCTCCATGTTGGAGTTAGAAAATGGTCATTACTCTCAAGAGGAATGGAGAGAACATGGGAAGTCAGCCACTCGGTCCTGTTTATACACCTTGGATCCAGTTGGAATGGGGGGAGTACCCAGAGCTGCCTGGTGGCAATATTAATATGAATTCTTTGATGACTAGTGTGGGAGTACAGATTAAATAGAAGAGAGGCAAAATAGACGGTCCTGGCTTACACTTTCCTCTAGTGTTCTGGAATGCCTTTGAATTTTTCTTCACTGAAGAAACAAAGAGTTTCTCTTAAATCAGAACAAAATACACCCGCAGGAAAGTGAAACCTTTTCTCTTTTCCCTGAAATAACATGAGGCAGCTGTTTGCTTCCTCCAGCACATACCAGAGATGCCAGAGAGCTGCAGACAGTGTCGGCCTCTGGGAGTGATAAATACCCCCGTTCTAGGGTTCTTATGGAGCTGGGTATGCTTTACTCTATGGTGCCATCACAACTTTTAGTATCTCTATCAAATGTCACAGCAATGAGGTAATGTGGTCTCCGATAAACTTGGTAAGGTGTTCAGATGTTCTATGGTAAATCTAAGCTTGAAGTATGAAATCTCAGATGATATACAGGGAAACTTATTTATTCATTTATTTATTTAACAGAAATCAGATAAGCATGTACTCTGCCAGGCACTATGGGAAATAGCAATGAAAAAGACAGAAAATGGGATGCCCCTTTTAGTGGGAGGAAACTGATCAAAGACCATTAATGTAGAAGACTATTTCAGGTAGTGGTTAAGGGCAATGGAGGAAATAAAAATAGACTATGTGATCAGGAGGGATGTAGGGCTGGGGATTGGTTAGTAGTCTATGCAGGGTGGCAGTTGTATATGCTCTGAGTCTGGCAAGATGAGGATGGGCAGGTCATACAAAAAGCCAGAGAATAACCTTCCTGGCAGACAAAACAGCAATCACTGAACTTCTGAGCTGTGATATGCATTGATCTGTTTAAACAATAGAAAGGGATCATTACGGTTGGAACATACTGAGCGAAGAGAAGGTCTATAAGAGGTAAGTTCCAAGAAGTGGGCAGCAGCAAATCACTCAGGGAAAGGAATTCATTATTTTTTTCCAAGTACAATGCAAATCAGCTGGAGGGATTTAACCAGGTTTTTAGCTTTGTTTTGGTTTAAAGATCTCTTGGGTTCTGTGTAGATAATAGATTTTAGGATAAAGAATGTGTGGTATATTGAACTGTGTATCCCAGTTAGGACATGTTCTTGTTCCACATCTGTTGGGTGTGAACTGATTGTAAATGGGACCTTTTGAAGATGTTATTTTTTAGTTAAGGTGTGGCCAACAGAATCAGGATGGGTCTTAATCTTATTACCGGAGGTCTTATAAAGAGAAAGCCATGGAGAGGAGACAGCTGAAAGCCAGAAGGGAAGGAGAGAACATTGCCACATGAAGGAAAAGTCAAGGAACCCTACCCTTGCCAGTCAACCAGAATGCTACTGTCCCTTGAAAAGGCAAGCCTTCTACCCTATGAAACCATGAGCCAAAAATTCCTGTTGGTATGCCAACCCATTGTGTGGTATTTGTCAAAAGAGCTGGGAAACTAAGACAATTGAAACTAGGGACACCAGTTAGGAGGTTATTGCAGCATTCCAGCAAGAAATGATGTTGGCCAGGACTGTGATGGTGACAATGTAGATGGAATGAAATGGATGAATTCAAGATACATTTTGAAACTGTGATTGAAGAGATTCCCATAGCTGATGAACTGAACGCCTCCAGGATTTGAGCATGAGCTAAGTGAGCGATGTTAATGTTTACTGAGATGATGAGGGCCAGGGAAGTAACAGGATTGGTGGATGAAATCAAGAGCTTCAGTTATGGTATACTTGATATACAACAAGTTAAACTTGATGTCTCTTAGACATTCAACTGGAGACAGAGAATTGCCATCAGCACTGATGTCAGTCTGGTATGTGGAAGGACTCTGGGATGAAGCTGACTAGAGGAGAGAGGAGAAAGCAGATATTCAGCTCCTGCGGTGGTCCAGGACAAAGGAAATTACACAGGTTCGACTGGGATGTGGGTGAGTGGAGGTAAGATGAGAGCAGATGAAGCTGAGAGTTATTTAGAATGTCAACTTTCAGAACTTGGTGTTGGGTTGGATAAAGGGTGGTCAGTAATCATTGACATAGAACACAATTGAAGAGGTCTAAGTCTGAGGGCAAGATCATGAGTTTGAGATTAGACAAGTTGAGTTAAAAGCATATGCCTTCCAGCTCTTTCTAGAGTTATACACTATTGTGGTACTAAACCCTGTGGTAGGCGAGAAGTACTCTCTGTACCAAGCTAAGCACCTTTCTCTGTTTTACAAAGTAGAACTTATTTTTTTTTGTAATTGCAGAAAAAATACATATTTATTGTAAAATATTTGAAAAAGACAAAAAAGAAAAATGTCCAGAATAAGTGAATGGTAATATTTGATGTCTCATATGCACACACACTTTGTACTTTTTATTTTAATATTTATAATATTTTATTGTGTTTTTTCACATCTAGTATAGGCTGCATATTTTTCCCATGTCATTAAACATACCTCAGTGAAACACTACTTAATGGCTCCATCATCTTTCCTAAAGCTTAGGCAACAGAAAGTCACAGTTGGTTTCCCACTTCTGGCTGGGGATGCTCTCTACTGCTCTTGATCCTCTACATATTTTATGAGATGTTGTCACATTTCCTACTTGGGAAGTATCAAGTATCAAGGTTAACCTTGGACCAAAGTTACAATTCAAGGAAACTGACAGCCTGAAAACATTTTCTTGGAACTAGGCTGAGGTCTGTAGGAAAGTGGTATGTGATGAATGATCCCGGGCCAGGAATTGCCTCATTCTGATGGAAATCTCTCCCTGCTCATCCTTCCCTTTTCCCTTTTATTTCCTCACTTAATGTTTACAGCATTAAAAATAAATGGGAAAAAGAAAAGTGAACATAGAAGAGAAATGGATGTTGCCCAGGAAGAGTCAGGTTGTTCTAGCAGCTCCTGGGTGGACTCCTCACGTGATAACGGGACTGACTTTTTAGTTTTCTTCCTACCCACCTGTGAATCAGGAACTACTGTGTAGTTCCAGCTTGATGTAAAATGAACAGGAGAGGAAGCAAGGGTGACTTTATATGGAGAGCAATATTGGGAGATTTATGGAGGGCCCGGAAGGATGTAGAACACATGAGGAGTGACTCATTTCTTTCCCACTTCCTATCCCCTTGCTCTCAGAGGCGCTCAGGTGCACTGATTGAAACATGAAGTCATCCCACTTCACAGTACAGCGGTGAAGGGCATTGGCATTGCGATGGCTGCTATAAACATAGGTATTTCCTTTGCTGTATGCAACAGGAATGGGGGCACACGGGAAGGGAGAAGATGAATAGAGCTTTGTAACTGAATGTAATATATTTTTGTGATTAATGATGTATTATCTTTATTGTTAATTTTGATCAGAGCAACAGAGCTACTCACAATGATGTGGTATAAGGGATTTTTGTCTGGCAAGGTACATTTGAAGATTCAGAAAATTAAACCAGGGGCCATAGGGAACTCACCTATGTTAAGTTTGGCCTCTGTAAGTTGGTTGGAAAGAGAAGCTGGACCCAAAGTAGAGGAGAACAAGGACACAGTAGAATCTGTGAGGAGAAGTTTAGGAGTCCCTAAGAGGACAAACCAGGACCTACCCGTATGCACCTGACTCCAAAGACACTGGTGCCCTGCAGAAGAAGCTGGAACCTTTTGCTAAGAGGTGGCCCATTTGCTTGGCCCAAGACTCAGAGGAGCCTAGTGGGGAAACGAGCCAGAACTGAAGGGACCCCAAGCCTGCTGCTGGGAATTAGAAGGTGAGCTAACACATCAGCAACCACACGCTCTAGATGGAGCAAACAGGCTCCTTCGCCAACCTTCAGAAACCTAGGGCTTTGGCTTCGGTTTCCTTGGTTAATGGAACATGCTTCACAGGGAGGTGGGGAGCTTAAGTAAAATAAGTGTTACAACTTTGAAATGCTTGGCAAGTGGAAGATGCCTATGAAATTTGTGTTAATTACTGTTTAATTTGGGAGACAATGAGATCTGAATGCTCATGAGAAAGGAAAAGCTGAGATCGGGGATTATTTACCTTCATTATGTAGGATCGATTAATGTTTAATGTTAGTACTGATTAATATTCCTGAAACAAGGAAGGCTTGAATTTACAGGTTGAAAGGGCACCCTTATTAAAGGAATGAAGACTAAAACACAATCAACTCTGACACTCTATTGTGAGGTTAGTCAACTTCAAGGGTAAGAAGGAATTCCTTGGCATCCAGACAGAAAGATAAAGTTACCCAGAAGTTGGAAGACTTAGTCTGACTTAAGATTTCTTAAGACAACATTGTTTTAAAGGAGAGTGGGAAATGGACCCATGAAATCTGTTCTCAGCCAACAAAGTCTCAGGCAAAATGATGCCATAATGCCATTTTCCAATATGTTAGCCTATATGAAAAATTATAGCTATCAAGTTTTCTTTTTTAAAAGATTTTTAAGAGCAATTGTAAATTTACAGAAAAATTGTGCAGGAAGTGTAGGGAATTCCTATACACCTTCTCTCTCCCAGTTCATTTATTAAAATTGATGGATCAATATCAATACATTATTGTCAACAAAGGTTCATAGTTTACAATAGGGGTTCACAGTTGATAATGTATAGTTGTATGGGTTTTGACAAACACTCAATGTCATGCACTCACCATTACAGCACCATACAGAATAGTTTTGCTGTCTTTTTCAAAAAAACATCACTTGAACAGAAAATCTAGTCCAGAACTTAATCAAAGTAACAAACTCAAGAACGATAGAGTATTTATGAAGGGACAAGGATGGGCTCTTTGGTGATTTACTTCACAGGCAGAGAACCAAATCCAAATTACAGGAATTATAATCATTTCTGAAGATTTACCAAACAGCACCCTAATTAATTTTTGCAGTCATTCCATGTGGTTAGTTTATCCTTACTTTACAGGTCAGTTCACAAGAAAAAGTAAAAACAACCTAAAAAACTTGAGGAAACACCCAGACAGACACATGTATGCATACATATATTATACATATATAATATAATATTGAGCTGAATCTCAACCAGATTTTCTTTTAGGGAGCAAAAAAAATATTGTTGACAAAGAAATGCATACGGCCATCTTTAAAAGAGATGCAGGTCCACATTTCAATGTAAACAACTGGAAATTGAAGGCACATGATGTAGTGTGGGTGGGATATAATTCACTAAAACATTTTACATTTTTGGAAAAGAATTTTTCAATAGCTATCAAATTTTAGAAAGCATACTACTTTACTCCCATGAGTTGAATTGTATTTGAAATATATCTGAGTTGTGCAAGCCTATTTCCCCCTGAAACCGTATATTTGAGTCTAAGGATGCTCCCTGAATTATTGTTTGAAAAATTAAATTTCTAGAAAGAACCTAAGTATTCTTCTATAGGAGTTGATTAAACAAATTATGTAATATCCGTAAAATGAATAGATCTGCTGTACTTATTTGGAAAATACTTAACATGACTTATTAATTAATATGTAAAGCTGAAGAACAATGTGGTGTATATATAAATATATTTTTTTAAAGGACTTGTTTACATAAGGGTTTATACAAAAAAGTTTGCATTGGTGTATATTTTATAAAAGAAAAACAAGATGTTAGTAATGCTTCTACCTAGAAGGAATGGAGAATTTTATATTTGATTTAAAAATTTTCAGCACCTATTTGAAGTTTTGACAATCAACACTTACTTCTTTATAAATCAGTTTTTAGTAGGAATAGCAGAAAAAATTCAAAACTATGTGGAAGTGATTAAAATAAAAAGTGACATTTTCAGTCCATATTCAAGTTGTTCCTGCAGCCCACCATGAAAAGTGCAATGCATTTTCCTCCCACAACTTTTTCTATGCCTGTTAAAATGAGTGTGTTTCTATGCACATATCTTTGTCCATCATCTCTCTCTGTCATATCAATCATCATTATCTCTATGATCTACCTACCTACTAATCTTCTATCTGTATCTATCTCTGCATCTATCTACATCCATTCAGTTGATCAGTTAATAATCATCTGTCCATCCCAAAATGGGATGACACTATCCATGCTGTTTTACAACTTGTTTTGTCAAAGAAAAATGTGCCTTGAATATCTTTCCATGACAGTTCAAGTGTATATGTCTCACCTGTGTCAATGGCTACTGAGGGATTTTCAATATGGCTCTAGGAATATATATTCTTGGAAAACCTTCTTGATGAGAGAATAGTGAATGATACCTTTTGAATCAAATTCCCCAAGGCAAAGCCATGCTGCTTGCATGGTGGTTCCCTGAGCTGGTGTGATCCTTGCTGAGGGCTCCAAGGCATGCACAGTATGTCTCAGCCATGGAGAAAACCCTGTTTTCCATCATTTCCCAGCTGCCCAGTGTCGAGGCTCCAGAGAAACACCTTCCTGTTACTCTCCAGAGATTTTTCTTCATTGTGTCCCCAAGAACCTAGTAAGACCTGAAGAGCATTTCTAGGAGGGATGGGAGAAAGGGTTTGAAAGTAAAGGAGGAAATAACTGCTAGCTAAAAGATGGGAAAGACTTTCCTAGAGTCTTCCCAATAGCCCCGTGGGAAGACAGGATGGTGACTACACAGGGAGCCAGAGGGCAGAGACTGACTCATGGGTTGGCTATTGCTTTGACAACAAACTTGAGCAGTGTGGGCCACTCCCCTCTGCTGCTACCTCTGAATGCTTTGTCATTCCTTGTGCCTGACTTGTGACAGTCAGTGGGTAGACACCGCCTCTGGGCCAAGATCCTAAGCAGAACCATGCAAATCACGTGAGACTATGTGACATGTAGTGCACTAGGAAGTTACCTAGGCACTTGATGTCTGCTTTCGGGAGCAGGGGCCGTGGGGCAGGTAACACACAAAGGACACAATCTTGCCTCCTGTCCATCAGGCTGCAGGGGGAAATGAGCCCGATCACCACTCAGAAGCATTTCCCTTTTCCTGTCCTCTCCAGTGCCTCTTTCTGTTGGGGTCACTGCGGGCAGGCTTATTAGTTCTTCTTTTGTTTTTTTATCCTTGCCTTATCCAGTTCTGGAAATAAGGACTTCTCTCATTTAATTGACTCTCATTTTGCCTTCTTTTGCCAAAGCAGAGAGCAAGAGGAAATAGTTGCTGGAATTCAGAAAGACCCAGAGGCAGAGGGGAGGAGCTGAGGGAGCCATGGAGCAAGACCAGAGCCACTCAACTCTACTCTCGCAGAGTCATCCAAATCGTCAAGAGGAAATAAGCTCCCCAGCTGGGCGTTCCTCCTCCCAGGGCCAGCCTGACCTCCTGGCTTCTGGGCAGCACCGGCCCTTCTTGCTTTACTCCTGACTTCCTGGAAACACATGCATCATGTGGTGTGGATGCTTCCCAAAGCACTGGACTTTTGTTTTAATCTCTTGTGCTATAACATTTATCCTCATATTGATCATTGTTTTGCTCCTGATGACTTTTCTTGTTACACTTCCTATTTCTCCTGCACATTCCTTCATTATAATTCTTCCAGCATGCTCTATCTAGCTGCTCCTGCCACCGTATCATTCATTCCTCTGATTTTGGACCACTAGGCTAGTTGCTGTGTGGTTGTCACCACTTACCTGGCACGGCTGAGTTCACCTTTGGTTCTACAGTCAGGCTTTTTTCTCCAAATGCACTCAAGAATTCTTCTGTCACCCCCCATTTTAAAGGCCATAACGGAACATGTGGAATGGGCATATATGAATAAGTCAAGTGTATCATGTCAATACTGCCAGTAAATTACTTAAAGCAAATGCTGTATTGAAGGAACATTTGTAGTCTGGGGTAAAAACCGAGGGTTTTGCTATTAGTCAAGATCAGCCAACTGCAAAAACAACTCTGAAAGTCAGTGGTTTAACAACATATAAGTATATTTCTCTCTAAAGTAAAGTTTGGTTCTGCCATCTTTAATACTGCCTTCTAAGAATGCCATGCAAAAAGGTGAAAGGGCTAGAGCAAGGGGGATCCTGTATAACAGACTTTTTATGAAAATGGCATGCATCATATCCATTGGGTAGGCCCATTAACACATCCTAGAGACTTACGTTCCATTCGCTAGCACCCAGTTACATGTCCCATACAGGCTCACATTTTTTTGGCTAGGACCCAGTCACATGTCCATACAGACTCACATTCTATTGGCTAAGACTTAGCCACACAGACTGCAAAGGAAGTTGAAGGATGTGCTCCAGCTCCCTGTCCAGGAAAAGAGAAATAGGTCTGGTGAATCACTCTGTCCCTCACCCAATCAGTTCAGAAGAACTGAATGTAAATACTGTCAGCCTCTTCATTTGGATTGCTTTACCTCTCCAAGTCTTAGTTTCTTGAGCTGCCACGTATGGAAGACTGGATTGGAGGACCCATAGGATCCTTTCTGACTATGATGTTTATAGCACTCTTTCTTGTATGTAGCACTCTTTCTTGAATAGCATAATTGCTCTTCAAAAAGCCTCCCATTTTCTACTCACAGATTTGGACCCCTAAATCCAGTTTGGCCTTAAAAGTCTGCCTGAAAACGCTGTGGTAGGTGAAGATCATGAAAAGATCATGACAAGGTCGTGAAGAAGACAAGTACCTTGTCCCTAGTGGAGAAACAGTTGGCATATGCAGTGTTGTCTCAAAAAAGATGGCTTAAGTGAATGGTCAGCTCTCCTACCACCCTCCTTGCATTAGAAACCAGAGGTGCTTACAGCTACTGTTATAGAAGTTGAGAGGTTCCATTATTTGTGTGTAGAAAGGTCAGGACTCAGGAATAATTTTTGGAAAAGAAAAATGATTTATTTACGACCGGCAGGGCTCAGCGCTTTTCATTCCAAAATCAGAGCCCCAAACAAGATTTTTGAGTTTCTTTTATACAGAGGAAGGGCCAAATGGTTCTTTGTTTCAGTGCTTAATAGGCTTGAATAAGCATATAACTTCCACATCTAGGTAAGCTTTCAGCATGGACTTCATACATTCTAGATAAGCTTTTAGCACATTTGGTTTGCATTTTCCCTGAATATTTAAAGTTTATAGAGTTTGCATTGCTAAATTCTTTCTCTGGGACTGGAGTTGCTGTTATAGTTACTAAGGGCAGGGCTGCAGTTTTCACTCTCCCAAATGCACTGCTCAGAAAACACACAGCTCAGGTTATCTATGAAGAGATGAACAACTCCCCACCCATAGCCTACATCACTACCACTTGGCCATGTGACAATGATGTCCTCTGCTCACTAGAAACAAGACACAGTAGTAGATGCCACTTTCCAATGTCAATAGTCATTTTTGTTTTGCTTGTATGTACATATACTTTTTTTTTATTTTAAAGATTTATTTATTTTTATGTATTTATCACCCCCACCCCCCCGATACTTGCTCATCTTCTTTCATTTTTTGGTAGGCACTGGAAACCAAAGTCAGCACCTCACATATGGGACAAAGGTCCTTAATCACTTGAGCCACCTCTGCTCTCCACATACACTTTTATCGCTGTTTTTTCTAACAGTAATGTATTTTCATTATAGAAATGTTTACAAATACATATAGACAAAAAGAAGAAACTACCTAACATAATTCAACTCCTTGTTTTTTCTATGCATGTATATTAATAGTTGCCTTTGTCCAGGAGATATTTTCTTTTCTATCTTAAATTATAGAAGTATATGGCCATGGTAAACAATGTAAATGACACAAAGGCTTATAAAGGAGTTCTAAGGAATATTTGATCATTGCCTCTTTCCTCCTCTATTTTAAACTGCCTGAGTACCAAAGTCAACAGGATGGGGTGAGCCTTCCATACATTTTCTTTGCCCCAAAGAAAGCATATACACATCTCTTGCCACACATATTGTATATAATAGATTTACATAAAAAGAGTAGCTGCTTTTTATTACTTTCAAAAATAGGGTCAAGTGATACATATTGCCCTGAAAATGTATTTTTAGTATATTGTGGAAATCTTTCCAATTCAATAAATGTAAGCCTTCCTTATTCTTTTTAGTGTTATAGAATATTTCATAACATAGACTGGCTGTACCATAATTCAACTATTGTCCAATTGAAAGTCATTTAGTTCGGGCCAGGATTTTCCTTTTGGCAATATTAATGTGATGACCATTTTTATTTATTTATTTGTTTATCTCTAGCTACTTTCATTTTTGTAGATAGACCTCTAGAATTAGAACTGCTGGGCTAGAGGATGTGAGTAAACTCTGCATGCTTATTTCCGGAAAAATTGCAGTAATTGATCTTCCCGCTAACAATATGAGAGACCTGTTTCCCACACTCTCATCAGCATAGGTTGTTACAATATTGAAAATTTTTGCCAAATTAATGAAAAATGATACTTTGTTAGTGTTTTAATTCAAATTTCCTTGGATACTGGAAAGGTTAATCATTCTTGCACAGGCTAATTGGTCATGTGCGTATTTTGTCAATTGCATGTTTCTATTCTTTGCCTACCTTTACTTATTAATGTGTAGGGGCATATATATTAAGCTTCCCAAACCTTTCTTTATTAAATTTGTTTTGAATATTTTTTTCTAGGCTTAAAAAAATACCAGAATTGTTAATTGTGAGTTTTGATGTAAACAATCATTACGATTTTAAATTGTTAAGTTTGTCAAATTTTCCTACTTGGCTTCTGGGTATTCTACCATGTTTAGGAAGTCCCCCCACCCTTCCACCCTCTTTAATTTTCTAAGCTTCGATTGTAATGAGTGGAATGTATTAGTGTTTACACTGTGCAATGGAGATCTGACTATCCTGTTTCTTAGCAATATTTATGTGCATCTGTAACCTACACAGGGACTGTTTAGCTCCTCCAGGGCGTTGACCTGGTTGATTGTTCTCACTCCAGAGCTATTCCGGCAGCCAGAATCGGGGTGTGACCTCATTCCTTTTGAATTCTCTTTCCAGAGGACCACTGGGTGGGGCTACTCTTTTCCACTGCTGAATTCTTCCAGGCTTAGCAGAAATAAAAGAATTCATGGAGCAGGTTCCTGTACTGCAGCTGTTAGGAAATTCATGGACTTTTTTTTTGGAAAAATGTTATGTTTCTTTTTCTAAATAAGGAAAAACAAATACCAGAATGGTTAATCCAAGCAATGTTTCCCATAATCTGTAGATTCAATCTTTCAAACCTCTCTTTTATGCAGAAAGGGTATGGACTCGGTGATAACATGAATTCCAGGTCTGGCTTCCTCTCTGGATTCTGTCACATGCCTCATACTAAATTAGAGGTTTTCAGTGGGAATTTCATCCAAGGAAGAATAAACAGGTCAGATTGGTGCCCTCTGTCCCTTTATGTCTACTCTCTTGGGAGTCTAGGAATTATTTACCATTTGACCTCCCTGCTCTTGGCACCACCTCCATCTGCAAAGGTGTTATTTGGCAGGAATGGTGGAATTTTCTGGTTTTTTTTCCTCACAGAATCACATGCATAGATGCAGTAACCTGTGGTGGCTTGGAGCGGTGTACCCCAGGAAAGTAAGCCCTTAAAAATAATCCATTCTTATGGGTATAATTCTTTATAAATAGGACCTTTTGATGAGGATACTTGAGGTAAGGGGTGGCCAAGTAGAGCCAGGATGGGTCTTAATCCTATTACTGGAGGCCTCATAGAGAAGGTCACAGAGAGAAGAAAGCCAAAGAGAGCATCCAGAGTCTGAAAGTCAATGAAACCTGAAAGTCAAAGGAAGCCAGGAGAGGCCACCATATGCATTCCACCATATGCAGAAAAGCCAAGGACCAAGGATTTCCACCTCCCTTAAACTCGCATGCCCCCTTCTCACAGCTTCCTTTCTGTTCCTTGGGCTCTCCAAGATGGCTCCTGCCTCAGAGCCTTTGCTTTTGGAGTTCTTTGCACATATATCTCTGCGGGCTTCCTTCTTTCCTTCATTTGGTCTTATTGCACCCATCACTGGCTTTAGCGAGGACTCTCCTGATAAACCTATAAAACCTGCCCCCAAATATTCTCTGCTCACACTCATAACTGTAAGCTCCCAGAGCTTAGGGTTCTGCCTGTTTCATTTTCCCTCTGGTCATTGAATGAACATGGAAGTTTATCTCCTTGGGTTGTGGCATTAATTATGATAATGTCTGTGAAGAATCCAAATTGTTGGGTGAGAAGAAGGAAAAGGTAGATTGGATGTCATTTATATCTCACATCCTTCTGAGGCAGGCTAGTTAGATAGGGAATTAATAGACAGATCTGGAACCTGGCAAGAAGTCCATGTGGACATCAGCAACCCCAAGATGGCTGCTGGAGGACCCTCCCCAAGATTCTGCCACTCAGAAGAAGACTTCTTCTGAAAGCCAGGAGAAGCCTAGATATTCCCCAAGGACTTTATCATTGGGCCCTCCTGGGAGATTGATGGGGGAAATAAGCAATCAAAACAGTAAACAGCTTAAATTCCTCCCCTGCCATTACCAAAGGGGTGGGATAATTAACAGTTCAAAAGACAGGTGCAAGGCCTGAAGGAGCTCTCTTGCTCTCTCGTGCTCTCTTGCCTCTGGACCCGGGCTCCAGCTGCCTTCTTCCCTACTTGGATCACTATGCAAGTAAAACCTGGGCATTTATAACCTATCATGGGGAATTGTAGTATGTAAATCAGGCTACATTTTATCACTTTTCATCCCTGTCCTCTCTACCTGGGACCCCTAATCTGTTATTTTCTCCCATTTCTCTTCCCTCCGTACCTGAATAAATTACTGGCCTAACTCACCCAACGTGCTCTTGAAATTCACTTCTCCAGCATAGTCAAAGAACCTAAATGAAATCCGGTAACATATTCTCTTCTTTTGAATTCTAGAACTGTGTTTCTGTGCCTTTGAAGATACTTTCATATAATTGGTGTAATCAACACAATGCAAAAGAATGCCTATCTACAACACCCTTTTTTTTTCAAGTTCAAAAATGTGCAAAAGTAAACAAATATATTTGAGGGATGTATATGCTTGTAACAAATATTAGAAAGAAAAGGAGGGGAATGATGATAAAAATCAAACATTTGGGAAAGGAAATGGGAAGAGAGAAGTGGTTTGGAAAGACGGACGTTGGAAAGAGCCTGTCCAGAGCAATTTCAGTGAAGTGGTGAAAATAAAAGTTTGATTTGAGGAATGAGAAATCACTTCTACCCATGTTACTGTTACAGAAACTGGGTGCAGTTTGCCTGAGATCACGTAGTTAGATAGCAGCAGAGCTGGGGTTCAAACTAAGGTTTGTCTGACACCAAAGCTCATCATTTTCTCTAGTCACCAGTAAACAAGTAATTCAAAAAGTCATGTGTAAGAAAAATCTCTTCCAGCAGCAGAGGGAAGAAGAGAAAATCCCAGGCAACATTGTTTTGAAAGGATGAAAATGACCAGGGTGTGACCAGTCATTGAACAAGCCAACGCGGGGTGGAAAAAGAAAGAGGTTGTGCTTACCAGTGTCTAACAGGACAGACAAAGGACATCCTTCTGGGAATGATGGAAAAAATACTGGGGCAGAGATGGAATAAAGCCTCTTATTTTGATCTTCCACTTTCCCAACATTCGCTTGAGAATCATCTTTGAGAACTGATTATAGGCCAGCCATATGAAAAGAAAAATAAGTCTTGATTTCCACCATCCACGGCCTTTTAGTCAGTTATAGATATAACTATACTATTTTCACAGCTATGGTACATGGGAGCTAGAACCACATTTTATAATGAATTGCAGCAAATGTGTTTGTGAAAGCCTAAAATAAGGAGCAAAACCAGGTGGGACTTTATTGAACAATTGGCATTAACATACCAGTTCTTAAAACAAACTGCCTGGGGACTGGGTGTAGCTCAGTGGCTGAGCACCTGCTTCCCTTCTACAAGGTCCTGGGTTCAATCTCTGGTACCTCCTAAAACAACAATAACAGAAAACTGCCTTCTTTTGATTCCACTTTGTCTCTACCTCCCATCTGCTTACTTTTTTTTCCCTTTTTAAAAGGAAAACTCTTTCTCTTTCTTGAGCCTACCCACTAAACTTTTCCTCCACAACTGGACTTTAATTATCCATGCAGTGAAGCATAGTAGAGGATCCCCACTGTGCCCCTTAACTGGCCTCGCACAGTGGCTGACAGTGGATCCTACCTCTCCTTTGGAAGCACTTTCTTCTCTCCGTTTCCAGGGCATCTCCCTCCTGCTTTTCTGGTCCCTCCTTCGTGCCCTGACCTGTCCATGCTGGGAGTCCCAGACTTGCTTCTTGGTTCGTGACTGTTCTCCATCTCTACTCGCTTCCTTGGTGTTGTCATCTCCTTCCATGGCTTCCACAACACCCACCAGCTTAAGAAATATACATGCGTGGAGCTCTGTTCTGAACTCTAGCCTCTCAACCCCCAACTGCCTATCGCTGTCTCTGCCTAGATGACTAATACGTGGCCCGAGCTCAACATGTCCAAAGCTCAGGTGATGATAGCCCTAGACCCTGTTCTCTCATCCTTCACCCCATCAGTGAATGGCGAAGCCACTTTTCCCTGCTGCTCAGGCCAAAACCCTGGGGTCTTTGGTGTCTCCTTTCTTTATCTCAGACGCTACATCCGATCTGTCAGAAAACCCTGCTGGCTGTGACCGCTTCTCTCCACCTCGACGGCTGCCACCTTGAGCCAAGTCACCAGCATCTCTTGCTATTTATTGCAATAGTCTTCCTCTAATCACTCCTGTTCTGCCTTGCCCCCCAAACTTCACTTTGATCATAACACAGCAGCCAGCGTGAAGGTGTTAACACGAGAGTCAGATCGTGTCCCTCGCGGGCTCTCGGGTCTTCTGGCGTCTTCCCACTTGGCTCAGTGGGACAGGCAAAGTCTTCGTCCCAGCCTGGCCCTTCCTTCCCCAACCCATTCCGTTCCAGCTGTTCCTCAGACAGACTGGACCTGATCTTGCCTCAGGGCCTTAGCACTGGCTTCTCCCACTGCCTGGCATGCTCTTCTCCAGGTATCCCACATCTCCTTTGGCATTTCTTCAGGTTCTAGCTCACCGTCACCTCTCAGTCAACTCCTCCTTGGCACCTTGTTTAAAATGCAACCCCTCCTTCTTCCCCCACCCCTGCTGTCTTAGCTTCCCAGCTGCTAAAACAAATACGGTAAGACGGGCTGGCTTGGCAGTGGGAATTCACTGGCTCGTGGTTGCAGAGGCAGGAAGGCTTATTCTCCTGGGGCTGGGGTCCTCAGGCTGGCCAGCCATCTTTGGGGCTCGGTGGGTTTTCTGGCACATGACAATGCACGTGGCGGCTTCTTCTCCTTTCTCTTCCGGGTTCCTCTGAATTCCAGCTTTCGACTGCTTCCCAAGGCTTCTCCCTCCATATGCCAATTTCCTTGACTGATAAAGACTTTCATCCTTTTGAATTAAGACCTGGACTCTCCTTCAGTTTGGGCAAGGGTAGGGGCCCCAAAGTACCTTTTCCATACCTTTGTCTTCCTTATCCCCTTCCTTGATTTATTTCCCTCCATAGTGCTTCTCACCTCTAATGCATCACGTATTTTATGTATTTATCTTATTTATAATTTCCTTCTTGTGCCATGTGGTAGCAAATTTTGTCTGTTTTCCTCACTGAAGTCCCCACAGAACTCAGAAACTTGCCTGGCACAGAGCAGATGCTCAGGAAACATTTATTGTATGAATGAAAAAGTGAAGGAATGGACTGAGCTTTAAGAAGACTTTTTTTTAAAAAGCCATAGTGTGTATAGTGACAAAAAAGCGTTAATATAAATACTCAAAAAAATAAAGCGACAGTTTTGAAAAACCACAGCAAAGGGTGAAACAGAAGGGAGGAGGCTTGAGTCGCCGGCGCATCGCCTCAGCTACTAGATGGCAGATCTGAACTCAGGCCCTCTCACTGCACAGCTAAGCACTGCCCTTCAGGTGACCCTGAGGACAGCTAGTTATTTAGCTGGACTGAGTATCAAGCCCTCCTTGGTTGGGATGCTCCTTTCTCCCCAACTCAGGGGTCTTTTCGTCAGCACCAGCTGACCTCTCTCCCCGGCCCCTCGCCCCTGGAGGTGCTGCTCCCCCACAGGGCCTCTCCCTCAGCTGCCTTCTCAGGCCGGATGCCAGGCCCTGCCCTCTTAACAGCTGACCCCGTGTCCTTTGCCCGCAGTGCTCTGATCTGGTGCTAGCTTAAGCATCCCGTGAATGCCTCCAGCCTGTGCGATCTCCTGTTAGAGGGTTAGCGCGTCCCCCAGGCTCGGAGACCTCCTTGCAACTCATTCGGAGGGTCTTTGAAGAGCAGCATCTGACTGCACTTACACTTTAGAACTAAGGAGAGGCTAGTGGGGACTGTGGCTCGGAGCAGATGGCACTGAGAAGGTTCTGCGTATCATCTTGCTTTATGTGATGGGTGCCTCCTCTTTCTGCAAAAGGGCTGAGATTTTTGAGACTGTATGCTCACCTTATGTCACAGTGTTTACAAAAGGATGTCACAAGGGATGTTCCAGTGGCCAGCAAACAAAACACAGCTGCTGAACTTCCTTCCAAATGCCACCGCAATGCACTATAATATTACCACCTACCTATTAGAATAGCAGGAATGAAAAAGCCAGGCACTAGCAAGTGCTAGGGAGGATGTGCTTCAACGGGAACTCTCACACACTTCCAGAGGAGATGTAAATGAGCACAACCCCTTTTGGGAAACTTTTGGCCTCTTGTACTAAAGCTGACTATAGCACAATCCCTATGATACAGCTTCCACTCCTAAGTAAATGCCTGACAGAAATGCATTTGGAAGTTCACAAAAAGACATATCTGTGTTCATAATGGCTGCCTTGGTTTGCCAGAACTGCTGTAACAAATGCCGTGCAATGGGTTGGCTTACACACCGGGAACTCAGGAGCTCCGTTTCGAGGGTCACGCTGCTCCCGGGGCTGTCGTATTCTGGGGATGCAGTCCTACATCACGTGGCTGTCTCTGGTCTCCTGTGATTTGCTCTGAGCTCTGGCTTCTGCTGGTCTCCAGTTTCTCCGACTCTCTTGGAAGTTCCTCTCTTTGTAAGACCCACCCCGAGTCAATTTGGCCACACCTTAACTAATAACAACCCCTTCCAAGGTCCTGTGTACGAATGGAGTCACACCTTCAGGAATGAAGATCTGGATTCAAGCACGTCTTGTGGGGTACGCGATTCAATCCCCAGCAGCGGTGCTTTTCCCAATAGCTGGAAACTGGAAATAATCCAAGTGTCCATCAATTGCTGAACGGTTAAACACATTTTAACCTCTTTATATAATGGGTCACTATGTAACAATGAAAGGGAGTGAACATCAACTGCAATAATGTAGATGAATCTTATACAAAAAGATGAATGAAGGAAACCTGACATAAAAGAATACTCTCTGTATACATTCATTCATCAAGAATTCAAATTCAGGCAAGACTAACCTTTGGGGTAAGAAGCCTGGGGAAAGGTTATTTTGGCTGGAGAAGGCATGAGGGCCTTCAGCATCTCACAACATTCTACTTCTCCACCTGGATTCTGGTGAGACAGATGAGTTGACTTTGTGAGAATTGTGAGTTATATGCTATGCATCAGTGAAAGGTTTACTTGGGAAATATCAGTTGGCACATCTAATAAATCCTCCACTAGGTGAGGAATGTGCCACCCCACCGTGGAACAGGGCAGAAACTCCTTGCTGAGTCAGACAATTGGGAGTTTTGCACCTTGAATGTAAATCAGTTTTTGTCCCAATGCTTAGATCTGTTTTTCAGAAGCACTGCTTAAATCATTTTCAAATTTCAAATAATATCCAAGGCAGACATGGACCTAAGGGAGACATTGTGGTTGAGAGATTGAAAATCAAGGGTCAGGAATGTTCAGTGTTCATTATTCAGAGAGTTTCATTGATACAGCTCTTGGGGTAAGGGCAAGCGATCTCAAAGTGGGAAATGACAGTGACTTTTCCAGGGGGCTGGAGATCCGAGGGTTTGGCGGCTTGAGACTTAGACTCAGGTGGAGTTCATGCTCAGTTCTGGCCCTGCCACTGAGTTGAATCATGGCTGTGACCTTGAGCAAGTTATTGTGAGCTCTTTGAGTCTTCTTCACTACTTCTTCTTCCTTGCCAGTCTTCCCTGATGCTGAACCAGGGCCAAGGGTGGAGAGAGTGGCTGTGGCTGCCTCTGTTTTCCAGGTCCACACTGTGTCCACTGAAACTGACCGTGTTGGCATTTATTGGCCCTGCACACATGGACAGCCACTCTCAGGGACTGCTCGGGGCAGTGTCCCAGAAACAGACCTTCCAACAGAGCAGCATCCTCCTCTCAGGATAATTGTTATAGTGCCTGGGGGTGGAGTGGGCTCAGTGCAGACAAAGCAAGAGAGAAATGAAAGGTCCACTAAGCCTTCACTTAGCTGACCTTCTGATTTCACTAAACATTTATTTGTAGTGAGTATTTAAGTTCACGATCTTTAGTTGGCCTGGGTAGGTGGACAGACAGGTCCTCCTTGTTTTGAGGGATATACGGTGAGGGGTGCATGCTGAATTTCCTTCTCACACATTGGCCTCCCTCTGAGAAGCCAAGGCATTGCTTGTTGGTCTCGTTTTCAGCACGAACCCAGGAAATTTTAAATTCTCCTTTGAATGGCAACAGAAAGGACACCACTATCAAAAATAATGCCTTAAGAAGTGGCATTTCCCTAGGAGCAATGAACACTCAAGACAAGTATAGCAGAAGCAACCAGAGATTCCAGGGGATTGCAGAAACCAGGCGCTGGCAGGAAGGCGGCCCCTTGGGGTCATGGCCACCGGTCCTCTTTAAAATGAAAGGAGTCTTTCAGCCTTTCAGCTACACTTGCATCCTTCACGCTATTTTTGTAAGGAAAATGTTTCAACTGAAATAGAACGTACAAGATACATTTATTTTCTGATTGGATGTAAGCCCTTTCAAATATTGAAGTATGATGTCCTTGCACTTTTCAGATTCTGCTTTTAAACTGAAAATAAATATTTTCCAATGTAAAGGGGGCAAAATCAAAGCCACATTTTAGCTGAAAATCATAAAATATTTTTTTAGTTTACTTTGCAAGTACATCGAGAATGCATACCTCTTTGGAGCACACTTTAGTTAAACTGTTGAAAATATTGCATTATCCAATTTTTCTAGAATTTTTGCTAGCTTTGTTCAGCGTGTTCTTAATAATGCCTTTTGGTCATTCCAAGTTGTGGATGTTCTTCTGAATGATACAAATCTGTATTAACATCAAGATATTGCTTAGAATGGCTTGTATTTTATTAAATTAATGCTTTGAAAGGCGATCACACAGCCAATGACTGAATTATCTTTTGGTTGACCCAAGTGGTCAGTTATCCACAACGTTACACAAAGGCAATTTGCAATTAGTGAGCAGGACGTAGTTTTATCTGTGTGCCCTAGAAAAGCCATTCCATCTAGATGTCTTCAGCCCTTTCCCCTCCAAACAGGATGTGCTATTAGTGCTCACTCAGATGGCACAGATGGCCAAGCTGTTTATCACACGGGCCCCTGGATGGGATGACCTGAATGGTTCACCCCTGGCTGAGTAATCCCAGGTCCAGCAGGAAGTAGGGGACAGACATACTCGCCTCGCTGGAGCTTGTCTGATGTCTGCTTGCTCACCAAGTGTGTCGACCTGTTCCGTGGAGGTCTCTGGGGAAAGCTGAAGCCTTCTTGGCATTCCTTGTTATTAACTCTCCTCTGACTGGACCCACGATGTTGGTGCTGGGAGAGCCTCTGTTCCTGCCCTGATCCCCCCCACCCCTCCCGACACACACGCGCCTGCAGGGTGCCCACCGTTGACAGCTGCGGCCCTGACCCTTGTGATCAAAGGGGTTCCTGAAGCAAAGCCTGAAAGGTTTCCTTCTCAGGAAGGGCCCCCTTCCTGAAGGAGAGAGAAAAATGAGGGAGTGTGTCAAGTCTCTCTCTCCAGTTCTACACGTGGCCATTCACTTATTCAGCTTGTTTCTGAGCATCTGGGATGGGCCAAGGGCTCTTCCATACTCTTCAAGGAGGAGGGGACTGGTGAAGGATATGGGAAAAACCCTTGTTTTCATGGAGCTTGGGAACTGGGTGAGAGGCAGATAGTAAGAAATGAATGTATCATTGAACTAGATGGTCAAAGAGATATGAGACAGGAAGGAAAACCCAGCAATGTAATAGAGAATGTCTGGGTGGTGCAGAAGGACCCCTGGAGATGGGGACAGTGGAGTTGAGAGCTGATGGCAAAGGAAAGGCCAACCCCATGTGCCAGAGGGACTCTCCGGGCAGGACCTACCATGGAAAAAGATGTGGAGAGTTCAGACATAAGAAGTCTGAGAGCTGGGGAGACTGGTTGTTGTGGTGGGAGAAGAATAGGGCCAAACCATGGGATGGACCTTGGACCACTGGAAGAACTTAGGATTTTTCCGCCCAAGTAAATAGGAGTAGCTGTGGGACTCTTGAGAAAGGTGTGAACTCTGATCTACATTTCCCAAAGCTCACTCTGATTTCAGGGACCACGGGGACTGAGCATGGGTTTTAGGTACCAGCATGGAAGCAGGAAGGCAAAGAGGGATCCTAGGGCATTGACCCAGGAGAAATAAGGTGCTACTTTTGGGCTTGAGGATCGGTGATGGAGATGGAATTGAGATGGAGACAGAGCTTGAGAGAGCATCAGAATTTGCTTCAGGATTAGTTATACCCTGTAGATCAGTACCCCACAAATAATAGCCAGTCCTTGCAAAACCAAGGAGAATTTAAGATGTGTTTTCTTATATTTCATCTCCTCCTATCCTTACAGGACCCATTGGGAAGAAAGGGCAGGGAGCATTACTCCTTTTTTTTTCTATGTGAAGATATGCTGTTTAGGAAAGGGTAAGTGATGTTACTAAATTCTCACAGATGATCACATGGGGACTTGGGGCTGGAATCCATATCTTCTGGCTTCAGATCCTGGGTTCTTTCATTTCCATCCCCATCATCACCTCAGACTGATGTACCTGCTCCATCTCTTTCTCTCTTGCCTTGTTGGCCTTCAATGAATTGGTCAATGGAATTGGTGGGTCCCAACATAGCACTCTGTGAACTGAATCTATTATGAATTTATTTACTTCTTAAGTTTGATATGGTACATGACACAGTCTGGCAATCAAAAATTATTTGTTTGAAGGGGTCTCATATAAGAATAGAAGGCAGGCAAGAAAGATTTGGAGGATTTGTATATGATATATAGTTCTCCTGTAATGATGGATGGTGAGGGTGTGCGGGGAGGATGTTAGGAAACTTCTGAATGAACACAAAAATTAGCAGGCATGGAGCCCAAAACAGAGGCTGGGAAACACGATGTGGTAAAGGAGGAGGAAAATGGAAAGGAGGCAGTGCTTGCTTTGGATGAGAACCAGATCAACTGGCTAAAATAACATTCATATCTTGAGTCCAGAGTAGTACCATGCTTTTGGTTTCATTTTTCAACTTTAGATTTAGAGTATAGTTGCAAAGATAGATTTTGTGTGTACACTTCACCCAGCTTCCTTGAATGTTAGCATCTTACATAATCAGGGCACATGTGATCATGAGTTTCACATGTCAGCTTTCAGCTGGCTTATGGTATCTAGTTGTTTGATCAAGCAAGCACTGTCCTGGTGTTACAGTAAAGGTATTTCATAGGTGGATTTTCATCTATAGTTAGCAAATTGCCTCTATGGCTGATTGCATCCACAGTCAACAAGGGAGATAGCCTTCTGCAATGTGGAGAGCCTCCTCATTGAATCAGATGGAGGCCATAAAAGCCAGCACTGAGGACTTCAGAGGTCAAAAAGAAGAGTTTAAGCTTCTACTTCAGCCAGCCCACTTTCCCTGGAGAATTCAACTTCTCTTACATCTGCATTTTCAGCTTGTGGCCTGCCCTGTGTAATTCTGACTTGCAGCATCCCACAGGTGACAGCTGAGTGATGCAATTCTTATAATAAGTTGGGATATATTCTGTTGGTTATATTTCTCTGGAGAATGCCCACTGATAAGGCACGTTTATAAAAACTAAGAAATTGTTACTGGAAAATACTATTAACTAAACTATCAACTTTGTTCAGACTCCCTGTTTTCCCACAGATGTCTTTTTTCTGTTTTGGGATACAATAGGATATTAGTGCTTTAGTTTCCTAGGCTGCTTAAGCAAATACCATGAAATGGGTCAGGTTAAACAATGGGGATTTATTCGCTTATGGTTTTGAGGCCAGAAAAAATGTCCAAATCAAGGCATCATCACAGCGATGCTTTCTCCCTGATGATGGCGGGGTTCTGGACTGGCTGCCGGGGGTCCCCGGCCCCTCTGCCACATGGCAAGGCACACGGCAGTGTCTCCTGGTCTCTTCCTTCCCTTCCAGTTTTGTTCTGTCTGGCTTCTTGCTTCCTGTGGCTTTTTCTCTGTCTTTCTGAATTTCATTTTGCTTAAAGAGAAATCCAGTAATAGAATTAAGATCCATCCAGATTGGGCTGGGCCACCCCTTACATGAAGTAGCTTCACCAAAAGGTCCCATTGTAACTACAATGGGTTGTAACACTCACAGGAGTGGACTAAATCTAAGAACGTGCTTTTCTGGGGTACATCTGGCCCCTAAACCACAAGTATATTGCATTAGGTCATCATCAATCCTTGGTGTCCTCCAATCTAGGAAAGCTTCTACGTCTTTCCTTGTCTTGACATGTCTACCCTTCACGCTTTTGAAGAGTAGTAGTTAGACATTTTGTTGCATGTTTCTCACTCTGAATTTGATGTTTTCTCTTGGTTAGACTCAGGTTATGAATTTTTGCAAAGACTATCACAGAGGTGAAGGACTCTTCTTATCACATCCTATAAGAGCATTTATGACATGAACATGACTTATTACTGGTGACATTGGCCTTGATCTCTTGGTTGAAGGTGGTGACTAAGAGGTTTCACCACTGTAAAGCCACTATCTTTGCTTTTCCATTTATTTGTGAGAAGCAGGTCACTAAGCTCAGCCCACACTCAAGGGGAGGGAAATTAAACTCTGCCTCATGCAGGGAGAAGTGTCAACATATTTTGTGGCCACATGCTAAAACCATGATAGCAGTTAACAAATACTGTTCATACTGTTCTTTTTTATGATCATTAAACTAGTTATGAGCTCGCCCTTCTTTAGGGATTGACTCATGTTGCCCACAAAAAAGTATGTTAAAAATCTTAACCTTCCTGTGGGCATGAAACATTTGTAAATAGGATCTTTTGATGTCATTAGTGGTTAAGGTATGGTTAAATCGAAACAGAGGGATTCTTAATCTATATGGCAGGATGCCTTATAAAAGAAGAAATTTGGATATAGTCGATCAGAAGTAGAAGAAATCAGAGAGGAGTGAGATCATCATGTGCAGAGGGATGGTCGTCACCACAGAAGGCTGCTGTCTTCAGGAGAAAGCACGAGCTTTTGATTTTGGACTTCTAGCCTTCAAAACTGTGAGACAATAAATGCTCATTGTGAGGTATTTGTCATAGCAGCTCTGATAAAATAAGACAATCATTTCTTTCTTTTTTTAAAAAATAAGAAGGTGACTTTCGTTTCCTAACATCTTTGGTAGTCTCAGGGAAGACACTTTTCAGTTCTAGATATAGAACTAAGAGGCTTCTAACTAAAAGACCCAGAGTGCTTTGTTTTACAAAAACCAAAGGAGACTTCCATTTAAGGACAGCAGCTTTTGTCTTGCCTTTCACTCCTAGCCAGACAGAGCAGGTGATGGCCACAGATAAAATATCTTACCACATTTTTTTAGGTGACTCAGCTGAGCAGACACTGACAAGAAGGGAGCCAGCTCTCCTGCTCTCCTTGGAGGCACTGAGAAGTTGGCAGGCGAGGTGAGGCATGGGGTTCAAGGCAGGGTGGGGTTCAAAGTCTGCACTGACAGCCTCTGGAATCTTAGGTGTCTTCTCCAACTCCACGTAGTCAGTGGCTCCCTTACCCCCATCACACACAGCAGGTTGGCAGTTGATATGCTGGAGGAGCAGAGGATCCCCAAGCCAAGGAGAGAGGGTTGGGAGACTGTGGGGATGAAGGGAAGGTTAGCCTGCGGCACCTGGGGTCCGCAGCACCCTTCTCCACCTTGCTTCCACAGAGACATCAGCCAGGCCTGCTTTGTTCTTACCCAGGAAAGAGTGTGGAGGATTTTCATTTGGAGAAAGTTACAAATCCCGAGAGAAAACATCAATAGATACAGGCAATTGGAGGTTTATCGGTAGAGTCCAGATCATTTTCTCATTGCACCAGTCTGCAAGCCCCTGTCAACTTCCACCCGCCGAGTTTCCATTCAGCGCTTTAGCACTTCACTCTGAGGTGTGAGAGGATGGGCAAGGATCACCAGCTCCTGGAGAGAAAGTCTACATCAAAGACAGTCTCAAATGAGCAAGAACAGAAAGTGGGTATGCAGGAGAAACAGAGAGCTGAAGAAAATGGAAAAACAGTCAGTGTTCTCAGAGCTCAAAGAAGATATCACCTCCGTAGATAAAGAGTAATATGTCTTTGAAATCTTTATAATACCTTGTGTTTAAGAAATCATATTTTTTCAGCTATTATTTATCTGATTCTTACGCCGAATAAACATTACAATTTTTGATATTGTACTATATGTGCACTTATTTCATCCCCAGGAAAAGCTCTCTTTCCCCTATTCCTCCAGAAAAGATAATTACTAACTATTGCTCAAGAGGGAAGGTAGAATATAGATATTTTCAGACATGAAAGCAAGATCTCTCTATCTATCTCATCTATCAATCTAACTATATATCTATAATATCATCTATCCATACATCAACTTTTCATGACTCCTTTCTTAGGAAATTACTGGATAATGCACTTTGGTAAAATAAGGGAGAAAACTGAAAAACATGGAGTTCTGGAAACAAGGGGCCAGTATAGGAGAGAGGTGAGGAAGGCTCAAAGATTTCTAAGGAAAAAAAAGTTATTTGAATATTCGGAAAAGTTTTGAGGTATTTAACAGATGTGTTAAAACTTTCAGAACTGTTACCAAAAAGTATATGGAAAACTGAGCAAAAGAAAACATAAGGCAATTATTAACTCTGAGAAAAAACAAACATAAACGTTGGGTGAGAAAAGAGGCATGCATGTTCATAGAGGATCGTTTGACTTAGCAGAGAACAGTATGTACCTCAAGTTAATGTAAACCCTGACTGTTAGGAAGGGAGCAGGCAAGGAATCAGGAGCGGGAGGCAATACGAGAGAACCAACTTCTCACCTTCCTTGACAGAAAATCTGTAAGCTACTGTTAGATACTGATTAATCAAGAAACAAAATAGTATATTATAGCAATATACAGAAATAAATACCTGAAAAAAAGCTAAAAAAAATTGAAAGTTCTTTTCTCTCTGAAGTAGGGAAGGTTGGGGAACTGGACTGAACCTTTTTTAAAAATCACATTTAAATTTCTTAGAACTCTTTGCTTTAACCATGTGGATACATTTGTTAAAAATAGAAACATGATTTGACAACAAAAAGGAAAGTAGAAGAATATGTATGAAGAACATCCCAAAAGCTTAAAAAGAGTGAAAGACGTTCTGGCAGGATTTCGTGCTGACCTTTTGTTAGTCAAACTGGCTAATAATGGACTTCTTCATTGATCCTGTCAGAAGGGGAAGGAAAGCCTTCCTGTTCCTGGGAAGCGAGCCACTCCAGTGCCTTTGCACTTTTGTGACAGAATGACGATCCTATAACCCTCTTGCCCTCCTCATTCCTGAGGTAGGTGACAACTGCAACTACTCCCTGGGGGAAAGGGGAGCTCAAGAGGATCTGGGAGCTCCTAATGATTGCTGGAAAGGAAATACCCTGCCTCGGTTGGTTCTGATAAAGCTCCCTGGCTCGACCCAGGGGCTTAATTGGTAACAGATAGCAGGCTGTTATAAAACCCAGCTTGCAACCATCATCGACAGTCTGACCATTGTTTTCGATGTGTAGTAAGAGTCTCGTGGTTTCATCACCCTTCCTTCTCACCTCCACCTGTCCTCCTCTACTTGCCTACAGCCCGTAATTGCATCGCTGTGCAGCCTCCCTGGAATGGCTCTTTTCAAGTCCTCCCTGTCGATATCCTCAATTCAGACGTCATCTGACTTTCCTCTCCAAGGCAAGGGTGAGCCAGGGTGAAAGGGACCTTTGTGGAAGGCTAACCCCTCCCAAACTTACCTTGGCAAATAGGGCTGGTCTGGACAACATTTGGACCCTCCGCAAACGTTGAGGGTTATTTGGGGAGAAAGAGGGTCGTTCTAGGGATTGTGAATGTTCAGTTTCGGCTCACAATAAGCCCCGTATGGGGGCATGTGCAGGTCAAGAGCAGTTTTTGAATCTGGCATCCACCAGGTTAGGGGGCAGATAAGGAATCTTGAATCTTCTAACCAGGATTGGGTATGTTTCTGGGAATGTCTTTGTACTGTATCTCCTTTAGGATTAAGGGAGTCTGGATCCTGGCCACCTCCTTCTCTTCCTCCTCCTCCAACATGAGTAGCAGTGGATATACTTTGGTTTTACCTATTTAACTTTGCAGCCTGTGGTGGGAAGGCAAAGAGAGTGGCAAGTTTTAGAATAACATTAAATGAAGCATCGTTTAGGCAAAGCAAACAATTACTTTGAACTTTAAGAGCGCTTATATTTAGACTGTAAAATAACATCAAATGAAGCAAAACCCCAGCAATTTGGAATATTCTGTTTTCCAAATTCCAGTCTCAGTTTGAAATGTTAATAATGTGCAAACTTTTTAAAGCCAAGGAAACCATGAAGGTCGGCTGTTCCAGAAGTCTGGGACGTGGGGTGGACAGGAAACCTGGTTTCCCAGGCAGGGTGCTGGTGGAGGCTGCAGTGGCTGCCTCTTGGGAAGAGCTTCAGAAACAGGGTCCCAGGATCTTCTGACTTGGCTTTAAGGCAGCTCCACACCCTCCAAAACCCTCAGGCCATGGCAAAGTGAGGACATCTCTGAACCAGCCCTAGTCAGCTCGGTTTGAGACTTGAGTGATGGGAGAGAGTGAGTCACACAAGTATCTGGGAAAGAGAATTCCAAGATTAGGGAACCACAACTACAAAGACTCTGAGGTTTTGGAAGTTCGCCTTTGGAGGCAGGAGGGCAGTGTGGGTGGAGCTGAGTGGGAAGGATGACAGAATACATCCTGGAGCTGTACTGGTTTGGGATAATCCAAAGCACAGCCACAAAATCTCTTCTTTCCCAGGTCCCTTCATGGGATGGGAGCAGAATCAGTCAGGACTCAATCAAGGAAGCAGCGCCACCATGAATGCTATGAAATAAGGGCTTTATTATAGGAGGTAGATCTCACACGCTTGGGGAAGAAGCTGAGAAAGTGAAAGTTTGGAAGGGGGAGTTGGAGAACCAGGAAAGTCAACACTCAGACCTCCAGAAGTACCAGCATGGGTGGCCAAATTGGAACTTGCAGGGAAGTCTGGGAAACTGAGCATGTCTAGTTGCTGATATGAGACCATAAGGGGCACTGGTAGGGAGAATACCGTCCTTGGGTATTCTCAGCAGATGTCTGGTGGTGGCCTGGCACTGCAGCTGGTCAGAAGGGCTGCCACATGGGAGGAAGAGCTGGACAGAGCAAAGGTGAGCAAGGATAAGCTAGAACCCACCCAGACACCCGTGTGTCTGTCCACCGGAGATGGAATGCTGTTCCACCGAGGCTTCCCAAGCCTTAGGGCACTGTTCACTCTTGGCCAACTCTAAGCCATACCTGATCAATAGGGGATTCTGGAAAACAAGTTCTTATCTCATTCGACTTGACCATAAAACAGCCAGCACAGATCCCAGGTGCCTTGGACACAAGGGGCTGAGCCTGGCATTCACCTTGCCATCACGAGCCGTGCTGGCTTTCCTGCCTTGCACCAGATTGGCAAAGAGCTTTGGCAACGCAGTTCCCTCTTGCCTAAGGGGCAGGAGCATAAATTAAGATTCAGCCTCCCAGCTTTCCCTAAGGCCTGTGCCATGTAGCCTACTCTTCCTGAGTACCCCTTTTGGGCTTTTCTTTCAGAAGATAGGAGGCCAAAATGAGGGACACTCTTCTTCCATGAGTCTCCACCACCCATAGAAGAGAGTGAGACCTGCGCCATAAAGATGCCTCTGGTGCAGTGATCATTAAAGTGACCTGTGGCCTAGGAGCAAATGCCAGATGAGAACTCAAATGTTCTGCAAAGTGTGTCCTCAAAATGCAAAACCCAACCAAAGAAAGAAAGGTACCCCAATGCCAAGATCCAATTAGATCAGAACATTTACCAAAAGCACTTGCTTGCTGGACCTAGGGCCACCAGGAAAGATGAGGTCAGCTGCAGAGTTTTGTGTGCAGGGTGGGGAGCAGAGGGACATGGGGGTGGGGAGAGGATGATGGATTTGCTGTGAATCCTGCCTTCTGGCATTAAGGGTAATTTGTTTTACTGGTCAGGTCAACAATCTAGCTACTGCTTTGATCACAAGCAAAAGTTCCAAGATTGTTGTGTTAAAAAAAACACACACACACAATTGATTTATTACATCCAGGTCTTAAATGCCAGTAGGGCAGCTGAAGCAGATGTGTCAAAGGAAGAAGGACTGCTTTAGCACAAAAGCCACTGCTCAGTCTTCGCTTGGCTTCCCACTGCATATGTGTGAGTTCTGCAATGTTTCCTCTGGAGGAAACTGATCTCTGAGTTTGGTAATGAATTTGCAACCCTTGCCTGACTCATGATGATGTTAATTCATTTGCTGAAATAGTAAGTGCTCTGACATCATCCTTGGAGAAGAGCTGGGCTGAGATTCTGCTCAGTGCTGCCACCTCTGGAAGCAAGTCTGTCCTAGAAGAGAGAAAATGAGAGGCTTTAGGTAAACATAGGGCCAGATAGTTACGATTGATTTCAACAGATCGAGCTGTAGAGATGTCTGTGCTGTTTCCCCCTTTCCTTACGCTGATGCTTATCTGTGGGGCTACAGTCTCTATGCTTTGCACAGTAAGGAGGCAGCTATGTGCCATAGATTCTATTTTTATACCCACTTCCTGTTCAAGGAATTCATCCTTGGTGATTTCCTTTGGAAGCAGGGCTTTCAATTTTCCTGTGTTTATGGTGACTTAGCCTACAAAAAACAAAGCACAGAGAATGGTGGGGGTGACACCGGGAGAGCTGGCCTTTGGGAGTTATGAAACCAACTTTATTCCGTTACTTTTCAACCACTACGGTCTCTTTCTTAGCCTCGTGGAAGTTAACAGCTATCCCAAGCCTATTTCTTTTTCTGTGTTATTAACTAACCTAGTTAGCTCTGATTTTATTCTAATTCCTTTTGCTATGATTAGATGTAACTGACTGAAGCCTTTCTTAAGCCAGAGATCCTGTGATTAAGGTCTAATTGGGCAGGCTCCCGAGGACTGGGAATGGATTTGCCCTGATATACGTCAATATATGATAGTAGCTAGATTGTTGACCTGACCAGTAAAACAAATTGCCCTTAAATACATGACATTCATTCATTTAACATTTATCACATTTCTAATAAACATGACGAGTAAAGGAAATTAACTCCTGCCATCATGGAGTGAACAGTCTATTGGGGCCGTTGGTGAGACAAGCAGTTAAAATACCGCATAATGAAAATCACACGGGGGCACTAGGATGTAGAGGAGTCCGTGATGTAGAAAGCTTCCCAGGGGTTTGCAATGTAGCCTGAAAGCTGAAGGGAAACCTAAGCAGGGAAGCAGAGGATATGGCCTTTGCAAGTCTCGGAGGTAAGGATCAAGAAGTTCAGGGCGGCTGAGGCATAGAGCATGAGTAGTGTGTCGGGGGGAATGCAGGAGAAGTGGGAGATGCAAACAGAAAGGCTGTTACTCCTCCTGGAGTTAAGATTACGTGTTGACTATTTCATTTAAAGATGCTTGGCTTCCCACTAAGGGCCTTGGGAAGCTACTGAAGTATTTTAATGGCCTAACAGTGTGGCAAGATCGTTGTCTTTAGAAAAGTCACCATGGCGGCACTACAGAGAATGGATTAGTGAAGAGCAGTGCATAAGTCACTCAAGTGACCTACCTGGCTCCAGATGGCAGCCTGGGCCGGGGTGGAGGCTGCCATGCGATGAGAAGAGTGGTGGCAAGGGGGTGCTCTCGGGAGTAGAGCCGTAGCAGTGATGGCAGGCTGGATGCGTGGCGTGGGTGTGTTGGGAGTGGAGAGAGAAGGGAAGAGGGTGGGGCAAGGACAGGGAAGGAGGAAGACAACTGTTCAGCACAATGCCCGGGTATCTTGCTCCTGTTTTCCTCCTTGGGGATAATTCAACGGCGGGGTCCTTAGGTAGTGGGCCTTACCTTGTCCCATTCATTTTATCTTTACTCCCTTTTTAGGAGTTCTCGTGTCCCCTAAGGTCTCAGCTCAGGTTTGGGGGTCTTGGAAAAACAGTGAGACCCCCACTGGCTATAAAAATCTTTCCTGGCTTGTCTGTTTTGCAGTCAAGAGCATCATCAGCAGTGCAAGCCTCCTCCAAGGAGTGATGGACTACAATGCAGGGGATAGGGACTCTGCCGGCGCTGAGCCGTGGATGGCCAGGGTGCCGTGTGATCGTTTTCGGCATCACCCCTCCTGGAATTAAGTTGCTTTAAAGAGGAAACAGCATAGGCTGCACTAAAAGGCAATTTTTATGTGAATGAACACTTATTGGGTCATTGCATTTATATAAAGTACAGAACAAACAAAACTAACCTAGGAGATTTCAAGCCAGGAGAGCAGTTACCTTTGGGGTCTTGGTGGCTGGAGGGGGCTTGAGGGGATTTCTGGGCACGGTGAATACTCTATTTCTTTATTTGGTGCTGGCTTCTTGGGGGCATTCAATTTGTGAAAATTAATCAAGCCACACTTTTCTGTAAACATATATACATATATACACATATAGATGTACACATATGCACGTGTTTCTGCATGTTTATGTACTACACTTTAATAAAAATGTTTGTCAGAAAGACAGTATTGAGGGTTTTCCACAAATTCTCCTTCTGGATCCTTTAAGTGTGGCCACAAGAACCTCACTGTGTGGACACCACAAGGAAGATCCCATGATCTGTGGGGATCTGCAAAGGTAGCCAAGGCTCAGACCCTGTCATGTCCAAGAGATGCCTGTGCTCCCGTGAGGCTGGGGGCAGAGGTGACAGGCACACGTGGAAGGGGTGCGGGCCAGCAGGCCTGGAGCTGGAGAGGAGGCAGCCCCTCCACAGCTGCTTCCCTCCTCGGGCCCCTCCGGGGTGCTCGTTTGACACGCCACTGAGGTCTCAGGATCCAGAGGTACAGGTTCAGGCCTCATTAAAATAAGTTCAGACGAAGTTGGTGCTGACTTTCAAACAGGTGAAGGAAGCTACAGTCATTCCAAAAAACAGGATTGTTGGGCAAAACCCCCCTTTTCTAACTACATAACACATCCCATATCCCATTCTCAGAGAATAGTGCAAAGGAAGGGCTTCTATCTAGAAATAGTCTCTAGATCATGGCTTCATTTAGCTATTGTTTAAAAATTGTGTCTTTACAGATATTAGATCACAGGTTACTAGGGGGTGGGAGTAGAGGAGGCAAGTGTTAGGGAGAGTTATTGCTTAAATAGGTGCAGAGTTGCTGTGTGAGGCAATGAAATAGGTACAGCAATGGATACTGGTGATGGTAGCACAATATTGTGAATGTAATTAATATTGTGGAATTGTTCATCGAAAGTGGTTAAAATGGGAAATTTTGAGTTACAACAATACAAACTTTAAAAAGAAATAGTGTGTTTAGATGAAAAAAAAAAAGGCTAAACTTGAGAAGATTTAACAGGGTAGGAAAGCAGGACCTCAGAGATTACCATATCAGGCCGCATTCAGTAAACACCTATAAACCTATTGAAATGACCATTGTCTGGGAGAAGGTTGTTTTTGTCAAAATAAAGCTCATTTTAATGGGACAGCACAATGCACACAGAACATCGTTAGCTTGACAGGCCAAAACAGGAGATTTCTTTATCTGCAAAGTTCATTCTCTGAAAACCAGTGCGTTCTGCACTGTTTTGACACTGAACTAAAAACTAGCCCATACTGAGTGCCCGCCATGGGCTGGGGTATACTGAGCACTTCACATTAGGCAGTGTGATCACTGGGTCAGGCACATTTTGAATGCCCATTGACTTGACTCTTCTCTTGCGCTTTCATGCCAGTCCATCAGCAAATCCTGATGTTTCTTCCCTTGGAAACAATACCTAGGCCAAATGTGGTATCCATGACTTCATGAACTCGGCTCCCCCTCTCTGGACACTTTCTGCTCCCTGGGTGTCAGAATGGCCCATATGACTAACTCTGGCCAATGTACTGTGAGTGGAGGTGACACATGCCACTTCCAAGCCAGGGCTTTTAAATCCCTCTTGGTTCTCTTTCCCTCTGCCCTCATAGCTGCTGGTATTCCAGAGAGTGGCTATCTGTCAACTGAGCCCTGGAGGAAGGGGAACATACATAGACTTCCCAGTTGGCTCTGATAGAGTGTGGACAGGAAATAAATCTTTTTGTCCTATCCATTGAAATATTGGGGTTGTTTGTTGCTGCAGTATGTCCTAGTTCATCCTAACTAATGCACCAAGACATCATCCTTTCTCAAGGGAAGGTCCATTTCTGCCTCAGGCCTTCTATAACCCTGTAGCAGTTTGATATGGTTATGAATTCCAAAAATAGATATTGGATTATGTTTGTAATCTTGTCTGTGCCTTGGGGTGATTAAGTTATGATTAGGGCTTTGATTGAGCCACATCATGAGGGCTTTAATTCCCCACCCCTTGGTGGGTGGGGACTCACAGATAAAAGGCATGGCAAAGGACAGAGTTGGGGGTTTCTGATGTTGGAGTTTTGATGTTGGAGTTTGATGTTGATGTCTTAAGCAGGAGCCCCAGGAAGTCAGCATGCAGAGGAAAGAGAAGCAAGCCCCAGGAAGAGAGGAACCCTAAGCCAGGAGAAGAACACAGAGGAATAGAGACGGCTCCTTAGACACAGCAAAAACCCCAGGGAGAGAGACAGAGCTGTTCACCTGGCAGTCTATAGATGACCTGTGGACAGAGTCAAAGTCTAGAGTGCCTCATAGTCTACAGCTGGCCTTGTGAAGAAAAGAGAGGCGCTGAGCCCAGAGGAACCCAGGAAGCCTGAACCCTCACAGACGTTGGCAGCCATCTTACTCCAACATGTGGAAATAGACTTTGATGAGGAAAGTAACTTATGATTTATGGTCTGGTATCTTTAAGCTCTTATCCAAAATAAATACCCTTTATAAAAACCAACCAATTTCTGGTATTTTGCATCAGTACCCCTTTAGCTGACTAATACAAACCCCTCAGTGGAGCACACTTGCCTTAGCTTTCTGGAAAACTCTCTTGATTGCCATGTCCTTGGAGATGCCTTCCTTGTCCCCAACACTATAACCCTGTCTGGTGTTTCTTCATAGCTCTTATCAGATACCATTGAACTATTACTTTTTTCCATTAATTTTCTCTTCTACTGAAACATAAACAAAGAAAATAATGCCCGTCCTCCCTGCTACTCTATCCTCAGCTCCAGGACTAATAGTAAACTAGACTCTGTCTGTTCCTAAAGACTGTACAGAAAGAGCTGTCACTTCTGTATGGTCCTGGAAGGGGTTGCTTGATGAGGATTAGGATAGCTAGGGAGAGCTCATGGATGGCAGGGCTTGCATTGCTTTATAGAATTTATGGTCCAGAGGGACCACAAGTCCAGATTTGGCCATTTTGGGGCCTAATTTGTGCCTGCTGTTGTCCTAGTCTCCTCTTTCACTAAAATGAACTCATTTCAGGTGATAACTGATACAGTCATTCTACTACAAGCCAACTGGGAGACAGGACACATGCCTGGGAAGAAGAGTGAGACAGAGAAGAGAAGGCACCTTTTGTGCCTCTTTTATTGCCATGTGCCTTATCTACATGGTACCTTTGTTAATTTCATTTAATTATAACAACAAATTTCACTGATAGGTTGTAATGCCCTCTAACCCTAAGATACAGGGAAGAAACAAGGTTCAGAGAACTTGGGTAGTTCTCCCAGGCACCACAGTTAGTAAAACAGAGGAGTCAATATTTGAAAGCAGGCCCACCTTGCCCTAAAGTCTCTTAGCTCTTCTCTCTTCTATTTATCATGTTGCCTCCTGGAAGAAACATACCCAAAGGATGTATTAAAAAGTAGATGGGCAAGGTTTAGCCTTCCTGCTTCTGTGATTGAGCACTCCTAGATGGCACCAAAACCAGAGACATTTCTCTACAACTCTTCTGGGGCCCTTTTGACATTTTCCAAGTGTTATATTAGGATCAATAACTGTTGATCTACTTTGGGGACAGGTTAAGACAGGTTCTGGGGAATAAGCAGGCTTGACTCCACGTTCAGCCAGGCCCAGGGATTAGCTGGCCTGCCTGTAACAAAATAGAGACTTCAGCCTCACATACTCTAATAGACACCCCGTTTCCCAAGGGGGCCTGTTCCAGAATGGCCAAATATGGGTCATATGGACCAAGGGCAGATATGACAAGAAGGGGACATTGTCCGTGGTCTCCTTACCTGGACACCCCCCTGCTAACAGTTGTCCTCCTTTAGGAGTCTTCAGTGGAGAAGGTTATTGTGTTAGTTTCCCTGTTGATAAAACAAATACCATACAATGGGCTGACCTAACAAAATGGAATTTATTGCCTCGTGGTTTCAGAGGGTAGAAGACTTGCTTCCTCCCAGGGTTGGTATATTCTGGCTGACCAGCAGTCTTTGGGGTTCCTTGACTTTTCCATCACATGTCAAAACATAGGATGGTGTCTCCTCCTTTCTTTCTGGGTTCCAATGATTTCTAGCTTCTGGCTGTTCCCTGAGGCTGCTCCTTCTGTGTCCAATTGCCTTTGTTTTCAAGGACTTCAGTCATATTGGACTAAGGTCCACCCTCATTCAGTTTGGGAACACGTTAGCCAATTAACATCTTCAAAGGTCTTATTTGCAAATGAGTTCACACCCACAGGACCATGAATTGAGATGCCTTTTGTGGGAGACATGATTCAATCCCCAACACCTCTCATCTGCCTTTTTATACATAAATTCCTAGAGGATAAGCCATCTTCTCTGACTCAATCATATCTATACCAATATCTGTAGATCCCTTTTATCTTAGCTTGCCAGGATTGCTGTAACAAATTACCACAGACTAGTTGGCCTAACAAGAAGAATTTATTGCCTCACAGTTTTGGAGGCTGTATGTCCCAAATCAAGGTGTCAGCAAGGCCAATCTCTCTCTTAAGTCTAGAGTGTTCTGATGGTGGCTTGTGGCAACCCATAACTCTAGTATACTGTTCAAATTTGCTCACAAACTTGTGTCCAGCACAGAGGCCATGGTCCAACTTTTCAGGAACACATTTGCCAGTACCCTCAACCCTCTTGACCTTCTGCCGTTTTATCAATCCTAAAAAAACTCCAATCCTGGGTGAATCTAAATATTGATTTCCTCTTTTCTTCAACTGAGAAGTTAAAATTGCTGAAGAATATTACACAACAGGGTAGACTGATATCACTGAAAATTGGTTATCAACAATCTCAACATCTTGCTCCTATCTGCCATGTATTTGACAGAGGACTATATTCAGAACGTACAAAGAGCTTTTACATATCAATAAGTGAAAGACAAAGAACCTAATTATAAGATGCACAAAACAATAATTAGGTTCTTGGTCTTTCAGTGATATCTGACTTTGTGCTGGACACAAGTGTGTGAACAAATAAGGGAGAAAGGGCTGAGTGAAGGAAATAGGTAGCTCATTCGTGGACTGGAAGTTCCAGTGAAATCCAAGATGACCCTCGTGGGAACCAGTTGAACAAGCGAACAGGAAGAATAAAGAGAGAGTTAGGTCAGAAAGTCAATACTCAAAATAACAATTATGGATGTAAAGAGTGAAAAATAATCTCAGAATCTGAGACATGATCTCAATAATGCTAAGTCCCTCAGTTTGATGGGATGATTTGGTGTGGATGATAACAGCAACAAGGAAGGGAAAGGAAGAATGACCCAGAAGTATCAAGTAGAAGAAAACATAGAGGTGTACAACACAAAGAGTGAATCCTGATGCAAACTATGGACTTTCAGTTAATAATGTAATTTAATAAAGTGTTTCATCAGTTGTAACAAATGTACTACACTAATGCTAAGTGTTACTAATAGGAAAACTGTGTGTGAGTGGGGGTGAGGGTAAGGGGAGGCTGGTGTATGGGAACTCTGTACTTTATGCTTGTACTTTTTCTGAAAACCTATGAATGCATTAAAATATAAAGTCTATCAAAAACACAGACACAGACACACAAACACACAAAAATACTGCTGAAATGAGTGACCATCAAGCTTAAGCTTAATACCTCAGTGAGTAAAGAATGGGGTAAGCAGAGTCAAGAGATAAAATAAAAAGTCAAGGAAATCATGAGAAGGCAGGAGTGGTGGTTGGGGTCAGAAAAAGGATGTTTGGATTACTAGTTTTGGGGGTGCAGCACCTATGAGAAATTCCAAGATGCAACTGTGGGAATGGGCAGTTGCTGCAGGGAGGAGGAGAAAGTCTTTGAAGGCAATGGAGCTGAGAGGTTGTTGGATGAGGGCTCCAGGTTGATGGTGAGTTTAACAGGATAATGGTTGGAGAGAGTAGTGGTTTGAAGTTGTATGTACCCCAGAAAGGCACTTTCTTAAATTTAATACCTTGCTGTGGGTGTGGACCCATTGTAAGTAGGACCTTTTGAAGAGGCTACTTCAGTTAAGGTGTGACCCACCTTATTCAGGATGGGACTTGTAAAATATATATATATTTTTAATTTTTAAATTTTTAAAAAAGATGCTTTGATTACATAAATGTTACATAAAAAATAGAGGAGATTCCCATATGCCTGCTCCCTACATTTCCCATATTTTCCCACGTTAACAGCATCCTTCATTAGTGCGGTACATTCATCACAATTGATGAACACGTTTTGGAGCACTGCCACTAAGCATGGATTGTAGTTTACAGTCTCTCCTGCACAATTGTGTTGGTTATGGCAAGGTATCTCTCTTTGCAATGTCATTCAAGACAATTCCAATGTCCTAAAAATATTATACCTGTTTTTCCCTCTCCCTGCCCTCAGAACCTCTAGTGGCCACTGTCTCCACATCAATGATATAAGTTCTTACATTGCTAGAATCACAATAAGTTTCTAGTAGAATACCAGTAAGTCTTCTTTAGTCCACAGGTCATTCCCCAATCCTGAGGATTCTGGGATGGTGATGCCCATTCCACCTCTAATTGAGAGAAGTCTTATATGCCATGGGACAGGTGATTGGGATTCTCTTGTTTGCAGTTGTAGACTCTCTCTGTTCCTTGGGATGGTCATTGTCCATCATCACCTCATTGTTAGTTGTCTTGGGTGAATCCCATAAACTGGAGAGTAGGTGTTACAACTCCTTTGAGATTCAGGGCCCAGCTTGTACATGGACAGCCCGAAGATTTAAGTCTCTTGAATGTACACCTACCAACTCTAGTTGTAATTATAGGTGCAAATAGAATGTTCAGAAGAGCCATGTGTAGGGAAACCACAACTGAGTCCAACTCTATCACCTTAATCCTCTTACTGGAGTGCTTTATAATGGAATGAAGACAGGAACAGAAAGGGAGAGAGAGAGAGAGAATTCACCTCAGAATCAAGAAGCTGAAGGCAATACCCAGAAGGAAGGGAGAGACCAGAAGTTGCCAATATGTGCCTTGCCCTATAACAAAGGAGTCAAGGATCGCTAGCAGCCAGTCTTTGGGAAGAAAATATCGCCTGATAATGCCTTGATTTGGATATTTTTTTCTCACTCTTGAGACTATAAGCTTGTAACCTAATAAACTTCCATTGTTTAGCCAGCCTGTTTCATGGTATCTGCTTTCAGCAGCCTAGGAAACTAAAACAGAGAGAAAGGCTCTAAGGCAGGTTCCTTGTCTTCCGGGAATGAGGCAAAGATATGAAAGGGTGGGTGCCTGTCATCAGGGGGAAGGAAGAGGGTAGCAGATATGAATGAGATGGAAATAAAAGGCTCTTCACTAGAGGCGAAGGGCTAATGTGAAAGTAGAGAGAACACATCTGCTCTGAGAACACCAGCCTCACCTCTGGATCCTGTGGAAAGAGGAGCCCTCAGGGGACAGCCAATTTAAGAAAAAGAAGAGAGGAAGATCATAGATAAAAGAAGTACCTGTGATCTTGGCAGAGTTTGCTGGTGATAAGGAGAGGAAAAATGGAACATTCGGAGAAGGAAAGGGAAGTTGGATCCCAAACAAGGATGCTTCTTTTATCTCTCTTGCTTTGTAGAGCTATGACAGGCACATCCATGGAACAAGTGGTTTCAAGACATGGCCCATTTCTAGTGAACTGGAACCAGCAGAGCCCAGGGGTTTGCTCTCTGACCAAATTGTCCATAAAACAAAGGAATGCACTGAGCCAGCCTGAGTGCATGAAGTACAAAATGTTTCTGTTTTATTAACAACTTGAGTCATTGGCCGCAAGTGCTGTGCTTGTGCTGGCTTAGATGCAATTTGCTTTTACCAGACCTACCATATTTGTTACTCTTTTTTTTTAAACTTATTTAACTTTAAAAAAACTTAGAACTTATGAAAATACTTTTGTATTCATAAAGTATTCTTGTTTGAGTTTGAAGCTTACTTTCTCATTGCTTACACGTGGCCAGGTGAGGAGAAACATTTCTATAAAGGTTATCAGTGAGATGGGAAAAACTTTCTCTGATATTTTTCCTGTAAAACCTGATATGAATGAGCAGCATTCTTCCTTGGCGCAGTGAATTGTTGGGTTTGGACATTGCTATGTACAGGTTCTTCTCCACTGAGAGGTGACACCCTGTTATTAGAGACACATTTGGCCAATTATAGATATTTGGAATTCCTCCAATCTTCTCCATACTCTTCTTTACAGACAGAAATGCATATATAATTTGTCACTCTTAGGGAAAGGCTGATGGGTGAGGATCTTGATAAAACGAAGAGACTGAAATGATTTTTCAGGCACTACTTGATTGTTTCTGTCTTGCCGTTAGGTTATTTCTCTTACCTGAACAGTATGTTCTATTCTGTGTAAATTGGCCCCAGTGGTTAAGGGTGCACTGATATCCTCCAAGCAGGGCTCTTTAACTTTGCTTCATTTTACATTAGCTACTCTCTCTGACCACCCCACCCTTCTCTCCCAGCCACCAGAGTATTTTAGCTCTAAATTCAAATGCCTATTGATCTTGTGCTCAAATGACTTCCTATATTGTAGGGAAGCCTTCATTACCTGAGTATAAAATAAATAAAGAGCAAGCAAAGGGAGGGAAGGGATGGCACAGGGAGAGTGATGTTAATGCAAGCTAGGCTGTTGATGCATATTTCCACTGATTAGCTTGGGAATGTCATCCTTCAAACTCAAGATTCAAGGTCATGTTACTAGGTCATCCTGAGTCAAGATTTTAGGACCCACAAACCATGCCAGCTTGCACATCATGGAGCCCTTCCCTGCTCAGCACTCCTGGGTCCACATCCCAGCAGGCTGGGAATGCTGTGGTCCCACTGAGGTCTGGAATAATGAGGCCTTAATTCTGTTTTAGAGTGCATGTTATGCTGGGGGGAATCCACTGTCTTCCACTGAATTAATATGGTCTGTGTGTTCAAATGTGGTAGGATGCCATGTGCTCAGGGGGTTGAAATTGTCCAGATAATAAACAATTAGTATTTGGCCAGATCCTATTGGGTCCAGGTGAAATGTGAATTAACAAGAAGCATCTCCCGTGACCCCACTTTTGAAGTCTGTTTCTAACTCAGAGGGATGATTATAATAAATAGAACCAGCTGTTTCCACTTTACTCTTTCTTTGATTTTCCTTCCATTCTTGTCTTCTGTGAAGATGGTCAGGGATGCTGGAGACTTAAGATGCTGTGTCTCATTTCATCAGCTGGGGTAGTCAGAGACTTTTCTGACAAGCACCCCTTGTTTTGTGTGAATTCTGTAGGTGGAAAATGGAGGAGAGTTCAAAATTAGAGTGTCAAAGTGGAAAGGAGCCTGAGAGCCCACTTCAGAGAGACTAATCATGGCAGAAATGGCAGAAATTTCTCCAGAAATGGAGAAATAAGCATTGAGAAACCAGAGGCCTTGGAGACTGTGTTTTCACTTGCCCACAGTTACTCAGACTGGGCAGAGTCAGGACACCAGCCTGGATTTTCTGAAGTGTCCACATCAACTTTCATTGTACTGTGCTTTAGCACTTCTGTAGCCCTTTAACTCACTCATTTCATTTGATCCTCAAAAAAGCAAAACCCCAGAAGAATATCATGGGTATTCTGAGCCCATTTTTCAAAGTTCTTGATACCTAGTTCGTATTTCTTCCTTTGTACTCATCTTTAAAGTGGGTGAGGGTGCTATAAAAATGTCTCCATGGCATGTTGGGGTGGGGGTAGGGGTGATATGCAACCAGGTCAGGTCCTGAGCAGAGCTCTGTTTCTTGAATTCATGCTTCCTGGTGGCCCAATGCTGTGACAATAGCAATCACATCTGACACAGAAAGGTCTGAAGCAACTGGTCCTGGGAATAAGGAGTTTAAGAAATAGGCAATCTTCCATTCCTGGGTGTTGGAAGCCACACACAGTTTACTATTCTTGTAATTAGCTGTTCATTCTAACTAGTGGAAAAGCACTCCCAGCAGAAATCAACACCATCAGCGAGCCATGGAATAATTCTTAACTGACCTACTTTCACTGAGGAGGGAACTGTTATTTGTTAACCTTTGGTTGTGGCTTGTTGGATAAAGTATCATGCATGTGCAGAACTAATTTTTCACCAGCCTAAAACTGCAATGACCTTATATTGCATATTTGGAGGAAGAATGCTCTGGTAGAAAGACCAAGTTGATGAAGAAATGGAAATTGAGCATAATGTATTATGAAAGAGGCAATAAAATAGAAGGGTCTTTTCAGGCTCATGAGAAACCAGCTGGGCTGGATCCAGAAGGCAGAGAGCACAGTAGAGGGAGGGAGGACCAGAACACACTTGTTGCTCCAAGCACCAAGCAGTTCTCTATTCCTAGTGCATCTGCCCCAAAGGCTATCTTCCAATCTTGAGTAAATTACTCAGGTCCAGAGAAAGAAGTGGATAGTTTTTCCCACTCTCAGATGACCCTTACACTCCAGGGAAGGCACATCAGAATAACTCACTTTGGGGCCTGAATAATCCTAATTTGAGATATTGGTTGCAAATGCTTGAAAAGTTTGCAATCCATGATAAAGATTGCAGAAAGGTGGGAGCTTTCCTGGAGCCTGCAGATTGAAGGAAGAGGACTCCCTCTTTTACTGATGAAAGTTTGTAATTCTTAATGGTGTATTAGGATGAGTAAGATCAATAGCCCTGCCCTCCATTCTCTCCTTGGTCCTTTCTAAGGTCAAAAGTGCATGAGCTGGGCAGCGGACTTGGCCCAGTGGTTAGGACATCCATCTACCACATTCCCATGTTCAAACCCTGGGCCTCCCTGACCCATGTGCAGCTGGCCCATGCACAGGGCTGATGCACACAAGGAGTGCCCTGCCATGCAGGGGTGTCACCCAGTGTGAAAGAAAGCGCAGCCTGCCCAGGAATGATACCGCACACACGGAGAGCTGACACAACAAGATGACGTAACAAAAAGAAACACAGATTCCCGTGCCACTGACAACAACATAAGTGGACAAAGAAGACGCAGCAATAGACACAGAGAACAGACAACTGGGGTGGGGGGCAGGGGGGAAGGGGAGAGAAATAAATAAATAAATAAATAAATAAATAAATAAATAAATAAATAAATCTTTTAAAAAAAAAGTGCATGAGCTGGAGGACAAGGAATTCCTAGTCTTTGAGTGGGACCCCTGTGTGAAGCATCTTCAGAATCGAGGTACTTTCTGATTCCTCCCTTGCTGTAAGGAGACAGCCAGGTGGTAGTGTTCTTCCTTTAAAGCATTCTTGGATGAACTGGAAAAGAAGGTGCACTAACCATTCCTAGTGCTTTATGGTGAACAGGTGAAGCGAACCATTTGCCCATAAAGTTTTAAGTTATAATCATATGCCCACATTATACCAGTTATTATTCACCTCAATGAAGAGCATTTTCCTGGTACAAGGTATGTGTTCACTGAATGCTTGTCAGGAACTAAATTGTTAGAAATAAGAGAATTGACATCAAAACATTTTAGAGAGTTGTGGTAGACCTGTTCTTAATATTAATCCACATCTTTGTGAGTGTGAGCTCATTGTAAATAGGACCTCTTTAAGATGTTATTTTTCCATTTAAAGTGTGGGAAACTGAACTGGGGTGGGTCTTAATCAAGATTACTGGAGGCCTTGTAAAGAGAAAGCCACAGGGAGATGTCAGAAGCTGGAAGTCAACAGAACATGAAAGAGAAAAGAGAGGACATTGCCATGTGACTTGAGGCGGTAAAACACGCCAACAAACCCCAAGGATCACCAGCAGCCAGCACCAGAATGTTACAGACTTTGGAGAAAAATCGTTGCCTTGTTGACACCTCAATTTTGGAATTCTCCTAGTGGCAAAACTGTGAACCAATCAATTCCCATTGTTTAAGCCAACCCCATTGTGTGGTATTTGTCATAGCACCCTGGCAAACTAAGACAAGGGTTTTAACAATGTGTTTGTAATGCTACAGAATTATTTATTTGAAAGCAAGAAAGGTCTTAATATTTGTATAGAAGGTCAAACAATGGTCCTGAAATATGTCAAAGAGATGCCTCAGCATAATTGCCATTTTGCCTTTGATTGTCCTATTTAATCTTCTGAGTTCAGGCAGATGGATGACCAGGGCACACAGGACTTATGGACAGAATAACATCTGCTTGGTTGACTGTCATGTGCCATTCATTGGTCCAGGTGCCTACATTTTTCTTTATCCTCTCTAGTAGCACTTTTTAAATATATGATTTTTAGATTTAATGTTTTATTTTTCACATGCTGTTAGTTTTTGTGGTTCAAAAGTTTATGGTCCTTTGAGCTCAACAGGGACTAAAGTAGATATTCCTGTCTATTCTATCATGTTGTAAACTTATTAATTTCCTTCATCTAACCTGTGTAGGTCTATTTAATTCATTTCAAGTACTTAGTGGGATTGCTTAATACAGAAAAATAGAAGATAACAACAACGGCTATAATTTCACTGCACAGGTAATGTCAATTGACTTAAAAAATTCATGTTACATGTTATGCCAACTCTGTAAAAAGACTTTGTTAGCATTCTTCTTTGGAATATGCTCTCTGAAATAGTTCAAGAAGCATCAAAAACTCCATTCAAGAAGCATCAAAATCTCCATTACTGCAAACATTAAAAGAACTCATCCATAACACTAGGTAGTCTTGGCACTTTTTGAAGGGTAAATAATTCTTTGACACCAGAAGAGGTACTTTTCCTTGGATTCTTTCATTATTTTGGGGGTTTGCTTTCCCAGGTCTTGGGAGTCTTAGCATTACGTTTATCCTCAAATTATATAAGATCAGCAAGACTACAACTTAGACTCTAAGCTCCTACTTCAAGAATTTGAAACTTCCCCCAGGACAAAAATTAATGTAAAGTACTTGGCTCGATTTGCTGGACTCCAGAATTTTCCTAGACTCCAGTCAGGTAATTCTTGACCTTCTTAGCGCTTCAGTGCCTTTGTTATAGAGAGCTATGGATAGAAATAGATGTTGATAGATATAGACGTAGATATATGTGTAGTAACAGCTAATTCCTGATTAGATATAATTTAGAATGTGGAAGAAGGGATCCTTGGACCCCAAATCTTAATATATGATGGTCTTCTCCAGGCAAAGCAACTGCTCATTGGTGTTTCTGACATGCAGTGTTTCTGTTTAATCACAACCCCTCCCACAAACCAGAAAGCAGTTCTAATAAAATGAATGGTCCTTCTCTTTTGCTTTTCTCTCCTCCTGGCCCAGTTAAATCCTCCCTGTTCTAAGAGCATGGTCAAGATTTCCCTGACACATGAAGCCTTTGGAAAGCTCTCAGAATGCTGAGACCACTGTCTCATGATGATCCTCCTCATACTTAGAATCCTTCAGCCCTTTGCCATCAGAACTGCTCCAATTTGCACACAGTGGACACTGCTGTGCTCTTCCCCCTGGTTTACTATAGCTAACTCCTTGATGGTCTGCACACAGTCTTACACTTCTGCATCCTTGAAGCCTCACATATGGAGCAATATCCCCCACCTCCTGGTATTCACGCTTTGGGTCATCACTTACTTCTGTGACTTGCTGCTAAAAAACGGACTATTGCAAAGGTGATGGGACATCGCTTCCAAGATTAGGATACAAATCCCCATGACTTCCAGCTTCCTCTTTCTCTCTTGTTCTCTTTTGCTTGTTTGCTTTACTGAAGCAAATCATCATGCTGTTCGATTGTTCTGTGGAGGAGCCCATGTGACAAGGAGCTGGTGTCTCTTGCCACCAGCCAACAAGGACTTGAGGCCTGACAGCAGTCATGAAAGTGAGTTTATAAGTGGATCTTTCCCCCATTGAACCTTGCAAAGAACTGCAGCCCAGCCAACACCTCGATTGAAGCCTTGTGAAAGACCCTGAGCCAGAGACACACAGCCAAACTATACTCCCAAACTGTGACACAATGCAAGGTTTTTGTTTTAATTCACTATGTTCTGAGTAATTTGTTACATAGAAGTATTTAACTAATAAAATCCCTTATTGAATTTTTTCTCAAGCTTTCTTATGCAACACATCAGAATTGTCCTGGGTGTGGAAACAGGGGATGTGATGGTTAATTTTATAGTTAGGTGATGATGTCAAGTTGTTTGATCAAACACTGACTTACTTGTTACTGTAAAGGTATTTCCTATAGATGGGGTTGCCATCTACAATCAGTTGATGGTAAGTAAAGGTGATGACCCTAGATGATGTGCATAGCAGTTAGCTGGAGATCTTAACAGCAAGAACTGAGGACTCTGGGGATCAGAAGAATTTCTACTTTAAGACTACACCCCACAACTTGCAGAGCTTCTAGTATTAGGCATTTGGATTAAGACTTCAACATTACCCTTACTGGAATGTGTAGCCTCTGGCCTGCCCTATGGAATTTGAACTTGCCAGCTCCCACAGACACATTAGCCGAGTCCTCATAATAAATCTCTTTACCTCTATCCTGTTTGTTCTGTTTCTTTGGGGAGTCCTGACAGATACAGGAATTTGGCTTGTTTAAAATAAATAATTTGGTGCTACCCTCAAAAATTCCAATTGGCAAGTCTAGGGTGGGGCCTAGACTTTTTTAACAAGCCTCCTGGGCTTTTTAAATGTGGTTCAAGGAGTAAGCATTGGGATATGGTGCCCTAGAGCCTGCCAGGCTGCTGTAATTGCTGTTAAGATTTTTTTGCATAGAGTGCCAAGATAGAGACCAATTTCATTAATGTTAATTCAATATTATTATGGAGTAATTGCTATGCAAAAATACTATGCCACTTCTGGCAGGTTGCACCAATATCTCCTATCCCACATGCTCTTCTGCAATGTGACCTTACCACTTCTCTATCAAGAGGCAGAGTCTAATTCCCCTCCCCCCTTGACTCTGGGCTGGTCTCATGGCTCACATGTAACCAATAGAATGTGGTAAAAGAGACACTCTTTGACTTCCATGGCAGAGTCAGAAAAAGTCCACATGTCCTGCCTGGATCTCTGGGGACTCTTACTCTAAGGGAGGCCAGCCACCATGCAAAAATTTCAGTTACACTAAGACCACCATGGTGGAGAGGGCATGCATAGACACTGGTTTTCATCCCTAGTTGATTTATCACCCAAAAATCAACATCACCTGCCAGCCATTTAAGTGAGCCATTTTTAGTGACCAGTTGCCAGTCAAACCTTCAAATCATTGCAGACCTAGAGGACATCTGACTGTAACTCTGCAACCCCAAGCTAGAGCTACCCTCCCAAGCCCTTCTCAAATTCTTGACTCACAAATCATGAACAAAATTGAATGATGGTTTTAAGCAACTAAAGTTTGGAATAATTTTTTATACAGTTATAATTGAACACTGCTCAAGCTGAAAACAAGATTGAAAGTCATGCTCTCTGCTCTGAGGTTAATGAATAAAATAATGGACATAAAGAATAAGAAGATGATAGTGACTTTATTGGGATTATGTACATAAGAGAAGGAGCCTGGAAGAGAAAGACAGTAGGTAGCTTTTGAGCTGAGGTATGAAGAAATAGTTTAGCTTGCTGTCTTAGTTTGCCAGAGCTGCTATATGAGTTGACTTGTGCAGCAAGTACTTCTTGTCTCATGGCTTTGAAGCTTAGAAGTCCAACATGAAGGTCTTGTCAGGCCATGTTTTCTCCATAGCCTGTAGCGTTCTGGTGCTGGTGCCACCATGCTTAGACTTCTTCCGGTCACATGGAGACCTCACTTTTTGTGTCTGTTCTTCCATTTTCCACTGATCTCTGGCCTCTTCCTGTCACTTTTTCTCTTTATAAGATCTCCAGTAATACAAATGAACATCCACTCTGATTCAGTTTGGCCACACCTAAACAGGATCTTCAAAGATCCTGCTCACACATGATTCTACACCTTATCTGATAATATATCTTCAAAAGTCCTATTTACAAGTGGGTTCATCCCCACAGGAATGTGGATTAAAATTAAGATCATGGTTTTTGTCAGGCAGCATGATTCAATCTCCAAATCTCCAACATTTGCCATGCCAACAAGCCATAGGAGGCTTATCTAGGTGCAGCAACCTGTCTTAAGTATTACAAGTAATTCAGCTGCAGTAGGAAGTTCAAGGGAAGGGTGAGGGGGTGACAAAAGTAGGGAGGCTCATCATGGAAGAAGAGACCATCACAGGGGAATCCTATTGCATCAAGCAAAAGAATGCTCATTTTATCCTTTTCCCAGTGAATGAACCATTGGGGATTTTGGAACATGCTTATCTGGGTGGTGTAAACGTGCATTTGTTGGTGGAAAAAAGCAGTTACTGTTTGCCAGTCAACTAAGTGGAAAAAGAAATGAATTGCAACCCAAGCAGTTTCTATTTAAGTCTTGTGCTCCCTGTGACTCACAGTGTGATGTTGTAGATTACTTAATGCTCCTCTGTAAACACCTGTCACTTCCCTGGTTGGCAGGGGACCTGGGAAGTTCATGAGCTTTTGTGTATGGAATGTGTGTGTGAACTTCTAAAGAGAAAGAAACCAGATACAGTCAAGATACCATTGTCATCATACCAGCCTTCTGGAAATCAGCTTTCTAGAGAACCCTGGGTGCAGAACACTGCAGAAGCTAAAACCTACAATCAAAGGAAAATTAAAGGTACATGGCTACAGAGAAAGCAGTAAGTAGAAATGGGAAACAACTGAACAGTTTAAAGGAAACGCAAAACAGAATACGTCTTGTTGAGAAGGAAATCCCTGTACTTGCTTGGAGGCAATGCCAATAAAAGCCAAGCCAGGGAAACGGACTTTGGCCCAGTGGTTAGGGCGTCCGTCTACCATATGGGAGGTCCGCGGTTCAAACCCCGGGCCTCCTTGACCCGTGTGGAGCTGGCCATGCGCAGTGCTGATGCGCGCAAGGAGTGCCCTGCTACACAGGGGAGTCCCCCGCGTGGGGGAGCCCCACGCGCAAGGAGTGCGCCCGTGAGGAGAGCCGCCCAGCGTGAAAAGAAAGAGCAGCCTGCCCAGGAATGGCACCACCCACACTTCCCGTGCCACTGACGACAACAGAAGCAGACAAAGAAACAAGACGCAGCAAATAGACACCAAGAACAGACAACCAGGGGACGGGGGTAAATAAATAAATAAATCTTTAAAAAAAAAAAAAAAAGCCAAGCCAACCTCCACTAAAATCCAGATATTTCAGTGAAGCTGTTGAAGATGCTTGAGGCAGGGAAGAAATAATACACAGTAGACTGATGGAAAGTGCCAATGCTCCTAGGGGCAAGAAGCAAGCAGTGTGAGAGTTGGAAAGTGCGTTTGAGCCAGTTATAGATAAAAGGAAGTGAAAGAGGAAGATTTTGAATCGAGGGGGCATTGGCCAGCTTCTCCCAAGCTCAGCAAGCTCACTGGTTTGTGCAAGAGCCTGGAGTTCAGGATATGGGCAAATTCCTCTTAAGCAGTGTGGATGCAGCTGCTAAGCTGTGAGGAGAAGAAATAAAATGTTCTAGGAAGAGCCCTTGGTGGTTGTGTGGAAATGGACTTGTGAGTGTATGTGTGTGTGTGTGTGTGTGATGGGGGAGGAAGGAGACAAGATAGAAGAAGCTGCAATGGGCCAGGCGAGAATACTGGGAGACTTAACCCAGAGAATGTCTTCCTAGGAGGCCCCCAAATAATACCATCCTAACATGGCTTCAAGCCCCTGCTAGACTTAAACTAATATTTCCATATGCCCACGCCCTCAAGACCTCCTGAATCAGGCTACTTTCCTTTGAAAAAGAAGCAGCATCCCTTAAGGCATCCCAAGGTGCAACAACTCTAAGGTGTTGGACCTGGAGTAAGAAAGTGGGAAGGGGGCACAGACCAAGGTAGGACTCCTTTTGGGGGTGTAACTCTGAGCTCCCATCTTAGCTCAGCACCCTCTGCTTCCCATGATGGTTCTGAGATTACAGACTCACCTGGATTCTTGCTATAGTCTCCCACCTGCAGGCCAGATTCCAGAATCATCTGTTCATCTTTGGAAAAATGTTTCTTGGCCACATCCGTCTCCCTCTTTGGAGTCCTCTAACTGGTTTCTGCTGCTCCTTGGATAAGGCCAGCGTTCTCCACTTGGTCCTGTGGGCCCGCGGTCCTCTCTCCGGCTTGGCCCTCGCTGCATTCCTTCCAGTCACATCGGTACTCCATCCTTCCTCCTTTGCAGTGGCTCTCAACCTTGGCTGCATGTTGACAACATGCCACTGCCCATGCAGTGCCCCAGACCAATATGTCAGAGTCCTTGGAGGTGGGGCCCAGGCATCAGCAGGTTTTCAACCTCGAGGGGATCACGATGAGCTCCTCTGCTCTGTTGCCCCTGTGCCTGCTGGCCAGGCTGGGATGGCCGACTGCTTGCTGACTCCTGGTGCCTGATTGCCTCCTACTAATGCTTCAGATGCCCAGGAAGCCTCCTCTCACCTCCCACATGAGGTTAAACCACCCTCTCACGTCATTATAGGTTACTAAGGAAGAGTATTCCTTGTGATTATGACACTCAACTTTCTTGCAACTTTACATTTGCTTGCCTAATTATCTGATTATTTATGTTTCATCCAATGAATTGTAAATGCCAGTAAAGCACCAACTGGGTCTGTTTTGGTCACTCTTGTGTCCTCAGTACCTATCCCAGTGCCTGGCACATAGCAAAAATTGAGAGAATGAATAAATATCTTATTTTCTATAATAAATCACCTGCCACTTTTCCATCCACCTTTTCCATTTTGATCCTTATCATCTCATTTGGAGAGAAATATTTAGGAATCATCACTTCTATTATTTCTGGAGAAACTAAAGGTGTGACTGAATTCCAGGCCTCCAGTGTCCAAATTGGGTGCTCTTTTCCCCTCTCCATTTGGCTCTCTTTATTCTTCACTCCCAAGTGCATTTGCTAAAGACCGTGAGCAGGATCCGAGGTCTTTCATCTCACTGTAGGTAAGCCCGTGTGGCGGCTTGGGCCTCTTCTTAGTGTCTGGTGTTTCTAAATGAAATGGGTGGGTCATTTCCGCTCTTTGGTCTCTTCCTCACCTGTGAGATCAGGGATACAGCAGGCCCGTGCTCAAAGGCTCGGCCCTGTAGTGGTACTCAAGGGGTCTGCCATCTTCTACAGGCTCAGGTTGGCTTGCTCTTTCTTTAATACATCATGGGGAATCAGACCCACCCTATTGGTGGTCTAAATTTGTTTCCCGACTCTCATATTTCCCTTTGCAGGGCAACTGAGCAATGCTTTTTTTATTTTCTTGAGTGTTTCAGATGACCTTTTGGATGTGTGATATTTGTGTATTATTGGTATCATTATTCCTATTTTACTCTTTACCTTTAATGAATATGTGACTTCTGACACTAGTTGATATTCATTTTTCACAATAATTCTTCTTATCTGGGTGTCGTTTTTCTAAATATCAAAAGGTTGAAATATTGTATTTTTCTCACAGCAGATTTAAAAATCATTGTCTTGGTTATCACAATACCACAAACTGGTTTTGGCTGAACAACGGGTGTTAACTGGTTCACAGTTTTGAGGTTAGAGTAAATCCAAAATCAAGATATAGGCAAGGCTTGCTTTCTCTCAAAAATCCACAGCGTTCTGCTGCTGGCTGTAGGCAATCTTTGGGTTTCCTTGGCTTGCATTTCTGCCTCTTGTCACATGGCGATGCCCTTTCTCTTGTTTCTAGGACCTTTTTGTTCTCTTTACAGGTCTCCTGTAATCACGACTAAGACCCACCCTCATCCAGTTGGGCCACACCTTAACTAACATAATATCTTCAAGAGACCTTACTTACAGTGTGTTCAAAACCATGGGAATGCGGATTAAGAACAAGTCTATGTACGGGTACATAATTCAGGCCACCAAAACCATGTAGAACAAAATGTTTCTCCTTATTCTTTCATCACAAATAGTAAGTTCAGAAATAAAGAGTAAAATACAGGGAAGATCAAGCCAGTCAAGTCACCCAAAGTTTGAACATTTAATTAACCTCATTACTAAGTCCTGGTCATCAATGGCCAGATTATTGGATACTTTTATTGCTTCCTGGATAGGACATCCACACCCTCCATTGCAAGCTCACGTGTTATTCCTACCCCAGTCACATCCATCCACACAGTTCTCTACTGATTGCCTTCTTTGCGCCAGGGCCTGGTACCATGCCAGGAGCTGGGGTCTAGGAAGGTTCTCCCTGTAGATGGACAAATAAGTGAAACATGCAAAAATTGATATAACAAAGGTAGCTGAAAAGGAAAATGTTCCCTAATCCTGGGCAAGCCAGAGAGAGCCTCCCAGGGAAGACTTCAATCATGGAGCAAAGGAAGGAACAGCACACACAAAGAAATGGATGAGTGTGGAATGGCCTGAGAACAGTGGCAGGAGGTGAAACTGGCACTTCAGGCAAGGTCCAGGACATGGGGTACCTGGCATGCCATGTTGGGACATTTGTTTCATTCTTGAGGCTAGTGGTTTTCAATTATTATTATTTTTTAACCAATGAAACTTTGCTTTGGAAGGAAACACATGCAGAAGTCCAGAGTGAAGTCTCCCATACTCTGCAGGCCATGATTTAAAACCCTGTGAAAACTCATTCCACACTATAGTTATCAGTATGCCAGAGTATAGACCAAATCCTAGCTTTCTCACCTGCCCTATAACTCAGGCCCCAAGGATTGTAACCTTCTGCCTGGTCGTGCCTATTTCCCCTGGCCTCATTCAACCAAACTGCATGTGGGGGGTTGCAGAGGCTGCTAGATGGCTTCCTATCTCCCCATCTTCTCTGCTCTCAGAAATGGAACTGATAATACATGCATTCCATGGAGTTGAGAACAAGATGAGATAATGGGTATCTCTCTCAGTACTCTCACATACTAGGTCTTCATCTCGAGGTGGCCCCCACGATAATGCTAGCCATGCATTCTTCATAGTTCAGGGGGTACCTAGAGCCTTCCCAAAAGCTCAGACACCTGAACACAGGCAGGGTAACAGAAGGCAAAAGCAAAAATGATTCTGTTACATTTTTCTTCTTCTCCCTAATTAAATGGGATACAACTGCCTTCCTTAAGTCATATCCTGCCACTAAATAATCACATCTTTTTGTTGTGCCCCATGACCCAGAGCCTATTTACTAGCTATGTTTAAAAAGACAGACCAGCCTTGTGAGCTAAGAACATAGATTATATCCTTTCACAAATGGAAAATCAGGCCCTAAGAGTCAAAATATTGCATTTGAATATTAAATAAGTGATAATAGAGATGGGTGTCAGGACCCAACTGCCTAAGACACAGAATGTCTTTGTTTCTTGCAAAAACATACAGAACATGAAAGGGAGTGATGCAATTTCCTCAAAGAAGAAAGTTGAGAGGGTTCTATTTATGCAATCTTCAGGTTCATGAAAATTTTACACAGAAGGTTGTACAAGGTTGGACTCCCCAAGATACAGAAGAAAAAGAAAATTATTATGAATTGCTGCAGAATGATTAGGGTTTGATAGCAGGAGAAAATGAAAAGAAAAATCCCAAGATGAAAGTATCTGAGAGCCTGTAACAGGACTTATTAAGAGGTATTGTTTTTTTCTCTGGAGGCTTTTAGATAAGAGGGTCACCTGCAAGATAGGGTGGGAGTTAACAAGAGAAGGATGGGGCAAGGCACCAGTTTGTTGCTATAGTTCAAATCTTGTGACTGCTGCTTTTCTACATGGCCCTCCACTATTTTCCAGAGAAAGCTATTTTTACATAGTGTACATTCTGCCTGGCCAATGCTAAGACATTAGTTTATTATGAGTTCTGCTAACTAGATCTTCTTTCTACAGGTTTCCTGGTGTTATGCAGCAACAAGCAGGAATTGCAAAGTGATGCTAACAGCATCATTTTATGCTCAAAATGGTCTTGCCACCTTAGTGTCTTAGACTGCTCAAACAAGTACCATGAAAAGGGTCAGGTTAAACAATGGGAATTTATTCACTCATGGTTTGAGGCTGGGAAAAGTTCAAATCAAGGTATCATAAAAGCAGTGCTTTTTTCCCCAAGTCTGGCATTCTGGGGCTGGCTGATGGTGATCCTTGGCTCCTTTGACACACGGCAAAACACAAGGCGGCATTGCCTGGTCATTCCTTCCCTTCTGGGTTCAACCTTCTGTGACTTTCTCTCTCTTTGTCCAAATTTCATTCCTCTTATAAAGGACTCCAGTAGTAGGATTAAGACCCACCCTGATTGAAGTAGCCTCATCAAAATGCCCTAATTACAATGGGTTCATATCCACAAGAATGGATTAAATTTAAGATGATGTTTTTCTGGGGTACAAACAGCTTCAAACCATCACACTCTTCCCTCTGGACCTCAAAAAGCATGTTCTTTCTGCATACAAAATACATTCATTCTATCACAATATCCCACAAATCTTAAGTCCTTTCAGAAACAATGCTTAATACATAGTCCTATCAAAATCCATTATGGGTATGATCTGTCCTGGGGCATAATTCCTCTTTATGAACCTGTGAAACCTAAAGAACAGGTTATCTGCTCTTGATATACAATGGAGGGACAGGAATAGCATAAACATTCTCATTCCCAAACAATTCTGAAATTTAACAGGGCGTACTCTATTAGATTTCGAGATCTGAGAGTGATTTAAGGAACAATGTTTTGTCTTCCAGGCCTGATGGAGTAGCAGCCCCATCCAACCTCTTGCCCAGTGACCCTGCTCTCCCACACACTGTGGTGAAGGCTGTATCCTCTCCAAACATCAGGATGTCAGCCAGGCACTCCACAAATACCAGGGCACAGGTTCAACCTTTCAGAGCAATGGGTTGCAGCACACTTCCTGAACAGTGGGTCAGAAGGCCCACCCTCTCCAAGTGCTGGGGCAGACTCACCCTTTCCACACATGTGGGTGAACCTCCTCTCTTGGTCTAAGAAGATGACTTTGGCCCAGACCTCAGCTTCCATGCTTCTGCCTTTGAATTTGTCCCTTCTCTGACCTTTTTAGTCCAGGCTGGCAGTGGTTCTGTTCATACAAATTACAATTAAAAAAACTGTTGGCTTTGCATGTAGTACAGAGGGGTCCCAACCATCAGACAGTAGAATTTTCCAGATTCTTGGGTAACCGCATTTCTAATCCTGACTTGTACTGAAATGGCTGATTGGATTCATGGTCACTTAAATCCTTGCATGGAACACTATTTTCTGGGAAGTTGCTTTCCAGAAGCTCAGAATTTTCCAAGCCATCAATTTCTGGTGTCTTTGTGCCCAGAAATTTTATCTGAGCTTATTCCTTTTCTCTCACATTTTACTAAAAGCTGCAAGGAGAAACCAAGTTGCACTTTCTACACTTAGCCTGGAAATCTCCACTAAATATCCAAGTTCATCCCTCCCAAATTCAATATCAGAGCTCAATTTTTCAGGTTCTTTACCACTTTAAAACAAAGATCACCATTTGCAATGACACATTTATCATTTCTTAGTCTTCATTGGAAGCACATTTGACGTCCATATTTCTACCAAACATCTCTTTAGAGCAATCCCGACATTTTCTATGAAGCACTTCACAATTCTTCCAGCCCCTACCCATTACCCAATTCCAAAGCCATTGCCACAGTTTTGGGATTTGCAATAGTCACCCCACTTTCCGGGTACCAAAATCAGTTTTAATTTCCTAGGCTGCTCAAACAGATGCCATGAAATGGTTCATCTTCAACAATGGGAATGTATTCCCTCACAGTTTGTGAAGAAGTCCCAATCAAGGTGTCCTAAGCTGATGCCTTCTTCCTGAAGACCAGCATTCTCAGGCTGGCTGCCAACGATCCATAGCTTCTCTGTCACAGGGCAAGGCACACGGCAGTGTCTCCTGATCTCTCCCTTCACTTCTGACTTCAGCTTCTTGCCTTTTGTTGCTTTCTTCCTCTCTGTCTGAATTTCATTCTCTTAAAAAAAGATTAAGACCCCTCCTGATTGAGGTGGGTCACACCTTAACTGAAGTAGCCGCATCAAAAGGTCCTAGATACAATGGACTCACACCCACAGCAAGGGATTTGTAAGAGCATGTTTTTCTAGGGTACATACAGCTTCAAACTACAACAGCACCAAGGCACTTCTTTCCTTTCATTGTTCTCTGAACTCTGAATTTTATCTAGCACTGTGCCAAACCTTTGAGCAGGAAAAAGAAGGGAAGAGATAATTGACCTGTGAGGGTTATCAAGTGTGAACTTTCCTGACCTGATATTATTTGGCTGCTTTCCCCAGACACCTGCAGTCATGTTTTCAAAGCACAAGAGCAAAGCGGAACTGGGTATATGAAAACAGAACTACCTGTGTTTTGCACAGTCTTTGCTCCATGCACTTTACAAAACATTGTTATGATAATTTAAATCACTTTTCAAAGAGAGCTTAATACGAAGGTTTCTTTGTGTAACCAAGAGAGAACGGATGCTGTTTGACAGTAGTTCTTGAATCCAAGACAATTGGAATATTTAAAACAAAACTGCAGCAGGCCAGATCGCAAATTCTGAAGAGTTGTCAGGTACTCAACTTGTCCAGTTGACTGGAAATTGCCCAAAGATGACACCCTTAGGCCATTAAAAATGTTTGTTGTGTATATCCAAATTTCTCTCCAAAGATCAAAGTCCTCATGGAGTCTGGAGGAAATGTTTATGATTCTGTGCAGAGGTGGAGAGGCAGAGCAAGAGCACGAGTAAAAGGCACTTAGAGTTCCCTGATTTTAAAAAAATTTATTATTTGTGTGCCCCAATTAAGACATGTTCTTAGTCTTGAACTGCATTCCTGTGAGTTTGAATCCATTGTAGATAGGAATTCTTGAAGATCTTATAGTAATTTAAGGTGTGGCCCAACTGGATGAGTGTGGGTCTTAAACTCTGGATTACTGGAGTCCTTTATAAGCAAAAGAAATTCAGACATAGAAAGAGAAAACTATGGGGAAGAGCAAGGAGCTGGATGTCCGTGGGAATCCAGAATAGAGAGGAGAGGACGTCATCATGTGATGGGAAAACCAAGGAAGCCCGAGGATTACCATGGAGCTAGCACCAGAATGTTACAGTCTTTGGGGGGGAAAAGCAAGCCTTACTGACATCTAGATTTTCAGACTTCTCCTACCATCAAAACCATGAGTCAATGAATTCCTGTCATTTAAACTGATTCATTTTGTGGTATTTGTCATAACAACCTGGCAAACTGAGACATAGATAAATATACAACTCAAAACTTCCCCTTTTAACCATTTTCAAGTATACAATTCGGTGGCATTAATTACATTCATGATATTGTGCTACCCTCACCAACATCCACTACCCCAACTTTTTTATCTCACAAAACAGAAATGTGGTTCTCATTGAGAAATAGCTCATCCTTAGCCCCAATAACGTGCAAACTATCTCTATGAAATTATTTATTCTCTATCTCTATCTTAATGAAATTACTATCTATCTCTATGAGATTATTCTAGCTATTTTAGATAACCAAGATCATACAATATTTATCTTTTTATGTCTGACTTATTTCACTCAACATGTTTACAAGGTTCATCCGTATTGTAATATGTATTAGAGTTTCATTACTTTTTATCATGGAATAAAATTCCATTGTGCATATTTGCTCTTGGATGCTCAGATGGGGCCCACCTTGGCTTTGAGAAAGTCCCTTACCTTGCACATCTGTAAAATGGATGCATAGACTCTTCTGTGCTCTGTGTATGGGACACAATAGATTTATAGAAGATAACTTTTCAAAAACATCAAACATTTTAAAACAATGTCTTAAGTCTTGGAGGCAGGCTCTCCTCATTTTTGTGAGCCTCTGCTACTCAGACTGACCTGTGGTCTTCTTTGCTTGATGGTTTCAAACCTCTCTTGCAACCTCAGGACTCCATGCTGTGAATGCAAGAGATGTCTCAACAAAATTATGCTCCATTTCCTAGAGACTGGCATGTGTGGGGGAGGGTGAGACCCCTAAGTGTATTCTGGGTTTCTCAGTATGTCCTTGAGAATATTTAGTGACCTTGTTAAATTTCCTTGCTAAGGTTGTGTTTCTTTTTCCCGTGAGGACTTCAGAATAATGCCTTAACAAAGTCAGACTTTCATGGGCTATAAAAACCATTTCCTCCCCTGATTATTGTTCTGTACACTACTCAGCAGCTCATAAATTATTTCTAATGAATTTATAGTCAATAATAACCGAGACGTTAGTGTTTTTTCATTCTTGCAAAAAAAGGTCACTTTACATACATTTGCATGTCATGCTTCCCATTTAGCCTATCAGATAAATGAGAAAGTGGGAGTGGGAAGGTAAAGACATTAAGCCAGGGTATGAAATCAAATGAATCCTACAGAGGAGCTTGGCATGTCACATCTCAAAGTTATTCCTGTTTGGGCCAAAGAGGACTGGTAAGGTGGAGGGTCGGAATTGGGTCACATGCTTCCAGTGTGAGCAGGAAAAGTGGGCTCCAGCAGCCTGAAGGCAGCTGTCCAGCAAAGAGATCCAGGGGCTGGCTTTGGGGGTCACACAAGGAACCTGGATATGCGAACATGTTTATAGGAGGAGGGGGACACTGCACCTGCTTTAGCACCACTATATGTCAGCCCTATTAAATTATTTAATCAGCTAGATTTCCTGGACTCTTCTTGTACCTTCTCCTCTCCTTGCACCATCTCCCCATCCTCAGCTTTCCCATAGTCTCTGCTGATGACCATCCTTTGTCCTCATCTTCTCAACAACAGGTCCTCAAAGCTTAATTTTTCTGCACATCTTTTTTTCTGGCTACAACTAACTTCCTTTCCTCTTATCAAAATTCACTTCCTCAATGTGCATCCAGGGTCCCTTCTTTTCATACATTCTCAAGAAATTTTAGCCTCCCTTATTATCAACTCTTCTCTTTCTATGGGGTCATCCCAAATCCCTTAAAAGTGTGTCAGTGTCCCCTTCCTTAGAAAAAATATAACAATGCTCCCAAATTCTGCCTTCTCCAGGCACTCTGCTCCAATACAAGTTGGGCCATTTTCATGTTGCACTCATAATAAATGACTTTATACCTGGGCCACCAGAGGAATGGTAGAAATCATAAACCCAGTCATGTTTAAAGCCTTCCCATGGCTTCTCCTTTCATTTCAGATAATAAATCCAAACTCCTGCTGCTGACCTCCAAGGTTTGGCATGACCCATTCCCTGCCTTCTTTCCCCCTTCAGTGCAGACCCCTTGTGGAAGTTCAAAGCTCTGTGGACCCCAGAAAGACATGTTCTTAAAGTTCCTGTGGATATGGACCCATTGTAAGTAAGACCCTTTGACGAGGCTGCTTCTGTTAAAGTGTGACCCACTTCATTCAGTATAGGTTTTAATCCTCTTACTGCAGTCCTTTATAAATGGAATGGAGAGAGAGAATAAGAGAGCACCATGGAAGAAGCTGAAATCAATGAAACTAGGAAGAGAATGGGGAGACTAGTAGATGCCACCATGTGACTTGCCATGTGTCAGAAGAGCCAAGGATCAGCAGCAGTGGTCTTCAGGAAGAAACCATTACCTTGATGATGACTTGATTTGGACATTTTCTCAGCCTCAAAACTGTAAGATAAAAAAATTCCCATTGTTCAAGCCCAACCATTTTATGGTAGCTGCTTTAAGCAGCCGAGGAAACAAATATCCTTTTTCCCTGCACCTACCACATTTGAGCCCAGTGGTCTTTCATGATATCCTAAGACTTCAGACTTGTCTACCTTAGGAACTTTGCATGTATTTGCTCTGCAGAAATGCTCTTCCTCATGCTGTTTATGTGGGTATTGTAACTATGGCATCCATAGAAAGTAGAAGGCTTTATATGCTATATCCTTGCCTTGTGTTTACCCAAAGCCACATTAACAAAAATAAGTTCAGACTTCTGCCAGGGATTGAATGGATGATGGGGTTAAGTGTTGGAAGAGCCCAGCTTTCCTTCTGTGGGGATTCAATTTCTGTCTTTGTTGCTAATGAAGGTGAGGTGCTTTAGAGTTCTTTAATGGTCTGGCTGCTTTGAAGGTATTAATAAATCTTCTCCAAGAAAAGACTAGCCAGCATTCTTCCAGTTACTGTGACATTGGCATTGTATCTATAATGAGCTCTTCTCCAAGAGATCTATAGGAGAGAACACTAGATACACTATAAGAAAGATTAGAGATTTTAGTTGTATTAGCCTAAGTGGACTAGATGCTGAAACAGATAACTCAAAATTGTACCACCTTAATGCAGTAAAAATTTGCTTCTCATGCACAGCGCAGCCCTATGTGGGAGGGTGGGGATTCCTTCTTTGGCCATTCCAGAGTCCAGACCCTTCCATCTTGTGATTGAATGTTCCTCTTGGATCTTGACGTTCTCTCCAGTCACCTGGCAGGTGGGAAAAGCGAGCAGGGACTGTGTGGAAAGCTTTATAGGCAGGTCTGGAAGATGGTGGATATCCCTTCTGCCCACACTTCATTGGCCAGAATTTAGTCACCTGGCCTCTCTTGCCCCCAGGGTTAGATGGAGAACCCCATACAGGTATATGTTGGGAAGAAAGGTGAACACAGGTGTTGGTGAGGATTAGCCATTCCTGCCCCATCAGCTTAATCGCCCAAATCTAGAAAACACCCACAATTCCAATGAGTCAATACACAGGGAAGAAAATAAAATCATACATAAAAACAAAATAGACCAAACCCAAAACCTTTTAGAGAAAGAAAACCTCGTTTTCAAAAGTGATTTCTAAGCTATTCTCTGCCAGACAGGATCTGTTGTGACCCACAATCCTAAACTGATGGTCAGCCCAGTTAAGGACCAGCAGCTGTTCAGGGCTGCCGACTGGGAGTGGTGCCCACAGCAAATGCATTTAATCAAAAAGTGCAGTTTCTGGCCTGCCTTGAATCAGGCCCATCTGCTTGGGTGGCACTGACCACATAATCAGGCCCTTGGTGCAGGGCACAGGTGCCAAGTCAAAGAGGGGCTTGATTGGTAAGTCCCAGATTAGAAGTTTGATCTCTCGGGAAGCCCTCCGGGTCAGACCCATGGCTCAGGCAGCCTCTCCCTTCCTTGCTTTCCCTAACAATGGAAGAAAGGATGCTTCCAGACACTTCTGGCTGCCAGAGCCCTGCCTGTTTGTTGCTGAGTGCCTTGGAAACCCCCGAGGCCAAGTTGGGAGCCAAAACGTGTGCCCCCAGAAAGTGCCACCTGGGCCTCTCTGGGTGGAAGCCATGGTCTCCAAGGGGACAAAGTGGGCTTGCAAAAGAGGGGCCCAGATGACGCCCACGCATGGGTCGGGCCCTGGGGACTTCCATCTCTGAGAGAGCCACGGCTTTGCATATGGGGTAACAGCTCATGAAAGAAAACGGTTAAGCTGGCTGGCTTCCCTGCAAAAGAGAGCCAGCAGAGAGTTGTGGTTAAGACTCTAGGCTGGCTGCCTCATTTGGAATCCCTACTCAGACACTGCAGGTTGTGCAATTCTGGGAAGTTGGCTTAATCTCACGCTGCCTCAGTTTCCTCTCCCATGCAGGGAGAAAATAACCCATAGGATTTCTACAGGATCTAAATGGGTTAGGTGATATGAAATGCTTGGAAGAAACTTCACCCGTAGTGGGGGCTCCACAAATGCTCTCAGCTGCTATTCTTGACAGCTGTTATTCTTGACGAGGGCAAAGCCTCCTACATAGGAAACTGTGGCCTCACTCTGGTCCTCTGTGTGAACCATCAGTTAGGAGGAGAGTAGATGCTCAGGCTTTGAGACCTATGTCCTCCAGTTCTATCATCACCAGCCTCCTATGGTCACTTACATTTAAATTTAAATCCACTGAAATGAAATACATTTAAAAATCTAGTTCCTCAATTCTCAGTAGCCAGCTCCCATATTGGATTTCACAGATACAGAACATTCCCTTCCTTGCAGAAGCTCCATTGGAGAACGCTGCTCTGGACAGAAGGAAATGGGTTGGGAGGTGCTGCTTCATCCACATGCCAGCTGTGCCAGCCCACTGCAGGGGTAGCATGGGTCTCAGCTGCCCGGCCACATGGGCACAGATGGGGAGGAGCCCTTTGAAAGCTCAGACAAATCAGAGATGTGTTTGGCTGCCAAGGAGTGTGCTCTTGCCAAAGGTCTGATATCTGTGAGTGCAGCAGCGACCCAGCCTGGGCAACTGTACCTGCCTCATGTCAGCCATTGGAGAAACAGGATGTGCGTGACGAGCCTGTGGATCCCACACTCAGAAGAAGTTCTTCTCAAGGGGGCTTCTCTGTGGAGGGCACTGAGCCCTGCATATTTGTTCCTCAAGATTTAGCTAGGCTGATATTTACAGTAACAGTGGTCAAAATATAAAGAAACAAAAAATCTGAACACAAACCACCTGCCTCTCTCCAACACTTAACCAGTGACATAAGCAACAAGGCATGAAAAATTGATCAGAAAGGCATTTTGCATTTTGTTTAATATTGCTTTTTGAGTGTAATGATTCAAATGCCAGGTATCTGATAACTCCAACTCATGTTGGAGTAGAGGGTAGGAGTGTAGCATTTTCTTGAAGAGAAATAGAGGAATAAGACTTGCAGGAAAAAAACCCACATCAACAACAGTATGACAACAGCTGGTAACAGTTATAATTTATGTAAAATATTTCAGACACATTTCCAATTGATGTAATAATGCATTTTAACTTGGCCATAAGTCCATGGAGAAAGTATGATTATTATTTCCATTTTACAAAGAAACTGTAACACAGAGAAGTTAGGTAACTTGCTGAAGGTCACGCAGCTGCTGAAAAGCAGAACTAGAATCCAGACCCAGGCATCCAAATGCTGGAGCCTGGGCCCTTGTCTGCTCTGCTCTCTTGTCTGAATTTTAATCTCCTGCCCCTTAGAATCTCTGTTAGTCACTTCTCTGAAATGTCTGCAGATACCTGTGTACCTCTATCTGGATGCTCAGTGGTATATATAGTATCTGTATGTTTTACATCTACAAGTTTTTATATCTGATGCCACCAAAGGTGGCTGGCTGGATTTTTAAAATTTTATAGCCTGTAGTGATTTTGGGGAAAATATCAGTATTTTAAAGGCGGCGTATGCAAATATATATATTTTGAAAAGTGATTCAAGGATTTTATTGAAACTAGTCAAGCATCGCTGACATCTCTGCCTGTGTGTCTTCAACCTTTTGTTTTCTTTCTTCCATTTCCTCCCGTCCTCCTTCTTTCTCTCCTTCCCTTCCTCCTCACTTCTCTCCCTTCATTCCTTCCTTCTTTTCTTTTTTTTCTGCATTATCACTACTTATTTTTTTTATATACTTCTTTATTTTTTAAAGATACTTAGATTACATAAATTTTACATGAAATATTTAGGGGATTCCCATATGCCCCACTCCCTACCCTTCCACATTTTCCCACATTAACAACATCTTTCTTTAGTGTGGTACATTTGCTACAATTGATGAACACATTTTGGAGCATTGCCACTAAGAGTGGATTACAGGGCCCTGAAACTCAACAGAGTTGCAACACCTTCTCTCCAGTTCATTGGTTTCACCCAGGACAACTAACAAAGAGATGATGATGGACAATGACCATCCCAAGGAACAGAGAGAGTCTACAGTGGCAAGTATGATAGTCCCAGCCATCTGACCCATGGGATTTAAGGCCCCTCTTAACTGGAGGTAGAGTGGACATCACTATCCCAGACTCCTCAGGATTGGGGAGTGAACCATGCACTAAAGTAGACTCACTGTTATTCTACTATAGACTTTTTATGATTCTAGCAATGGAAGAACTTTTATCACTGATGTGGAGGCAGTGGCCACTGGAGGTTCTGAGGGGAGGGAGAGGGAAAAAGAGGTGTAATATGGGGGCATTTTTGGGACTTGGGAATTGTCCTGAATGACACTGCAATGACAGATACAGGCCATTATATATCTTGTCACAACTTACAAAATTGTGTTGGAGAGCGTGTAAACTACAATGTAAACTTTAATCCACTCTTAGAGGCATATACTTTTAGAAAATTAACTTCCATGTTTTCCTGAAGAATGGGAAGCTCTAGTTATACTATGCTCACCTTCTCACATGGCAACTACTAGCTGGTTCTGAGCTGAAGGGCTCTGATTAATCAGTGTACCCTCTCCTTCTACCTCCCCTCACCCTCTTCCCCTCAGCCCACATATTTCTTCTGCTGTACTTTTTATAACAGTTTTATTTAGTTATAATTAAGGCACAATAAAATGGGCCTATTTCATATACGGATTTGATAAGTTTTGACATATGCGTATACTTGTGAAATCATTACCATTATCAAGATAATGAGTACATTTATTACCTCAAAAAGTTTCCTTGTGCCTATTTATAATCCCTGCCTTCCAACCAAGAAACCACTGACTTGCTTTCCATCACTATAGATTAATTTGCCTTTTCTAGAATTTTATGTAAGCAAAAATTATACACTCTATACTCTGTTACCTGTTTTTTTCACTCAGCACATTTACTTTGAAATTATCCACATTGTTCTTTGTATCTGCTTATTCCTTTCTATGACTTCCCCCAAACCCCTAGGAGTAGGATTCCATTGCATGGAAATAACACAGTTTGAGTATCCATTTCCATGCTGATGAACTTTTGGGTTGTTTCCTGTTTTAGGCTATTACAAATAAAGCACCTATGAATATTCATTCACAAGTCGTTGTATGTACTTAGGCTTTCAGGTCTCTTGGGTAAATATTTAGGAGAGGAATGTCTGGATCATATGGTTGCTGTATGTTGAATATTTTAAGAAGCTGCCAGATTGTTTTCCAAAATGGTTGTGCCATTTTACATATCTATTAGCAGTGTATGCACATACCAGCCACTTGCTGACATTTGAATTTACAACCTATTTTCTTAACTGGTAGTTGACAAGAAAAGCTGTGAACAGAGACCGGAAGGAGTGAATGCATGGAGGGCCCCAGGGAAGCTATTTTTTGTTTGTTTTGACAGAGGAGGCTATAATGTTACATTTATATGGAATATCATCGTGTTCTAAGAACTTTCAAAGATTACATTATGTGATCTGAAAACCTGAGTGTATCTAAGTAGAGTTTTGGTTTCACATGCAGGGAGCTCTATCCACAGAACAAGAAAAAGCTGGACATGCAGCAAAATAATGACTTTCCATGACTCCATCAGTGAACTGAGGTCATAGGACAAACAGCTGTTGTTATGAGAAACAGGTACCTGCAGGGAGACGTGGAAGCTTAGTTGCTGCACATGTGGGGCAGAAGCCACCAGGTGCCATGCAAATCAGTAGAAAAGTTAAACTAGAAATTTTGACAAATTGCTGGAAACCAAGCTAGCATACAAATGTGACACTCTGGGGACAACAGTCATAGGGGCAATTCCTAACTTTTTGCCGACTCTTCCTCTTGGTGTAGTGCTGGGGGAGGAGAGAGCAGCCAGCTTCAACCCAAAGGATTGGTGTGGGCTATGGGTGGGAGGCTCTTTGTCGCTTCCGAGATAACCTAAGCTGTCTGTCCTGACTTGTGGGTGTGGGACGGTAAGAAGCTGCAGTCCTGCCCTTGGTAACCATGGCAATGACTCCAGTCCGGGGAGGCAATTTAACAATGCAAACTCTATATACATACCAGTCAGTCCAGAGAAACTCTGATGGTAGTGATGCCGAAACTTAAGGGAACTTGGACTTGGCCTCGAATGGGAAATATAATATAGCCTGTGCATAAGTTCAAAATCATCTAATTCTGTATCCAAGTGTGCCTAGTCTCTAAAAATCCAGTTAAGTGATATGGCTTTGAATGTTCAGAAAGGATGTAAGACTAAGTGTGTATTCAAGGTTGCATCTAGATGGAGTGTGGGAATGAAGCTAATTCAAGCTCACCTGAAATGTGGGTGATATGTTAATTCAAAACCTATCTGGTACTCAGGCAAAGACTTAACTAACAAAGAAAGTAGTTTTCTTTGATAAAAGCACCATTTGACTTCCCACCCTGCATAAAAGGCACTTGAAAATCTTGTTCAAGGCTGGGGTTTGAAACAGAAAGCTCCTGAGTCTGGCCAGCCATCAATAAATCATTTTTCCTTCTCAGAATCATTCCTGAGTCCTGGCCTTTCTATACGCAAATAATTGAACCTCTCTCAACTTCTACAACAGGTTAAAGGACTCTTTGGAGGTAAAGGAATCAGGTGTAAGGGGTAAAATGCTTTACCCGAGAGGAGGAACAGAAACCCTTATAAAGGCCACATCCCTAAGCTACAAGCCCACTGGGTCCTTCAAAGACAGGGCCTTAGTCAAAAGTTAAGAATGTTCCTACCCCCACCACACTAACAAGCCTCCAGTAACAATAACCATGTAGATATGCAAGAATAAGACTCTTTCTGGGAGCAGCAAAATCGAAGACACAGAGCCAAGAGGAGAGACACAGGTAAGTCCACTAGAGGAATTTGAGGTCTCTTGTGCCCATAGCAACAACACACTTCAAACACAGATCATCACCTGGCTAGACTAACATAAATCCCAGCTTTAAAGGGTTATATACCTCAGTATCTACTGCTTCATACAATATGTCTGATTTTCAGCAAAAAATTACAAGTCATGTCAAATGACAAGAGAAATGATAGTCTAAAGAGACAAATTGATCATTAGAAGCAGACCCAGATAAGGCACACGTGGTGGAATTATCACATAGGGAATTTAAAATACCTTTGTCTAATATGTTGAATGCTTTAATGGAAAAGGTAGACAAGATGGAAGACGAGATAAGAATAAATGCAGAGAGATTGGAATATAAGAAATAATCAAATGGAAATATTAGAAATTAAAACCACAATAACTGAACAATGCCTTTTACATTATGAGAATTGACACATACGAGGAAAGAAATTAATTTGAAGATTAGGCAATACAAATTACACAAACTGAAACATAAAGAGGAAAAATAGTGAAAAAACAAACCAGAGCATCCATGTGCTGTGGGATAATATTAAATGACATAACATACACATAATTGGAATTTCAAAAGAAGAAATAGAGATAGGGGCAGAAAATAAATATTTGAAAATATAACGGCTGAAAACTTTCCAAAATTAGTGAAAGACACAAAATCACAGCTTCAAAAAGCCTAAAGAGCACTGAGTTAGTAAATCAAAAGGGTACTGATGCAAAGTACAAGAAATCTGTTGCCTTTTATAAAGAATATTTAACTCAAGGTACCATAAGAGGAACTTTCTCACTCAAAGTCTGTTGCCACATGTTGAAACAAGATGGAGGGAGATGTCTGCAAGGGTTAAGCTTTCCTCTTCTCTCTTAAGGCTCCATGGGTCCAGCTTCTTTTGATCTAAGCAGTAGGCTGGCATAAGGCTCATTTTCTTAGCTGCTCTATTTTCTTCACAGGGTGAGTTGTAGACTATCAGACTTATCTCTTCCTGGGGCCTCAAGATGCTCTGTGTATCTTCACTGAATGTCTACTTCTGTGTGAGAATCTGTTTTATCAGCCCACCATGGGGGCAGGGACTCAACCCTGCATGCCCTAATGATATGGTTAAATCAAAGCCCTAATCTTAACATAACTTAATCAAAGATATCTCACCTGAATCTAATACAATAAAATGGTATCATGCCTAGAGTAACAGACCAGTTTATAAACATAAATCAATATCTCTTTTGGAATTTATGAATAATATCAAACTGCCACAAATACCAAGAAAAGTAAATACAAAAAAAAAAAATACAGCTGGACATTTCATATTCAGATGCAGAAAATCAAAGACCAAGAAAAAACCTTGAAGGCAACGAGAGGAAGGAAAAAACCCACCTTACTATAGAGCAATAAGGATGAGAATTACAGCAAAACCCATGAAACCAAGAAAACAATGGAGTAACATCTTTAAAGTGTTGAAAGGGAAACAACAACAACAACTGTCAATTCAGAATTTTATATCAGGCAAAAATATCCTTCAGAAGTGAAAGAGAAACCAAGACTTTCTCCAACAAACTGGGAATTCATTGCAAGCAGGTCTACCTACAAGATATGTTAAAGGAAGGTCATCAGGCCAAAGGAATATGATTAAGTCAGTGAGCAGGGAAGAGTGGTAGACCAGAGAGCCACTGAGGTGGGGGAGGCATGTAGCTGGGAGCGCACGGCACAGTCAGTACATCTAAGAGTGTCTATGAGGAAGTCAAGTTGGAGTTAGGTACGTGCTGTTGTGTGTTGAGATGGTTTAAGTAACTATGCAAAGGTCAAGAGTTAAATAACTTCTGACAACACTGGAAATAACAGCAGTAGTTTTACTCGCCCACTGCAATTCAATTCAGTTCTGACTGTAACTACCCAAAGTTAGGTCAGGCTCTGCAGGACAAGGGCGATCCTCTATAAAATTACCCTCAAGGTACCAGATGCAAATTTGGGACCCAGCCACCCACACTTCTGACTAACTGGCTACAAATTCAGGTGCTCCCGCCACCACCTCTGGTTTGATAATCCACTAGAATGACTCACAGAACTCACTGAAAGCACGATCCTTACAATTACTGTTTTATTATTGTAAAAGAATACAAATTAGAAGAAGTCAAAAGAAGAGACACCTAGGGCAAAGTCTGGAAGGGTTTCTGTGTCCTCTCCTCAGGGAGTCAGGGAGTGTCACCTTCCAGGTACAGTGAAAAAGCTGATCAATCGTTGAAGCTCACTGAATCTTTGAGTGTACCGAGTTCTTACGGCAGTCTCATTAATTCATTGTGACTGGTGGAATCAATGCCCCCATCGTTGAACTCAATCTCTATCCCCCTCCCAGAGATTGGGAAGGTGGGCTGATACAACGCGGTTCAAGGCCTGAACCCCCTAATCATGCACTGGTCTTTCTGATGTGGCCATCCCCCACCCCAAGACTGCAGGTGTGGCCAACCACGCCCGCCATGTCTTTACCATATGAACTATCAGATGTGCCCCATGGGACATTCCAAATATTTAGAGATCGCCTCTCAGGAGCTAGAACAAAGGCTGAATTCATTACTATATTGTAATGAAGGCAGATTTCTATATACACTGTATCCTGAGTTTGTCCCATCCTGTGACTGAGTATCCTAAAAGCCCACTATGGAGAGGATCCAAAAAGAAGAAAAAAGGCAGCTTACAGCAACCAGAGTCCCCTGGAACTGGGGCGAGACCAACAAATAGTTGGTTTAATATCACATAGTTTCTATTTATGATTTATCCTGAGTAAACTTGCCTTTACCTTAACATCATACTAGGGAAAAAGAGTAAGTTTTACCTCCACGCAACTGGAAGTAAACTCCAACTCTTATCTGTATCCTCTTTCACTGCATTTTTTCAGAACCAAATGAGGAAAATCTTCCATCTAAGGAAGGAAATGCCACTTTTACTTTTCTCTGATAAATATGAAACATAATTTTCGGCATCAGAAACATTCTCCTTCCTGTAATAACTTAATGCATGCTTCCATTAGTTACTTTTTAAAGAAATCCCTGTGAAGTTTTGCACCACAGTGTTCGTAGTTTGCTAAGTTTTGAGTGGCACTTCTTGAGGAAACTTTTGCTTATGACTCAGGAGTAATCTGAAGGTAAAAGGTGGGTATTCCCTTTACTGAAGGAAAGGAAACGATTTGGTGTTTCGGACTGTGGAGGAATGGAGTACAAGTTAGGGAAAGGACAGTCTTTGGTTGAAGCCTAATGGGAAGGAGACCAAAAGGAAGCTGAACAGGGAAGTAGAGCATGTATGTGGGATGAAGCAAAGGAGGTGGAGCAGGACAATTGGAAACACTGGTGAGGAAATTGTTGGGAAGCACTAGTGGTTCCATCAGGATGCTACTGAAAGGAGTTTTTGCATAATTCAGAATTTAGAGCAGTTATTGATATTTAAATATCCTAGAGGGTCAACCAGACACATTAAACAGGAGAGTGATAAGCACATTTGAATTTCTTTGCATATTGCATCAGATCTCCTTGGTTTGTACATGAAATTCTCTTCTCTGTGAAACCTGTGCTTGAATCACATTAAAATTGTTACTTGGACCCAGATATTTCAGTTTCCAGCCTAGTGCTTCCTCTATTAACCAGATACATTTGCATCTAGACTAGGCACCACTGTCAGGCATATCTCCTTGCTTCAGAGGACTAACCTTGAGATGGTATTTTTAAAATTTTGCTGGATGACCTTTGTGAAGGTTGCTCAAGGTAATAAGAAATACTTGCACTCTCTGCTTCCCAAGTAACTGTCATCATAGAGACTGATGACGTAGGATGTCTGCAGTTAGAAGGACGTGCGAGGTCCTGGCATACAGCGATTTCTAAGGCAGTTCTCTGAAGAAGGTGGCATTTGGCCAAAATGGAGAGGTGCTATCAGGTTCCTCTCATTACAGACCAAGGAATTTACCCGACATGTGCTGGCAGGTGGACACATATCTGGGCCACAGATGTTTAGAGCAGGAGGTAAGAAATGGATCAACCCAGTCATTTAATAAATATCACCAGATGCTTAGGCTTTGGGAGTTCCCAGCTAGAGGTGGGGGTGCAATGGTGACTTAAGTCCTGTTCTCTAGGAACCCCTCCTACTGGAGGTGACAGACTCATTAACAGATCATTATCAACAATGGGGAAACCACTTGCAACAAACCAACAAACTTTGGGAGTCACTCAGTCTTCCTAGAGGAAGTATTATCTGTTGTGGCTCTTAACATTTGTAATAATTAGCTGCTGGGAGGAAAGCACTGGGGGAAGGGGAGACCCCTCATTCAAAGGCATAAGATTAGAATGAATATATGACAAGATCAGGATGCAGGAGTGTAAAGTGTGTGTGTGTGTATGTGTGTGTGTGTGTGTGTGTCAGTGGTGGTAGGAGGAAGCTGTGGTAGATTGAATTATGTACCCGGACAAAAGGCATGTTCTTTTTTTTTTTTTAAGATTTATTTTTTATTTATTTCTCTCCCCTTCCCCACCCACCCTGCAATTGTCTGCTTTCTGTGTCCATTCACTGTGTGTTCTTTTTTGTCCGCTTGCATTGTTGTCAGCAGCATTGGGAATCTATGTCTCTTTTTGTTGCATCATCTTGGTGCATCAGCTCTCTGTGTGTGTGGCACCACTCCTGGGCAGGCTGTGCTTTTTTCGCTGAGGGCAGCTCTCCTTGAGGGACATACTCCTTGTGTGTGGGGCTCCCCTTCATGGGGGACAGACACCCCTGCGTGGCACGGCACTCCTTGTGCACATCAGCACTGTGCGTGGGCCAGCTCACCACACAGGTCAGGGACACTGTGTTTGAACCCTGGACCTCCCACGTGGTAGGTGGATGCTCTATCAGTTAAGCCAAATCTGCTTCCCAAAAGACATATTCTTAATCTTTGTTCCTGTGGGTGTGAACCCATTTGTAAATAGGACCTTCAGAAGATGTTATTTTTAGTTAAGATGTGGCCCAACTGTAACACTGGAGGTCTTATAAAAGGAGCCGGAAGCTGGAAGTCAGCAGGAAAAGGAGAAGAACAGACATGAGGAGGGAGGAGATGGCCCTGTGATGAGAGGCAGAGATGCAAGCCTGGGACCCAAAAGATGGAGGCAAGCCAGCACCAGGCCTTTGGTGAGAAAGCTCGGCCTTGACAACACCTTGATATTAGACGTCTCACCTCTGAAACCCTGAGCCAATGAATTGTTGTTGTTTAAGTCAGCTCATCGCGTGGTAGTTGCTGTAACAAACCAAGACAGAACTCTCCCTTCTGTGTTTATTCCAACCTTCAGGAGGCACTAGACCATGTGCTTGTTGGTGATGGAGGCGGCTGACTGCCTGGGGTGGTCCCATTGAGAAAGGCTGTGCAGAGGCATGGATGACGACCTCCTGTGCCCAGGTGAGGCTCGTCTGCTCAGATGCCTGCAGCCTTTCCCATATCTGGATTTCAGCTTTATAAATGCCTCCAAGTATCGAATACCATGGTCCCTTTAAAAGTCTATTAGGGGGAGCAGCTGTGGCTCAAGCAGTTGAGCACCCACCTACCATATGGGAGTGTCAGTTCCCGGTGCCTCCTGAGAACAAAAACAAAGAACAAGCAAAACAAATGATAGAACCAACTCAGGGAAGCTGATGTGGCTCTGTGGTTGGGCCCTGGCATCCCACATCTGATGAAGTCCAGGGTTCAATCCCCGCTCCCGGGTACCTCAAAAAAAAAAAGTCTATTAGGAAAAATTTCAGAATTGTGACCCAGGAAAGTATAGAGAGAATACAACCAATGCTTGTGGGTCCACGACGTGATTTCACATGAGTTTCTATTTCACCATTTTTGCCTTTGGATGTTTTTCTATTGAGAAATGAAATATGTGCAGAACTGGCATCCGTTTCACATACTCCCAATCACATGCCCCTTACTTCTCCATGAGAATGCGGCACTTTCCCTACTTTTAATTGTATTCTGCCCATGTGTTTAAATGTTACACAAATGTCATCAAACTGTATGTACCATTCTTCAACTTGCTTTTTCCACTAAACATTATGTGGAGATTAGCACATGGTTATTTATATTAACTGATGCAAATATTCTCTTATATGGCTATACAATTTAGTCATTGATGCCTCTATTGATAACATTTAAAATATTTCCAAAATCCTCACTATTACCAATAATGTTTGAATGAATCTCTTTAGAATGGGGAAACAAATAAGAGTCCCTTTCAGGCACTGTTTCTGACACTCGGCGGCCCCTGCTGCCAGCTAGAGAGATTTGGTTTAAAAAAAATTTATTCAAGTATGTTATTCATACATGAATGTACATAAACAGTAAGTGCATGGTAAAAGTTGTGAAGTTACAAAATGAACATGCAAATTATTATATAGGGCTCCCATACGTCACTCCACCACCAACACCTTGCACTGTTTTGAAACATTTATTACAAACTGTGAAAGAGCACCTTCAAAATATTACTAACTATATATTATATTATATATAATATACAGTAAATAAATTATATGTATATTATGTATATTACTAAATACTACTAACTATAGCAACTATAACCCATATCTTACATTTGGTGTGTTTTCCCCAACATATCCAGTTGCTCACACCCTGTATTAGTATTATACATATGTTGTAGTTCATGAGAGAATGTTCTCATATTTGTCCTGTTAGCTAAAACCCCATTGTATCAGCCAGGGTTCTCTAGAGAAACAGAATCAACAAGAGGTGTCTGTCAATAGTATGCGATTCTGCAAGAGTCTCTCACGCAGCCATGGGGATGCACAAGTCCAGGTTCCGCAGGCAGGTGCAGCCAGGGGCTCCAGTGAAAGTTCAATGAAGGTTCTTGATGAGTTCTGGGAGACATTGGCTGTCTAAAGACAAGCTGGGAAATTCTCACTCAATGCTGGAATCACTGCCTCTTTTAAGACATTCAACTGATTGGGTTAGTGTCACTCATTGCTAAAGGCAATCTCCCTGAGTGATGTAATTATAACCAGCTGTCTATGATTTACCACTGCAGTAAAGTCAATAGTGACTAAAGTCCATAAATGCCCTGGTATTACAGTTAGCCCAGTGCTTGCTTGACCAAACAACTGGGCATAATTACCTGGCTGAGCTGAAACAATAGCCCAAGCATCACAGTCCACCCCTTGTCAACTTGGCAACCATACACATTAACTTAAACCATACTTAGTCTCTAAGTAAAACAATAACAGACATGCATATATGTATATTTCTGCCTAACAATGCTCAACTCTCCTGCATACAACCAGAAACGCATTGATTACATACAGAATAGGGTGCAAGTTCATGGGTAATATTCACTCTCAAACTTGACATCCTCAAATATTCTGACATGAAACGGATAAAACTTGTATGATAAGGGAAAAGTTTGGGGAAGAAGACAAAGAAATTCATTTTGTGTACATATACAGTCATCATTACAATGAAACAAGGAAGAAAGTTTCATGACCATCATAGCCCTCATTTCTGTAATTGGTCACGTGGTTGAAGTTCATATTTATCACTACTTTCTTCCACTACCCATTCCATGTTTCCATTACCCTCAGCAAGCACTTCAGCTGGCCGTGGTTCTTTGCCTGCTGGGGTGACCCAAACTTTCATTCCTGAAGATTCTGGGCCATTGTTAGTCCTGCTTGGATTGGGTTGTTGCAATTTCCATTGTCTTTAATCATAGGACATGGCAGTACTAGGAGATGCCCTAGAGGATCTCCTGTGTTCCAGGCAAACTATTCTTTACCCCCATTATGTAGGTGCAGTCCTATTTCCCCTTGATAGTCAGGATCAATCACCCCAGCCAGTGCAGCAATTCCCTTCTTTGACTGTTGATTCAGAGGTAAGAGAAGCCCAAATTGACCAGGTGGCAGTTTTAACGTCCTGTTCAGTGGAATCATTGTTGTGTTCTCTGGTGACAGCACTCCTCCTTTTGGGACTAAAACCTGTAGACCAGCAGAGTTTGAGGTTGCAGGGACAGGAAGCAAAAATTTTCCTTGTGGGTCACTAGGGGTAATAGTGAGTGGTGTCACTCCCATTTCCACTCCTTGATTCCTGGGCCCATGGTTCCTGGTTATGGACAAGCAGCACCATAGAGTTGATTTAGAGCATACACAGCCTCCTAGAGAACATTGCCCCAGCCCTGCAAGATATTGCCACCTAGTTGGCACTGTAACTGAGTCTTCAAAAGGCCATTCCACCATTCTATCAATCCAGCTGCTTCAGGATGATGGGGAACATGGTAAGACCAGTGAATTCCATGTGCATGTGCCCATTCCCACACATCATTTGCTGTGAAATGGGTTTGTTGATAAGAAGCAATGCTGTGTGGAATGCCATGGCAGTAGATAAGACATTCGGTAAGTCCACAGATGGTAATTTCAGAAGAAGCATTGTGTGCAGGAAATGCAAACCCAAATCCAGAATATGTGTCTATTCCAGTTAAAACAAATCACTGCCCCTTCCATGGAGGAAGTGGTCCAGTGTAGACAGCCTGCCACCAGGTAGCAGGCTGGTCACCTTGAGGATTGGTGCCATATTGAGGTTGAGTGTGGGCCTCTGCTGCTGGCAGATTGGGCACTCAGCAGTGGCTGTAGCCAAGTCAGCCTTGGTAAGGGGAAGTCTGTGCTACTGAGCCCATGCATAACCTCCATCCCTATCTCTGTGGCCACTCTACTCATGAGCCTATTGAGCAATGACAGGAGTGGCTGGGGAAAGAGGCTGAGGATTAGCCACAGAGCAGGTCATCTTATCCACTTGATTATTAAAATCTTCCTCTGCTGAAGTTACCCTCTTGTGAGCATTCACATGGGACACAAAAATTTTCATGTTTTTTGCCCACTCAGAAAGGTCTATTCACAAACCTCTTCCCCAGACCTCTCAGTCACCGATTTTCTAATCATGTTCCTTCCAAGCCCCTGACCATCCAGCCAAACCATTGGCAACAGCCCATGAATCAGTGTACAGATGCACCTCTGGCCATTTCTTCCTTCAAGCAAAATGAACAACCAGGTGCACTGCTCAAAGTTCTGCCCACTGGGATGATTTACCCTCAACACTGTCCTTCAGGGATGTCCCAGAAAGTGGCTGCAATGCTACAGCTGTCCACTTTTGGATGGTACCTGCATGTCGTGCAGAACCATCTGTAAACCAGGCCTGAGTTTTCTCTCCCTCAGTCACCTGATTGTAAGGGATTCTCCAAGAGGCCAAAGCTGTGGGCTGGGAAAGAGAAGGTAACATGGCAGGGGTGGAGACCATGGGCATTTGGGCTACCTCCTCATGTAACTTACTCATGCCTTCAGGACCCACTTGAGCCCTATCTCATATACACCACTTCCACTTTATTATGGAGTGCCGCTGTGTATGCCCAACTTCATGGTTTGGTGGGTCAGACAATACCCAGCTCATGAGAGGCAGCTCAGGTCTCATGGTAACTTGATGGCCCATGGTTAAGCGTTCAGGCTCTACTAAGGCCCAGTAGCAGGCCAAAAGCTGTTTCTCAAAAGGGGAGTGGTTATCTGCAGAGGATGGCAGGGCTTTGTTCCAAAACCCTAAAGATCTGCTCTGTGATTCTCCCGTAGGGGCCTGCCAAAGGCTCCAGACATCATCTCTATTAGACATGGAAACTTCCAGAGCCATTGGATCTGCTGGATTATATGGCCCAAGTGGTAGTGCAGCTTGCACAGAAGTCTGGACCTGACGCAGAGCCTCTTCTTGTTCCAGTTCCCAATCAAAACTAGCAGCTTTTCTGGTCACCTGGTTAATGGGCTGGACTAGCACACCCAAATGAGAAATGTGTTATCATCCTTCAAATCCCTGATGGTGGCACTAATTTCGGCAATCCCTCCAGGAATCTGGTATTGCTTTTGGTTTACTATTTTGCTAGGTAGGGGCAGTTCTAGTGGCTTCTGCTTGGCCTTTCCAACCATAACAGCCCTCACCCCACAAGTCAGGGACCCATTGTGGGGATTCTGCCTGTTACTGAGTATGTCTATTCCAATTATGAATTCAGGAACTGGGGAAATAACTACAGAATGGGTCCGGGTACCCACTGGACCAACTGTGAGATGGACCTGAGCTAAAACTCCATTAATCACCTCCATTAGCCCCTACTCTGACTGGTGGACCACAGTGACATTTTGGGTCTCCTGAAATTAATGTCACTTGGGAGTCAGTGTCTAATAATCCCCAAAATGTCTGATCATTTCCTTTTCCCCAATGCACCATTACTCTAGTAAAAGGCCACAAAATCTCCTTGGGGGTAAGGTGAGAGGAAGATTAACAGTATAAATTTGGGGGAATTTAACAGGATCCTTCCCCAAGGAGACTTGGACTCCTCCTCATTCAAGGGGCTCTGTGTCTGTAAAGTGTCTCAAGTCTGGGAATTGATTAAGGGGCTGTGATTCTCTGCATCTGTAATTTAAGTTAGGGTTTCATTCACTTGACCCAGAACTCTTCTGTTTATACAGATCCCAAAAAAATTTAGTAGACTGCCCATCTATTTCACTGCTAGGTACCCCTTGATGTATAAGCCATAACCTTACATGACTCATACTATTCTGAGTGCTTTTTTGAATCTGCTTTTCATTGCAATAGCCATGCCCACCTTGAGTTTGGCGATTAACTGCTGATACTTGACTTTTACGAGACCAACATCCAATCATCCCCATAATGTTTAAGGAATCTAATTCCATCACAGCCCTCCCTACAGTAATATCTGGACTACAGAGAAGAGCAACCACAGAGTTCTTTAGAGGAGATGGAGTTAGTCTTACAAATTTAGTCCTATACTCCTGGCTAAAGGTGTGTCCTCTGGATATTCCTGGGGTCGGTGGGCAGCTCTCCAATGGGGAATTCATTCTAGCATTCCAATCTCCCTAAGGCTTTGAATTCCCTCTTCTACTGTGTACCAGGGCAAATTGGGCATCTCAACCTCAGACATACTAGGCCATCTTTTGACCCATGTTTCAATCAGCCACCCAAACAAACAGTTAGAGACCTTTCTAACCCCTCAAGCTACAGCACTGAATCCAGAATTTCTGTTTAGTGGGCCCATATCAATAAATTCAGCATGATTGAACTTATATTGCTTTTGCCATTATCCCATACCCTTAGTATTCATTCCAATACAAATTCCCTTGATTTCTGTCTATATAGTTTAGAAAACGCATGCAGTTCTTTCTGAGTATACCTTCCTTCCTCATGGGTCACACTGTATTTCACCTTTGGGGGCTTGCTGTGATTTTAGTCTAGTAATAGGTCTGGAAGACAAGAGAGGTGGTGGGGGTGGGTGAGGACAAGGATTAGAAATGCCTTGCAAGCTACTGACCTCAGGGCATTCCCTCGCATTTTCTTCTGGTGAGACAGGATTAATCTCTGCAGGCAGGGGTTGGAGGGCAGTTTCCTCAGGGCAGACTGGAGGCTCAGCCATGCACGCAGGAGTCTGACTGGCATGTGCCTCAGGACCAGGAGGAGCTTCAGACAGGGCAGGCCACCGCAGGCTTATCTGGTGAAGTCTCAGCAGAATTCAGGGTTCCAATGTCCCCACCAATATCATCATCATCCCATATGTCTCCATCCCAGTTCTCTGGAGTCCACTTCTTTCCAATCAATGCTTTCACGTTAAGTGCAGAAACTCTGCGGGGTCGAGATTTTGGTTTCCTTTGTAACTCTGCTACTCATACAATGAGAGTCTGAGTTTGGTTCTCAGATATTTTGAGTCTGTGTCTACAGGAGACAAGATTTTCTTTCAGAGCACACATAGAAACTTTCGCATCATTCATGCAGTGTTTAAGTTTCAAATTTGGAAACTTTAACTCATCTCTTTCTTTTGTAACAGTATCCAGAGCATCTAGGAGGATCTAGCCAATATCATTATACCTTTTACTCCACAAAACTCGGTTAAGGTGTTGAAAACACTCTCACCCAGATCCTTGCTTCTTATAAGAGTGGAAGTAGGGGAATCCAGTGATGCTATTTTGTGTATCTTGATTGCCAACTAATGCCATGGACTGTTAGCAGCCTCTTTGTTATCGGACAGGGAGTTGTCAGTACCCCTGAATCCAATTAAGGTAGAGAGACAATTGCAAAACTCCCAGAACCATCTCAGACACCCCATGTTTAAGACTGTTCCTCAAGAACCACTCCCGGTACCAAGCTGTATTAGTCAGGTTCTCTAGAGATATCTGTTAATAGTATGTGATTCTATAAGGGTCTCTCACACACCTGTGGGGATGCACAAGTCCAGGTGCCACGGGCAGGCCACAACCAGGGGCTGCAATGAAAGTTCAATGAAGGTTCTTGACGAGTTCTGGGAGATGTTGGCTGTCCAAAGACGAGCTGGGAAATTCTCTCTCAATGGTGGAATCACTTTCTCTTTTAAGCGATTCAACTGATCAGGTTAAGCATCACTCACTGCTGACGGCAATCTCCCTGACTGATGTCATTGTAATCAGCTATCTGTGATTTATCACTGCAGTAAAGTCAATGGTGACTAACGTCCAGAAATGTCCTTGTATTACAGTTAGCCCAGTGCTTGCTGGACCAAAAGGGCACAGTTACCTGGCTGAGTTGACACAATAGCCTAAACCATCACACCCATGTTTTGTACAAGCCATTCAAAATGTACACTCAGTGGCTCTCAATTTCATCTCAGAGTAGTCCTCTCATCACCTCAGTAAATTTTAGGATGTTTTCATTACAATTGGAGAGCATTTAAAATACCAATGCTTGGCCCCTACCCCAGAATGATGATAGGAGAATTGACTTTTTCTTTTAAGGATGCTATTTCAGTGCACCTTCTATTATTCCTTTTGTATGGATGCTCTTTTTCTTTTCATTTCTGGGAGAACATGTGATCATGTTGTGGGGAAGCCTCTTAAGTATCTTTTTCCTTTTTTTTTATTGGGCACGCGTGTTTCTTCTTTGGCAAATTCCTTGCCCATTTTTCTATTTGATGTTTGGATTTTTAGTAGTGCTTGTGGGAAATATTTATAAATTCTGTACCATACTTCTTTGTCTGTTGCAATTGAAACAAATCTCTCTGATTATGGTATATCTTTTAAGAAATTATATATTATTTTTATGTTTTTTGAATTGGTACCACAGCCATGCAATTCAACAATTAAAATGATTTGTGCCTTACCCAACCTTCTGCTGCCTGTTCCTCCACTCAATATGCTTTATTCATAATAACCCACTTATCTTTGAAACACGTTACTGAGCTGGCCAGTATTATCACTGCAATTTCACGGACAGCGGCATGGTCTGGTCCCCAGAGCTGAATCAGAGGCGCCCAGCACGCGGGAGCATGCGATTGTTGGTCGCTTTCCACTGATAACAAAAAGATATTTCACTTCAATTCCCTCCTGTCTTGCCTGAGGTGGGAGAGTGTGTTTTTTAATGTTGCATATTACCTAAATGCTAAGCAAAAGTGGCTAATCTGTAAAGTGAGAGGGAGGGAAAGAGAGAGAGGCAGGCAGTGGTCTGAGGAGGCTAGCAAACAGAAGTACCTTTCCATCAGCATCCCTAACTCTTTGGCCCATTTTCATGTTCAAATACCAAGACAGAGTTGATTAACAGTAACAGCATATTTCAGGACCATGCATCATGGATAATGGCAAGTCCTATGAATTATTCGAACTCTCTCCACCCCACAGTGTAAACTCCCAAAGCTGGTTGCCCTGTGGGAATACCCACATTTTTCATTCTGGCATTTATCTAGGGTTCTAAAAATTTTTTCCCCAGAAATGGGGGAGGGGGGGGAGAAAAAATCCAAACAAAAGGAGTAACAGAAGGTACATTAAAATAGCTTCATTTTTCAAAAAAGTCAGTTTACACAAGGATGTTGAAGCATGTAGAAAAGTTCCAAGAGCCTTGAAGATGAAGATGCTAACTTGTCATTTTCTAAGCTCTGACTGCTTTTCTCTGTCCTGGATGACAAAAATAAGTGGGTGGCTTGAGGCTCCTCCTATAGCCTCATTGCTGTGAACGCAATACCTTCAAGAACAGCGAAGAGAACAGTTCTACCTCATTCTGCCTCTGGGAATTGAACTTGGACTTGGAGATAAATAGCCACTCTCTTCTGTCTAGGACCTAACTCTTGTCCTCTGGGGTATCGGCTTATTATCTGATTCTGCTGGAAAAGTAAACTTGACCACCCTGGGAAATGAGAGTTTGCGTGAGAGCCCCGACGTCCCCAACTTGGGTTCCCAGCGCAGCGTGTGTGAATGGTGTTAGAGCGCATCAACACACCCCAAGCTGCTGGCGAAATCCTGGCAGCGTTAGGTGCTTTCCCTGCACTGTTGTTCCCTACCTGGCTGCAATGCTCTCTGTCCCAAGGCACCTGAAAGACACAGGGTGGTTTGTTTTTCCTTTTCCATAATCCAGAGGCAAAGTCTCATGCCAAACCACTCACAGGCAGAGCCTTGCTGACTTTGGGCATGGGGTGTTTCCCACAGAGGGCAAAAAGGAGGGGGAGAAAAGGACAGGGAGCAAAGGCAACTTTTTAATAAAGAATTCCAAATTCGATTTGATGCCTATAGATCAGTTACACCATCTCCCAACTGAATCATCTCTTACTTTCTAAAGCAGATGCACAGGTGTCTATAAGTTGCATTGATCATCAGATTCTCAAAGGCCCAGGGAGAACCTAAAGTTCAGAGTAAAAAGGCAAGTGGTCTCTTCTCCTAAGTCAGTGAATCTAGTGTCAAAAACAAGACTAAACTGAACACATACCTGCGTTTAGCAGCACTTCATTTTTCCAGGGTCATATCCATGTCAGTCTATTTGAATACCTTACTGTGGTCATATCTTATCTGAAGTTAAATGACTAAACCACAAGTTAGACCCAAGGTATTTGTTGGTAACACTCTGTCCTAGTCAGGCTGCTATGACAAAACCACACAAGGGGGTGACCAACTATAGGAATTTGTTGTCTCCTGGTTGTGGCAGCTGGAAGGCCGGCTCCCCCAGGTGGGTTGCGTTATGGTGCAGGCAATCCGTGGTTCCTTGGTGACATCTTCTTTCTCTTCCTGGTTCCATTGGCTTCTGGCTGCTGCCCATGGCATTCCTTCTCTATGTCTGAATTTCTTCTGGAATTTCTTACTTGATCTAGATAAAGTAGGGCCCTGCATCATTCAGATGGGCCACACCTGAACTAAAACATCTTCCAGAGGTCCTATCTACAATGGGTCCACACGCACAGGAATGTGGATCAAGGCCAAGAGCAGGTCTAAACTGGGGTACCTAATTCAATCCCAACCGCCCCCACATTTTATATTTGATTAAAACAAGCAACTGGATAAGAATTTACTGGGAAAAAGCCCTAAGAAACAAATGTAAAGTGGGAAGCAGCTGAGTTTAAATACCGATTTCACTCTGACTATTCAGCACTTAATCTGTGTTCCCAACACCCCTCTAGCTGGTGGGGTGCTTACGAAAAGAAGGCGATGGAAGGTCCCTGTGTACCTTGGTTTCTCAAGGTAAGAGCATTAGCACACACACATTTTCCACTTTCTTACCGAAAACGTGAGCCATCTTAGAAGAGAACGTTTATTGCTCGCGTTTGGAGCAGCTGGTTCCACGGTGGGGGTGGGGCTCTGGGCCAGGAAGCTTGTGAACCCCGAGTTCAGGGTCCCCCACCACATTGTGTAAACGCCCGTGGGCCTGCTGCCTCCCACAGATGTGACAGGATACACCTGGCACCAAGTCACAGACTCCCGCTGGGGAAGGGTGGAGAGGGGACTGGCAGAGCCACCTCTTCACTCTGAAGGCGAGGAGAGGGCCTGGGATGCGGAGACAGAGCGCCAGCTCCCTGCAGGGCTCTCCTGGCTGCCTGTCCAGTGCTCTCGGGGTGCTGGACTCCAGGAGCCGGCGGCCCGAGTGCCTCTCGGCCAGCCGCCCTTCCTTCCTCGCCCTGAGCCGGAGCAGCTCTGTCCTCTCCTGCCCTTGTGGCCCGGAGTACTTGGCAGCCGTGATCAAGCACCTCATCAGGCCAGCACCCTCCTGGCCTCGTCCCTGGGATAGGCTCGAGCACTTGACTTCCACCCGCGGGAAATCGACTTTCTTCCGTGGCATTTCCACCTGCTGCACGAATGTGCTCTGCTTTCTAGGTGCGCCTCCGCAGGCGCCCTCCCTCCGCTGCAGGTCCACCTGGGAGAAACGGCAGCCAGAGGGCCGCGCTGGGATCTGCCCTGCAGGAGGCTGCAGGCCCTCGGGGCTGCAGGTGGACCGGGAGCCGAGTTTCTGAACCATGGCAGACAGACCTCACAGGTGCCCTGGCCCTGCCGAGCCCCCTCCACCGCTCCCACCGGCTGCCGAGTGGTCCTTCTGCTGCTCAAGCTCGACCAGATGTTCCTGTCTACCTGTCCTTAGGGTTGAAGGGCTTTCAGAAAACTCCCAGCTCAACAGTCTCATTTCTGAAAGGAACTGAAAACCACCGTGGATCGCTCTCCACGAGGCGGGGCTGGGCGAGGTGCAGTTCCTGGGCTCCCCATCTTTGAGACGGCAGGTAAATACAACGTAACGCACCTGCCCGTTGTGGCGGGCCAACCTTTGCCCTGAGCTCCCCTTCCAGGGCTGCGCTCACTGCGACTCCGGCAGCCAGACCAGGGCATCCTGCAGGAGCTCATCTCAGTGGAGCAGGGCGGTGGCTGTGCTGCAAAGCTGCGTGGTGGGGGCCGGCTCTGAGCAGGCCCTCACCCCCCCGGGGACACGCTCCCCCTCGGGGCCCTTCTCCTGGTGTACTGGAAGAGGACCCACCCGCTGCACCCAGCTCCCTCCTCTCTTCCCATGATTCTGACTTAGCCCTGGTCAGCCTATGAAATACTGAGCTACACACACACACCACGCACGCACACCCACCATGAACACTCACGCCTACTATACACACACCATGCACATACACACACCCTACACTACACTCACACCATGCACATACACACTCACCCTACAGCACACACACACATGCACATATGTACATCCTACGCTAGACTCACGCCATGCACATACACACACCCTATGCTAGACTCACACCATGCACATACACACACACCCTACAGCACACACACACCATGCACATACACACACACCTATGCTACACATACAAACACCATGCACATAAACATATACCACACACACCTCACACCATACATGTGCACACACACAGACACACATCACACATACATAGACACCACCACACGTGCACACATTCACACCCCAACACATACGCAAACACATACCTTCGTTGTTCCCTCGCTATGCTTGATCAGTGGCAAGAAGATAGCTGGGATTTGTGGTGTGTGCATGTGAGTGTGTTTTAGTAACAGAAATATTTCACATTGAAAGGTTTAACTATTTCAAGGACCTTTGCATATTAAGCAGTGAGCTAGGGAAGACGACTTGGCCCAGTGGTTAGGGCGTCCGTCTACCACATGGGAGGTCCAGGGTTCAAACCCCGGGCCTCCTTGACCTGTGTGGAGCTGGCCCACGCGCAGTGCTGATGCGCGCAAGGAGTGCCGTGCCACGCAGGGGTGTCCCCTGCGTAGGGGAGCCCCACACGCAAGGAGTGTGCCCCGTAAGGAGAGCCGCCCAGCACGAAAGAAAGTGCAGCCTGCCTAGGAATGGTGCCACACACGGAGAGCTGACACAACAAGATGACGCAACTAGAAGAAACACAGATTCCCATGCCACTGACAGTAACAGAAGTGGACAAAGAAGACGACGCAGCAAATAGACACAGAGAACAGAAGACCAGGGTTGGGGGGTGGGAGCGAGGGAGAGAAATAAATAAATAAATCTTAAAAAAAAAAAAGAAGTGAGCTAAATATTAAAACTAAAATGAGATACCACTTCATACCCATAAGGATGACTATTATTTGTAAAATGGAAAATAAGTGTTGGCAAGGATGTGGAAAAATCAAAACTATAATGCGTTGTCTATGGGAATGTAGATGGAAGGGTACGCCCACTGTGGAAAACAGTTTGGCAGTTCCTCAGAAAGTTAATTATGTAATTGCCATATGACCTGGCAATCCCACTTCTAAGTATGCATCCAAAAGAATTGAAAGTAAGGTCTTGAACAGATATTTGTACACTGACATTCATAGCAGCATTATTCACAGTAGCCAAAAGGTGGACACAGTCCAATTTCCCATTGAAAAATAAATTAATAAACAAAATGTGGTATGTATGTATGTGTGTGTGTATGTGTGTGTATATATAAAGGAATACTATTCAGCCATAAAAGGTAATGAACTTCTGATGCATGCTTCAACATGGCTGAAACTTGAAGACATTATGCTGAGTAAAATAAGCTAACACAAAAAGACAAATGTTGTATGATTCCACTAATCTGAAATCTCTAGATTAAGCAACTCCTTAGAGACAGACAATACATTAGTGATTACGGGGGGGGATGGGATGGGAGGGGAGAGAACAGGGACTTAGTGCTTAATGGGAACAGAGTTTCTGTTCAGGATTACAGAAAAGTTTTAGTAATGGGAGATGGTGACAGAAGCATACAATTGTAAAAGTAATTAATGCCACTGAATTGTACACTTAAAATGGCTAAAAGGGTGACATTGCCCATATGCCCATAACCCCAATAAAGAAAAAAAGAAGCAAGCAAATTAACAGGAAGGTATATTTATTTGGAAAAACTTAGAAAGTATTCATTGTAAACAAGTTCTCTGACCTTTTTTTACAAAGTTTTAAATAATAAACATATCATAGGTAAATACACATGGTAAAAATCTAGAGTGCACAGGAGATGAAGCAGTCTCTCACCACCTTCCCTCCACGTTTGCTTTGCTCCCTCCACCCAAAGGAGCCACTACTCAGAAGTCCCTTAAGGAAACTTCCAGAAAAAAATTTGTACGTGCCTGCGTGTATATGCTTTTAAAACCTGCACACATTGAGTCATGTCATATCACCATTCCACAAGTCGATGTGTTGCCTTCTTTCACTAATAATAGATCTTGGAGCTCATTTATGTTCATATTACTGATCAAGCAAAATTTTCAATCAATCCATTGATAAATGACTAAATCATTATCCTATTAAACTATGTGCAGTATTTTTTTTAATGAATAAGGCATACTACTCAATTGTTCTTTTTGGATGGGAATTTAGGTTGTTTCCCTTCTTTGATTTGCTTTTGCAATGCTGGAAAGACTATCCTTTCCATCTCTTTTGGCAAACTTTCATTCACATACCTGTAAGGTAAATTTCTAACAGGGAAATTGCTAGGTCAAAGGATATTCCCTTTAAAATTTTTAGTAGTTGTTTCCAAATCACTCTCCAAAAAGTTGCACCAAATTATATTCCCACGAACAGACTCTGAGCCTGTTCCCGACAACTTCACCCACACATTTCAACTTTTTAATCAAGGCCCATCTGATAGGTAAAGCACAGTATTTTGTTAAGATGTGCTTGTCTAGAATTATGGATGAGGTTAGAATTTTCTATGGTTGCACTAGCCAATTTTACATGTCTTTTGTGAACTGCCTCTGTTTAATATCCTATGCAGCTGTTCATAGGGTATTTGCATAAGCCTTCTGAAAAATACAATTAACCACTTGTCAAATGCATCAAATATTTCATGACAGACCATCATTTTTCAAAAACAGTGTTCTGCTATGCAGAATTAAATTTTTTTTTCACAAGGTCTATTTTATTGATCTTTTCCATATTGGCTTTCATTTCGGAGTGTTGTTTTTAATAACAGGAGTACACTATAGGCTTCTTGATTTTGTCCAATTAATCCCACTCCAGTGAGGTTAACACCTCAATGTTTGACTTTTTAATGGTTACTGATCTCTGATCTAAAGTAAGAGACTTAGCAAAAAAACAAAACAAACCCAGATAAACAATGCTTTTAACTTCTACATAAGAAAAACATATATTCTACCTGATTGTTAGGTCCATTCTAGTTGAGAAGGAATATTTCTTCTATTTTCTCTGATTTTACATGGCTACATAAAAAGTGTTTAAAAAATCATCATTGATTTGGTCTGGCCACTAATCTTCAGTCACTTCAAATGTCAAGACTTAGAAAAACTTATCACCTGAAGATCAATAGTGAGAGAAATGAGATCACTCTAGGGCTGTGGTCAGACTGGCCTTGGCTGCCACCCTCTCAGGCTACATGATTAAATGGAAAGCATCTTGCTTTGGTCCTTGTGCAGGTCCCTGGGACCTCCTCCCAGGCCTAACCACTAAATCAGCAAGATAATGGATGGGCAAGGACCGGCCCTGTGGTTCTGTGATTTCGTGCCACAGCAATAAGCAGAGAACTGGAGCTCCCACCAGTCAGCCGCTCTTTCCATCCAGCCCCCCAACCTGGCTTTCAGTCCTTCCATCCTGACCAGTTGACAGATAACTGATGACCTGGTTACCAGCAGTAGGTGCACCACAGGTGGCTCTCCCAACTCTGCGAGTCTCCAATTAGTCACTGGGGGCTTTTTTCAGGCAACTTAATTGTAGTGATGCCAATCAACCCATCAGGAGGGAGCTGGCCTGTTTCAAAGGCACTCACTGGTATGCAAAGGGTTCTCCCTCACCCCTTGGTGAAATGAACTAGTGAAATCACAACCTGGTGATCCATATCTAGCCCTAACTAGAAGAGCACATGGCTGAGAGGGGTTCATTCAAAAAGAATTTTGTTTTCTCTCATTTGACCTTGGCTATAGTTTTTTTTTCCTCACATGCAGTATGAATTGAATTTATCTTCAAAGTCAGCCATATTGTCAAGTAAAGGCTGGCGAAGAGCCAGGGATAAAGAGTACAAATCTTGCTTATTTATAAAAAGTGGAAAGAGAAAATGTCTCAGGTTAGGCTGGCTCATCCCCACGAAGAGGACAGTACTTGGGCTTAAGGTGCTTCATAATGGGATGATTTTTTCTTCTTTCATCTTTTTATTAGGGAAGTTGCAAGCATACAAAACAATCAAGCATAATGTACAGAATTCCGAACATCACTCCTCCACCAACAACTTACTTTGTTGTGGAATATTTGTTACAGATTATGAAAGAACTTCATCAGGCTATTACCACTAGTGATGGTCCATAGCATACACTTGGTATATTTTTTCCATACACCCTCTATTATTAACACTATGTATTAGAATTATACATTTGTTATAGTTCATAGAGAACATTCTCATATTTGTATTGTTAACCACAATCCATCTTCTATCACATGGTTCACTGTGTTATACAGTCCCATGCTTTGTATTCTATCCTAAGTGTACACTCAGTGATTCTCACTTTCATCACAGAGTCATACAGTCATCACCCCAGTAAACCTTTGAACACTTTCCTTAATCCAGGGGAAAAAAATCCCATACCCCCCTATTATTGATCCTTAGCAATGGTATAGTACCTTCTTTGACAATGATGCCAGAATATTACAATATTGCTAACCATAGTCCATAAGTTCCATATTTTTCCCATTCATCACTCTATACTTACCACTTTGTAATAGTGATGTGCACTTGTTCTAATTCATAGAACATTCTTGTATTTGTATTATTAATCACAATCCTCATCCACCTCCAGTTTCATTACACTATTCAGTCATAATGGGATTGTCTTTTAGAAGCTTTATTGAGATATAATTTACATTTCATACAATTCACCCTAATAAAGTACAAAATTCAATGTTTTTTGTATATTCAGAGTTGTGCTCCAATTAATTTTAGAACATTTTCATTACCCCAAAAAAGAAAGCCTGTGGCCCTTAGCCATTACTTCTCAATTCCACCAATCCTATTCCTCCAGCCCTAGGCAATCACTAACCTATGTCTTTCAATAGATTAGCCTATTCTGGACATTTCATGTAAATGGATTCATAAAACATATAGTCCTTTGTTACTGGCTTCTTATACTTAGTTTTCACTAGTGTTTTCAAGTTTCATCCATGTTATAGCATATATCAGGACTTCTTTCTTTTTTATTGTCAAATAATATTCCATTGTATGAATGTATCACATTTTATTTATCCATTCATTAGTTGATGGGCATATTGGCTGTTTCCACTTCAGGGCTATTCTGAATAATGCTGGTATAAATGTAATGTACTACAGACTTTTCTATGGACACATGAGTTATTTCTTTCGTATGTATGGAATTGGTGGATCATATGATAACTCTATGTTCAACCATTTGAGGAATTGTCAGACTATTTTCCAAAGTGGTCGTGTCATTTTATAATCCCACCAGCTATATATGAGGAATCCAATTTCTCTACATTCTTACCAACACTTGTTATTACCTGTCTTTTTTATTACAGCCATCCTACTGTGTGCAAAGTAATATCACTTTGTGGTTTTGATTTGCATTTCCCTGATGGTTAATAATGTTGGGTGCCTTTTCATGTACTTATTGGCCATTTGTATATCTTCTTGGGAGAAATAACTATTCAGCAACTTTGTTCATTTTTTAAAAATTGAGTTATTTTTCCTTTTTTTATTGAGTGGTAATAGTTTTTTAATATATTCTAGATGAAAATCCCTTATCATATACATGACTTGCAAAACTTTTCTCCCATCATTTCTCCCATCAATAGCAAGATTCTTAGCAGCATATAAAAATAAAAGCAATTATGACAACCTCAAACAGTGCTTAAAAGCATCTACTTTGGAAAACAATTTGACAATTCTTCAAAATGTCAAGCTTATAGCTATCATATGGTCCAGTAATTCCAACTCTAGGTATATACCCAAGAGAAATGAAAACATATGTTTGCACAAAAACTTATAAGATGGATGTTCATAGCAGTACTATTCATAATAACCGAAAGGTGGAAATGACCTGAATGTCCATCAGTTGATGAAAGAATAATAAAACATGGTATATAATGAGATATTATTTGGTAGACAAAAGGAATGAAGTACTAATACACTACAGCATGGGTGAACTTTGAAACATTTTGCTACGTAAAAGAAGCAAGTAAGAAAAGACTATATCCTACATGATTCCATTTATATGAAATGTCTAGAATAGGCCAATCTATAGAGACAGAGTAAATGAGTGGTTACCTAGGGCTGGAGGGGAGGGCACAGCTCTCATTGGAAGGAACGCTAATGAGTATAGGTTTCTTTTTGAAGTGCCGAAATATTCTAGAATTAGATTGTGGTGATAGCTACACAGCCCTGCAAATATATTAAAATCCATGGAATTGTATACTTTAACTGGGTGAACTTGATGGGCTGTCAACTATATATCAGTGAAACTAGTTTTTACAAAAAAAGGGAGAGACAAAGAATCAATTTTCATTATGAAACTGCCACTTACTAACTGGTTTGTAGAAGTTTCTACTTCCCTTTCATTCAAATGCCCACCCCCTCAAGCTTATTCATAGAAGGCTTGCTGCATCACAAGTTACTGCTTTTTCCTCCCCCTTGAAGCACCTGCTCAAGCTCGCTGTGACCAGTTCTAGTCACTGAGCTTGCTAGGCCTCCACTTTAAGCCCAACCATAACTTGCAACTGAGCATCCTCTGGTTAACTCCACCTTTCTCAAGCTGGATTGGCCCTGCCACTCAGCTGCCTTTTCCAGTATGGATTGGCCCATATCATCCTTAACCATGCCCCTCAGCTACCTTTCCCAAACTGGATTGGCCCACATCATTTCACCCCATCCTTAGCCACTCCCTTAAGCCTGCCTTCCCCAGACAGTATAAAACCCAGGCACACATTTTGTTTGGAGAGACAGACTTGAGGCTTGCCTCCAGTCTCCTTGCTGGTCAGCTATGTAATAAATTCTTCCTTTTCTCAAAATCCTGGTGACTCAGTATTGGCTTCTGTGCACATCAGGCAAATGAACCCACTTGGGCAGTAACAGTAACTCTGTGCTTTCAGACTTACATATTTCCCTGAACATACATTGGGATTTAGTTTTTCTCTCCCTCTTTCACACGCACACATATACACACACATACACATGCAAACATTCATGTGTTATGATCTTTTAAAATATTAATTAAATGGAAAATCCTGTTCCTTGTGTAATGGGTCGCTGCCAAACTTACTGAAATCTCAAAAAAAAAAAGAGAAAACAAAACAAAATAAAAAACGGACAGAGAAAATTGTCCTTTAGGTCTTTGATTTCCAGTAATAAGGCATATGAAGCTATAGTAAGCTTTCTTCTGTTACAAGCTCGTGTAAATGTGGTACATTAAAATGTAGTACACTAAAAGACTACATGGCCAGACTTCTATAAGGATAAAAAGAAAGACCCCAAGTGCCAGAAATTGAAAATGTAAGGTCAGCCAAGTTGCAAAGCTGGGTGCTCACAGATATGAGATTGGAGGAAATGAAAGCTGCTAAAGGTCATGTAAGCCATTTATTTAATCTCCTAGAACCTCTAAGTTCTGTACTTTCATTGCAGGCCAATAAATCTGAAAGTTTTAGGTTTGTGTTCCCTGCTCTCCCACCCACTGTTTTACCATTCCCCCCTTTGCTCTAGGAAGGCATTTCTCCTATCCTAGATGAGTTCCACACTTGAGCTCATCATCCCCATCAAAAAAGCCTATTGTATCAACCTACCTACACGCATGCCAAAAGGAAATCCCTCCTACAACTCAAGTCCCTTCCCAGAACTGACCCATAGCCTCTGCCTCAGTTTGCTGGGCTGCTATGACAAATACCGCACAGTGGATTGGCTTGAACAATGGGAATTGATTGACTCATGGTTTTGAGGCTAGAAGAAATCCAAACTCAAGATAATGACAAGACTTGCTTCTCCCTAGAGTCTGTAGCATTCTGGCATTGGCAGCCTGTGGTCCTTGGGGTTCCTTGGTTTGTCTGCCTGCATTCTGTCACATCAGAATATCCTCCCCTTTCTTGATGCTGTGATTTCCAGGTTTTCCCTATAAGGCCTCCAGGAATTGGGATTAAGGCCCATCCTTATTCAGTGGGGTTATATCCCAACAAAAAAATAACATCTTCAAGAGGTCCTATTTACAATGGGTTCACACCCACAGAGTCATGGATTAAGAACATACATTTATTGGGGTACAAAGTTCAATTTACCACACCCTCTTTCTCTTGAAATCCTTTTTCAAAAACATCTGCACTTGTCTTGATTTATTTTACTTTTATTTTTAGCTTTCCGATATATGGCTTCTGTCACCACAATCCCACTAAAAATTCTCTCAATAACATCTGCAAATTTCCCCTTTGTTATTACTGTTATTATTCGCTAAATCTACCTGCACACACACACACATACACACACACAATACATGCCATTTTTAGGACATTAGCAATCCTTGATGCCTTCAGTTAAGAACCCCTGACCAAAATGCTAATCATTCTCAAATCAGAAAACTCCAAACCTTACTTTTATTTTGAGCCATAGCACAGTAACCAACTTCCTGCTGGACCTAAGTATCAGAATTTTTTTTTTGTCTTAATGTATTTTAAAATATTTTTTAGATTTATTGAAATACATCATTCAAACATATACATACATAAAAAATAAGTGTATGGCAATAGTTATGAACTTACAAAACAAGCATACATAGCATCATATAGGACTCTCATAACTCACCCTACCACCATTACCTTGCATGGTTGTTTTTTTCTTCTTCTTCTTTATTTTCTTTTAACTGTTACATTAAAAAAATATGAGGTCTCCATATACCACTCAACCCCCCCAGCCCACTCCTCCCACATCAACAACCTCTTCCATCATCGTGGCACATTCACTGCACCTGGTGAACGCACTCTGGAGCACCGCTGCACCACATGGACAGTGGTCCACATTGTAGTCTATGCTCTCCCCCAGTCCACCCAGTGGGCCACGGCAGGACACACAATGTCCAGCATCACAATTGAAAGAAGTTTAAAACTTAGTTCTTTATCCCACCAAAACTGCTTCCCTGCAGTCCTTGTGCAGGTGAGTAGTATTGTCCCACCCACTGTTCAATAGGACACTAAGGGGGAGCCTGGGTGCCACTTGTTTCTGAGCCTCCCAACCCCATCATCACCACCCCTACAAATTCTACCTCTTAAGTACCTCGCTACCACTACCTCAGTTCAGGTTTCCACCATTTCTTAACTGGGTGATTGCAATAGCCTCTTGTAACCCACGTGTTTAAAAAGCATTTATTAATATAATAAGTTGTATAAAAAATATAACATTCCTATATCCTTCCCTATTGTTGACTCTTTGCATTGGTGTGGTACCTTTGTTTCAGTTGATGAAAGAATATGAAAATATTACTAACTATAGTCCATAGTTTGTATTAGGCATATTTTCCCCCATATACCACATTATTATTAGCACCTTACAATAGTGATGGTCATTTGTTACAGTTCATGAAGGAACATTCTCATTAGGTGTACATTTACCATAGCAGTTATCAAGCTGTGTTGGAAGTGTCTGCTACTTTTTAATTTATTCATATCCTGCCTTCTTATAAAAAGATGCAGTATAGGGGAAGCGGACTTGGCCCAGTGGATAGGGTGTCTGCCTACCACATGGGAGGTCCACGGTTCAAACCCCAGGCCTCCTTGACCCGTGTGGAGCTGGCCTATGCGCAGTGTTGATGTGTGCAAGGAGTGCCGTGCTATGCAGGGGTGTCCCCGCGTAGGGGAGCCTCACACGCAAGGAGTGCGCCCTGTAAGGAGAGCCGCCCAGCGCGAAAGAAAGTGCAGCCTGCCTAAGAATGGTGCTGCACACACAGAGAGCTGACACAACAAGATGATGCAACCAAAAGAAACACAGATTCCCGGTGCCGCTAATAAGGATAGAAGCGGTCACAGAAGAACATACAGCGAATGAACACAGAGCAGACAATGGCGGGGGGGGGGGGGGAGATAAATTAAAAAAAAAAAAAGATGCGGTGTAGATAAAGTACAATAAATAAGGAATCATATAAGTAGAAAAAAATTAGAGTAAAGCAAATTGTAGCTAGTCTACATGAAAAGGAGGTGAGCATGGGAAAGTAGATACAAAGTCTGCTAGATTCCACATAGTTATTAAAATTGGGTCTCAGATAAATACTGAGAATCATGGACTGCAAGCAAGAGGAGCAGTGTGTTCTCCACTACAGAGTGAGAATGAGGACAGGTCCCCGTCCTCCTTGAAATCCCAGTGGTGTCTCCTGGAGGCGTTGAGCCACCTGACTCTCAGGCAATAGCAACCTTGAAGGAATTGCTATCTTCACGTTCCTGTTCTGCAAAACGAAAACGGTGCATGTAGTGAGACCCACTGAACCATTTCGAAGGATGGCTGTTCTTTATTAGCAGTGATTGTTAACTACACTGTCCACAGGGGTAGTCTGTAAGGCTGACCAGGGACCAAAGGTACGGGCGCTTGCAGAGGCTCTTGTGATGAGGGCTTTGGCCTACTGCCTGCTTGGGAACACAGTTTCCAAATTATATAGCTTTCCAAGAGGAAGCAGATATTAATATATATTTAATTTCTTGAACTTTAAAGGTTGGCAACTAATTTTTAACTCCTGCATTGAAAAAAAGACTGGGTCGCTCCTCACTCAATGTGCTAACCTAATCTCAACTGCATGCTCCCTGAAGTTGATTAGAAGTAAAAATAATAGGTGGACTTTTGAACTAAATATATGTAAAGAAAAAAAATTTTTTAAATAAAAATTAGGTAAAGTAACTCTTCATGCTCCTGAACATTCACATTTTCTGGGTTTCAGAAATATGCTTTTACAAGGTTGTCAGTAGAGCTCCTGGGGTATAGGAAGTATTGGAAGATGTAGTAACTGTCCTCAGTGGCCAGGGGAGTACAGGCTGGAGGAGAGGGATAAAGATTTTCCTGGAAATCCCACCCTTTTCCTTCAGAAATACTATATGGGCCAATAAAACTAATTTCTTGATTTGGGAAATAAGGAAATTTTTACTTTAAGATAATAAGAGTGAGTTTTATTCTGATTTCCCTTAGGAAAATGCACTAAAATGGAAGATGTCAATATTCCTTTTTATTACGCAGTTTGATACACTGTACTTCTTTTAATCCATACTTCCTCAATTTCTCCATAGCAGTCTTATGCCTAAAGATAATTCAAAGGTTACTTGGAAAACATTATTTATTCAGCAAGCTAGGTGGAGTTTGTCTTCCCTTTTGCTTATTTAAATATTGTTGCTTGGTTAAATTATTGTAACATGTTAATCTGAAGTCCTCAGATTCCAGGAAAACAAGCAAAGTGTTTCACACAATAGCTATTTGAAATGTAGAATAAAATATGCCTGGAGATAAATTATTCATTAGATTATAAAGGAAAATGTCAGATCGAGAGACAACACTAAAAGGGATTATTTGGGGACACATCATATAAAACTGTCACTACACCATGAGCTCTTCTGGAGGATTGAACCCCCCCACCCACCCTTCTGCCCTGTCCTCGTCCCTGTTTTCTGCCAAAAGCATCAATTGTAAAGAGTAGTCTTATGATTGAGTGCAATATTCTTTTTGGTCTCATCTTTTGGCCATCACACCTCCTCCCTGCCTTATCCACCACTAATAAGCATCCAAGGATCCTGTGCTAAATTTCACACCTGCTCTGACCCCATGGTGCTCTGTGTAAGTACTAGTCTGAGTCATTGCCCCTCGCCTCTTTTCCCACCACACCATATGTGGGCCATGTACCCTCAAGCTGTCTGTGGTCACTGCTCTCACTTTCTGAACCCAGCTAACCTCAGGGTGTACCATCCTCACTATAGACCTCTCAAGGAGACACTGTTTTTCTCCTCAAATACCATCTACCTCAGCACCAAGTAGTGGAGCTGATTCTTTTTCCTTCTTCTTTTTCTTTCCCTGTCGTTTCCCTCCCTCTTTCCTAACTAAGCATCCATGATACTCAAGGATAGGCCCCATCTGTCCTTGCCATCCTTTACCCTTACATATTTCAGTTATCCTCCAACATGTTCTTCCTCACAGTTGAAGACATTAGCTCCAGCCCAGCTGTTATCTACCTTCTTCCAGCTGTTGTTCACAGCGGCTCACTGTTCTAATGGATGATTTGTCTGGGATAGTCTCAGTTTGGACTTATTGTCCTGGAATAATTATTATTAGCACCTTATTCAGTCTTTGAAGTATTCCAGTTTGGACAATAAATTATAGGGTTACCTTATGGATCTCCCATATGTCACTCTCTTGTCACTTCTTGATCTTCATCTAAACTTTCTTCTTCTCCTCATTTCCTGGACCTTTTCCTCACCAGTATATAAAATCTTGCCTTCAAGCATCCCAAAACATGAACACCATCTGCCATTCTGTAAGTTGCAAACAAGTTGGAATCCACTGAGACCTTCCATTCAATGGTCTCTTCATCCCATCCATGGGCTTTCACTAAAATAAACTCCCTTGATATTCTCTCTCCCTCCATTTAGCTATCTTCCAAAGCCCTAACACTTAAGTATCTGACTTCTTTCTATCTGTATCCAAGCAGTACTTGACTGTAAAACTATCACTCAGCTGGACTGACTGGTTTCATTTAAAATCATGAGCACAAACATCAAATAAGTAACTGATTCTATCATCAATATTATTTAGTTTCTTGTCAGAATTTTGCCATTATCTGAAGCATCTAACTTGAGGACAAATTTATAAGGTAACAGAAAGAAAAAGAAGACTGGAAAAAAGTCAACAGTTTCAGGTACCTGTGAGGCTATATGAAAATATTTAATGATCATATCATTGGAGTTCTAGAAGGAGAGCTGGAAGTGGGACTGAGGGAAAATTTGAAGAGGCAATGACTGAAAGCCCCCAAATACAAACACCTACAGTTTCATGAAGCTGAGTGAACTAAAAAATAAGATAAACCCAAAGAAATTCACAGTAAGACAAATCATAGTTAAGCTTCTGAAAACAAAAGAAAAAGGAAAAATCTTGAAAGCAGCTAGAACAAAATGACAGCAGATTTCTTATTTGAAACCATGGAGGTCAGTAGAAAGTGGCACAGCACTTTTCAAGGGCTGAAAGACAAGAACTCTCTATAGCCAGTGTAACTATTCCTTAGGAATGAAGAGAAAATAAAGACATTCTCCAATAAAGGAAGATGTCAAGAAATTGTCTCTGGAAGACCCATGCCTTAAGATTGGCTTAAGGCAGTTCTTCAAGCAAAAGGAAGATAAAAGGATGGGTGTTTTTTTGTGTATTGGTACACAAACTAAACTATCCTTTTGCTCACAGGTTTTAAAATTATATTTAATGAATGAAACAAACATTTTACCACCACCTGATACTCAATGTAATGATATTTTAAAATAGAGAATGTAAAGGGACTTAGATGGAAGTACTTTCCACACTTCAAGTGGTAAAATACATAATCTAATATTATCCACTCAAAAAAACTCATTCCTTGGCACTACATGTCCCTTTGTTACTTTACCATTTCTCTGTGTCATTTCACACCAACATGACTTAAAAGAATTTCCCTCATCAATCACCCCAATTTTCTTTTCCTTCACACCAATCCACTAAAACTAATCTTTACATATTCATTTGCCATTCTAGCAAGAGAAGATAGCAACTGATACTTTTCCAAATATTTTCAAGTAATCAAAGGTGTTTTCCAGTCATCTTTCTCTAATGCTGTGATTATTCAGAATATTTATTTTCTGAGTCACCCTCCCTTTCTGGTTTTTGTCTCTCCTCAATAGAGCTAATACCTTTATGCATGAGAGCACATACACTTCTAATATCTCATACTCCTAGTTGACATTTTATCATCTGTAACAGATTGTTACCTTGAAATTAAATGTTCTTCATGTCTAGTAAATTCTCACCACTGACATACCACTTACATCAGGCAGTTAATACCATGGAAAATGACAACATTGCTCTTTAAATTTCCCAAGCAGAGTTCTTGCTGTACTTGGAGTAAATGCTTGCATGAGTTAAGCATTGTCCTTTCAACTCAAATTTGTTGATGTTATACAAAAGAATGGCAATTTCAGATACAGGCAATGTTAGCTTCTTCTTATTTACTCATATTGACAGCATATTTAACTGAACTTTACATATTTTGAGTTCAGTTTCAATTTGTAAGGATGTACGTATGAGTACAGAACAACATCCAGAAGAATGGGAGTTATCTAAAGCCCAGGAATTTTGTTTTGCCCAAACATTCATTAAAAAATTTTTTTAAATAACCAAAAAACTAGGAAGTGTAGTTGAGGAGGTATGTGTATGTGTGTTGTGTGTGTGAGAGAGATAAAAAGAAAGAGACAAAGAGATACATAAATGGAGAGAGCTAGAGAGAAGGAAGGAAGGAAAGAAGGAAAGAAAGAAGGAAGGAAGGAAGGGAGGGAGGGAGGGAGGGAGGGAGGAAGGAAGGAAGGAAGGAGAAAAGATACATTCTTTGGAACCCATTGACCTGAGTTCAGATTTCTCTTTTGCCACCTAGAGATAATCAAATAAGTCTCTGAGCCTCATCTGTGAAAACAGAGAACAACACAAGCTTGCATGACTGTGGAGATATGATAATCATGGATGTTGATCACCAAAACAAGCTGCCTTCTGCTCTCCATGTGGAAGAATAGCTCTTTCCAGCTTCTTTGAGCTTGGGAGGGCCATGTGACTCATTCTGACCAATGAGTTAGGAGGGACTCATATCTCCTGCATGCTGACCATTTGTTTATAGCTCTTTAATCTTGATGTCCTTGAGGATCCAGGCTAATGTGAGCGCAGAGAACAAAATTGACTTCTTAATAGGAACTGGGAGTCAACACAAGTTATTTGGTTATTGGATGGAGGCAATAAAACTCAATCCCTAGGGCAATTTTTCAACAATGCAAGTTCAGATAAAATATGATTGTGGTTGGTCTCTTTCACGTCCTGGTCCCTGTCCCACTTTCCTCATCTTACAATCATGCAGCCCCACTTCTTGTGCAACTAAAGACACAGGATCCTCCCTTTGGTAGATATTATGGAGGGAACAGAGATATTCTTTACCACCAAATCCAGAGGGATGGTAATATGTAGGCTAAGGGGATGGATAGCTATGATGCTGCGGGTGTGAAGAGGCACACCACATTGTAAAAACCTTCTCATGTTTGCTATAAAAATCATAAATGACAGTGCTGTTCTTTTCTAGGATGCTTACAGTCATGGAGGAGAACAAGCAGATGTGACCACGCCTGCCATTCCTGGCATCCACAACTTGCAGGAATCTGTGAACTCCATCATCAACATCAACCAGTGCGACGGTTTGCTAGGTTGGTAGAGGTGGGGTCTGGCTGCGGATGAGGGGTCGATCCCGCTTGGGATGAGGGGTCGGTCCCACTTGGGACGAGGGGTCGGTCCCACTTGGGACGAGGGGTCGGTCCGGCAGCAGACGAGGGGTCGGTCTCACAGGGGTTGCGTGGTTCGGCTGATGGGGTTGCCCAGCGAAGCCAGCGACGAGGGGGTCGCCTGGAGAAGCAGGCGACGAACTGGGGACAAGGGAGGCCAGGCCCTTGCCGGGGGCTCTCAGGACTGGAGGGTACACGGCAGAAGAACTACTGCGGAGACAAGGTAAACACGCAAGTCGAACTTTATTGAGGGAGAGGCAACAGATTTATAGGGGCTGGGGAAGGCTGATTGGTCGAAGCCACGCCCTGTTCTGATTGGTTGCCGGGGAAAGGTCAGTGGGCGGTACTGGACAGGGGAGGGGTGGTGATTAGGGATTGGCTGTTGCTGTTGCTGGGGGAAGTGGCAGGGTTTAGGGATTGGTGGCTGCTGTTGCTGGGGTAGAGGGCAGACTGGAGTTTCCCGCCCACGCCTGGCTGTTGCTGCTGTCGGGGGGGGGGGGGGAGGGAGGAAGGGCAGACTGGAATTTTCCGCCCCGCGCCTGCGCAGGGAGAAAGAAGAAGAAGGGTGTTGCCTCAAAGGCATTGTGTGGCGCTATCCGGGAGGAGGGGCGGCTGCGGAAGCATGGCTGCCGAGAAGGGGAGACCCGAGGGCACTCTGCGCCCATGCCGAGCTCCCTTCAAGGGTGGCGGTGAGTCCGACCAGCCACCCTATTATGGGGGCAGCGGCTTGGAATTAGGCCTACCGCGGCCGCTCCCCTGCCAGGCCAGCAAACCACACTTCAGCCCGAGGGGTGACCGCATTTCCCCCTTCTTTTCAAATAAGGGCCAGGATGGCAGCAGCAACAAGTAGCCGAGGCCCAAGGGCAGTAAGCAATGAGGGAAGCGGGGCTGAAGAGGGAGGTGAGGATGATGGGGATATAAATGTACAATTTGGGGGGCGGTATCTTGCCGTTGCAAGCAAGGGTGGCCAATGTCCAATTCTCGTTGATCTCGGTGGCTATAAGGTCCACCTGCTGTTAAAAGTCCAGGCTGACAGCGCGTTATAGGTAGTTGATCTCTTCTTGGCGGCGAAGAGCGGCAGAGGCAGACTGTGTGATGGTCTGGAGGATTGCAGCTGTGAGGACAAGTCGCGTCAGGGCACTAGCGGCGGTGGTCGCAGCAGCATCGGGAGTGGTGGAGATGTAGGCGAGGACAACAAGAAGGCCAAAGTCTCCACGGGCACGAGAGAGGCCGATGTCAACGGGGCGGGCCGACATGGGGCGGCCCAATCTGCAACGCAATGGGGGTTCAAGCAAAAAAAGGAGGGGGGCGGGGAACAAGAAAGGACGCTTTGGATGGCTGAGAAGAGGAGTGAGGTCGAGACAGGAGGAAGCTCCGCAGAAGTATGGGGAGGCAAAAGCAGAAACGTTATTAGATGCTAGAAAGCAGGCCGCGGGCCAGGGAAAGCGGGTTGCGGGCCGTTTAGTGGGGCTGGAGCTGCTTGAGAGCGATGGCGGCATGGGGGGCCGCGGTTACAGAAGACTTGGGGCTGTTTCAAAGAGATCTTACACCGGTGAGTGTCTAGGAGACCGGCGAGGGCCCGAACTTGCGGGGCTTGCTTAGCAGATAGGATGTTACCCATTGCTAATGGCCTTTTGGAGCCGATAAGAAAAGGGGCCCTTACCTTGAGAGCGCGGCGATGGGAGCCGAGGTGCGCGGTGAGACGAGGGGTCGGAGCCGATGGGACTCCGACGGTGGTCACGGGCCAAAAGAAGGCCCCGACGAGGGGAGGGTGGAATGACGAGCAGTGGAGCAAGGCAAAGGGGAGCAAGCGCGGAGGGGAGGAGCCAGAGGTGAAGGTAGGGGTGGAGGTGCTCAGGCACGTGCTCCTGAGAGTTTTATTGGCGCCTCTTAATCATAGCAGGTCGGTATAAGCCCCCGACATGGAAGGAGAAAGCCATCCAGCGATTCTCCCAGACCGCCGTGGATCGTATGAGGTCACCAAGGTTCAGGAGCAGCAATGCAGAGTGAAAAGATAGGGGTGAGAAGAGAGGAGGGCGTAGGGCTGTGGTAGGGTTACTTCAGACGTGCAAGCGTGTGCTCCCGAGAAATCCAAGGCTCCTCTTAATCATAGCGGGTCGGTATAAGCCCCCGACATGGAAGGAGAAAGCCATCCAGCGATTCTCCCAGACCGCCGTGGATCATATGAGGTAGCCAAGGCTCAGGTAGCAGCAATGTTGCACGAGAGAAGCCCCACAGTGAGAAGAGAGGAGGGGGGGGGCGCCAGGTTATGGAGTGAGGCTATGGTGGGGTTGCTTTGCCCCACGTTGTGCTGTGGTGGGGTTGCTTTGCCCCACGTTGGGCGCCAGCTTCGACGGTTTGCTCGGTCGGTAGAGGTGGGGTCTGGCTGCGGACGAGGGGTTGGTCCAGCTCAGGAGGAGGGGTCGGTCCCACTTGGGACGAGGGGTCGGTCCGGCAGCAGACGAGGGGTCAGTCTCACAGGGGTTGCGCGGTTCGGCTGACGGGGTTGCCCAGCGAAGCCGGCGACGAGGGGGTCGCCTGGAGAAGCAGGCGACGAACTGGGGACAAGGGAGGCCAGGCCCTTGTCGGGGGCTCTCAGGACTGGAGGGCGCACGGCAGAAGAACTACCGCGGAGACAAGGTAAACACGCAAGTCCAACTTTATTGAGGGAGAGGCAACAGTTTTATAGGGGCTGGGGAAGGCTGATTGGTCGAAGCCACGCCCTGTTCTGATTGGTTGCCGGGGAAAGGTCAGTGGGCGGTACTGGATGGGGGAGGGGTGGTGATTAGGGATTGGCTGTTGCTGTTGCTGGGGGAAGTGGCAGGGTTTAGGGATTGGTGGCTGCTATTGCTGGGGTAGAGGGCAGACTGGAGTTTCCCGCCCACGCCTGGCTGTTGCTGCTGTGGGGGGGGGGGGGGGGGTGAGGGCAGACTGGAATTTTCCGCCCTGCGCCTGCGCAGGGAGAAAGAAGAAGAAGGGTGTTGCCTCAAAGGCATCGTGTGGCGCTATCCGGGAGGAGGGGCGGCTGCGGAAGCATGGCTGCCGAGAAGGGGAGACCCGAGGGCACTCTGCGCCCATGCTGAGCTCCCTTCAGGGGTGGCGGTGAGTCCGACCAGCCACCCTATTATGGGGGCATCGGAATTAGGCCTACCGTGGCCGCCACCCCCCGCCAGGCCAGCAAACCACACTTCAGCCCGAGGGGTGACCGCAAACCAGGTTCCCCCCGTTTTTTTTTTTACTTTTGCCAATTAATCTTCCCAGAATGCACCTTTTCTCATGTTACCACCTAGCTCCAAAATGGTTCATGGTTCTCTGCCCTCTTAGAACAAAGGAAAACTCCCCTAGTCTGATGATGAGGACCATCCACAATCTTTTCCAAGCTTCCTTTTCCAACACAGAGTCCAAATTCCAATTCTCTTTCCTGTCATGGCTGTTCTAGTCAGCCTGCTCTACTACTGTCTTGACTAAGAAGTTTGTCCTTCCTTCTCACATCTACGCATCCTTTAAAGTATTCTAAAACATGTTTATGGAGGGAAGCAGATGTGGCTCAAGCAGTTAGGATCTGTCTACCATACAGGAAGTCCAGGGTTCAATGCCCAGGGCCTCCTGGTGAGGGCAAGCTGGCCCATGTGGAGTGCTACCCCACACATGAGTGCTGGACCATGCAGGGAGCTGGTGCAGCATGACGACGCAACAAAAAGAGACCCAGAGGAGAGACAATAAGAGACACTGCAGACCAGGGAGCTGAGGTCAAGCAAGAGAATGATTACCTCTCTCCCACTCTGGAAGGCCCCAGGATTGGTTCCCAGAGCGACCTAAAGAGAATACAAGCAGACACAGAAGAACACACAGTGAATAGACACAGAAAGCAGACAATGAAGGTATGGGGGAGAAAAAAGAGAAGAGAAGAGAAGAGAAGAGAAGAGAAGAGAAGAGAAGAGAAGAGAAGAGAAGAGAAGAGAAGAGAAGAGAAGAGAAGAGAAGAGAAGAGAAGAGAAGAGAAGAGAAGAGAAGAGAAGAGAAGAGAAGAGAAGAGAAATCTTTAAGAAAGAAAACATGTTTGTGGAGATTTTCCTGTATCCCTCCAACGCTTGATGATATATGTGCATGCACTGAACTCACTTTTTTGCATTCTCACAGAGTTTCTTGCAAATATTTTATCTTGCAGGGCATTGCCACCTCCAGACTTGGGTAAGAGAGATCTTTGCCATGAGCCCCATGGGATGAAGTGTCCATGGAGCTGCCATACTTTCTAGACTATTCTCCTTGCCCAAATGGCCTTTACCCTGCCCCTAGGCCTGCTTAGCCCTCTTTCCTGGGTCATCCTCCTGAAAGTGCACCCACTACCAGAGTCTCCACCCTTAGGCCTGACGCATGGCCAAGGAGGGCTAGTGGGGGATGGACCGAGCTGTGGACAGATGTGCAGACTGTATGTCCACAGATGTGTATGTGAGACCACTTAGCATGAGGGGCAGGGCCAGCGGTGAGGTCAGAAGTGTGATGGGCCTTGCTCCAGAGCTGAGGGAGGGGAGATGGACCTTTCCATGCTGCCACAGCCAAAGAGAAAAAGAATTTTAGATTCAAATCTGGCCTTTGAAATCATTACGAAGGACACTGTGTTTTGTCAAGGAGGAAGAACAGAATTTACTTAGAAGTTTGTAAGCTTGATTCATAACTTTAAAATGCTTAGACTTGTTTTATGGGGACCTCCACTTGCCTCTTTTGCTGGGCCTGATGAATGTAAGGCTGGGTCTGTTCCAGGCAATCTTCCTCCACCCCAGCTCCTCTTCTAAATTACAGTGATATTCTTTTACGATAGAGCGCGACCCGAAGTTGAGCCTTCTTGACTCTTCACTTGGGTAGTCTCCATATCACCATTGCTTCTTATCTCCTATTTTGTCTGCACATTCTTTCCTTAGGCTGCCATCCATCCTTTTGTACCTTATTCTTCCTGAAGTCTCTGATAGATTCAGACTCATGTGAGGGCAGAGAACAAAACTGACTGTTCAGGAGGACCTGGAATATACTTTACCCCCACAAAAAGACTTAGACTAACCCAGTTAGACAAAAGGATAAGGGGGTCCAAAGATATACTTTCAAGTGAAACGTATCTCTTTCTAAGGCAGGAGGTTTGGTTTCAGGTGCAGCAGCTAATGGGGTGAGATCTGAAGGTGTTTCTCCATGATGAGGCTTTGGATATTCAATCAGCCTCCCCATATACCACCGGCTTGTACTTGGTGTGGGAGTAGATTTCCATGCTTTCCCACAGATGGCTTTCAGCCACCAGGATCCTGCTTGTATCCCAACAGGGAGAGATCTTTCACAGTCCCCCGTTACAAAGAAGGAGACCCACAGCTATTTCAAGTACATAATACTGTTATGATTAATAGCTATTGCTATTCCTTGTTTGAGTGGAGGAGAAGGTGACTGTTTTGGCAGGGTTAGCATCACCCTGAATCTATTTGGGGATTTGCACAGGTAGATGAAATGCCTGGATATTAATGCAGACAGCAGATACTAGCAACAGGCATTTGGCTTTTCCTTTCTCACCTGAGAAGCAACCCAGCCTTCTGCGTGGTTCCCGCCACCTTTGGCACTCAGAAGGAGCGCTCTGCCTTGGAGGCTGTCCTCCCCTCTCTCCCCCACCCCCTCCCCCACAGGGACACAATGAATGAGCCCCCATTTCTCCCTGGGGCGCATCCCTCATAGCTGCATTACCTTCACCCATCTCCAGATATTTGCTTGGGCAAAGACATACTCTTTAACCTTTTCTTTCTCCCTTTTCTTTCTCTTTAAATTCTCATCCAATTGCTTCAGCAAAATCTCTCTTCTTTTGTGAATCAAAATATTCCCCCTATCAAAGTTGTAAATATAAGATAGGTGAGACCAATGTGCCTGTTCAAAGACTATAAGGGATGGAAAGAAACGTCTTTGACATATTTGGTACAAAATGTTCGTTGACTCATTCTCTACACTAACAACCTCATTTAACTGAGGAGACTATGTCGTCCTAGATGCATTTTAGAAGTCATTTAAGGCCATCCAACCTGTCAAGAGTAAGGAACCTTTTTGTAGTGTCGCATTATTATTTTTTTTTGGAGGTCAGGGATTGTATTCAGCACCTGGCATGTGAGAAGCCAGTGCTCAACCACTGAGCCACGTTGGCTTTCCTGGGGAGGTTTTTTCATTTGTTTTGCTTGTTGTTTGTTTTCATTTTTTTTCAGGAGGTACTGGGAACTGAACCTGGAACCTCCCATGTGAGAAGTGGACACTCAACAGCTTAAGCCACATCTGTTCCTGTAGTGCCACATCCAATATTTTTTTTTAAATAATTGCTCAGGTGATGCTTGTCAGTTACTTCTTTCTTTTTTTTTTTTAAGATTTATTTGTTTATTTATGTGCCCCCCCTCCCCTTGCAGATTGTCCCATTCTTTGCTGTCTCTTCTCTGTGTCCATTCGCTGCACGTTTTTTCTGTGTCTGCTTGTCTCCCTTTGCTGGGTCATCTTGCTGCGCCAGCTCTCCGTGGCTCACAGGCTGGCAGCTCTCCATAGGCACGGGCCAGCCTGCCTTCACAAAGAGGCCCCAGGACACAAACCCAGGGCCTCCCATATGGTAGACGGGAGCCCAACTGATTGACTACAGCCCCTTCCCACCACATCCAATTTTAAGGAGTTTTGAATAAAATATAAGTAAGATAATGAAGAAATACCAGTTGTTAAGTCAGAGGTTTTTAAGCTAATGCCAGAAGACTTCAGGGCATCTGAGAAACACTATGTACAATTTTGGGGGTAGGTGCACATGTTACTGGTTATTAATTGTGCGTTACGTGACAGAGAATATAGTTTGCCCATTACATTAAAAAAGATGGTTCTATTTTTCTTCTAAGTATAGAATCCTTATTTTATTGGAAATAATACATGCAGCTGCAAAAATATAAAATTCTTTGCACATCGCAGATATGGTAGCTGAGACTGTATTCTAGCCACTGACATTTAAGCAGCAGATGTTGGGTGGGACTTCCAGGAAAGCACCTTGAAAAAACAACACTCCCTTGTGTCCTTTCACCTATATCCTTCTTCCTGCCTGGAATGCACACATGATGGCTGAATTCCAGCAGTCATTTTGGTCCAGGAGGTCGACTTGTAGTTGGAAATCGCCCACTAAGGATGGTGAAATAGGACCAGCTCCTCTGCCTCTGTTTCTGGAAGCTCTCCCTTTCTTTCCTTCCCCTTCCTGGAGGATTGTCACCTCTCAGAGTGAGGAAGGACTTTTGACCATAAACTTGGTCTCTTTCCTGAGGGCAGAGTGGGTGAGGAGAAGGGAAATATATACCCTAAGAAAGGCTTTCTTACTTTGTGCCATTCATCTGAAAGTAAACAGGTGGGAGGGGGCTCACCACTCTCCTGAGGTTAGCAAAGGTTTCTGAGAATAAAGAAGGTAAAGAATATGGAATGTAGTTAGAAGTAACCTTCAGAATTTCCACATCAATATCACCTGATTAAGCCTGTTCTTGCTTCAAAAGAATATAGAATAGTATAATGGTTAAAATCACATAAACTGAATTTTGAAACAGAGACAGAGTTGAAAGTAAAGTAGAAAATGGAAAGATACTAAAATGGAAGGATTTCATTCTCAATATGGAAGAAAAATGGAAATCAGTACCCACTGGTACATAACAAATGCCTTGATATATTTTACAATAGCATGACTTATTAGAGTGATAGTCTGAATGAAATGATAAGCAATGAGAGCAACTGATTTCCTTTTATATCAGTAAGTTGATTAGTATGTATTTTACTGTATCGTAGTTATATAAACAAGCAGCCATATCAGATAAACAGATATCCAGCTGTGTGGTTTGAAACGGTGTGCAATGCAGACAATCGTGTTCTTAAAGCTAATCCATTCCCGTGTGTGTACGTAGGGCCTTTGGATGAGGTTACTTAAGTTGAAGTGTGTCCCAGGGCGGGTCTTAATCCTCTACTGGAATCCTTTAAAAGAGAATGACATTCAGAGAGAGAGAGAAAAGCCAAAGAAGCAGGAAGCCAAAAACAAGGAAATCCAAAAGAGAAGGGAGAGACTGGCAGGTGTCGCCATGTGCCTCACCGTTTGATGGAGGAGCCCAGGATCGCTGACAGTCTTTGGGAAGAAATCATTGTCTTGAGGATGCCTTGATTTGGACATTCTCAGTCTCAAAACTGTAAGTTTGTTCACTAATAAATCTCCATTGTTAGAATCAACCAATTTTAAGGTCTCTGCTTTCAGCAGCTTAGCAAAGTAAAACAGCAACATTTTGCCTTCTGAAATTAGGACCTAAATGAATTTTTTAAAAAAGATTTATTTATTTATTTATTTCTCTCCCCTTACCCCTCACCCCGGTTGTCGGCTCTCTCTGTGTCTATTTGCTGCGTCATCTTTGTCCACTTCTTTTGTTGTCAGTGGCATGGGAATCTGCGTCTCTTTTTGTTGCGTCATCTTGCTATGTCAGCTCTCCGTGTGTGCGGCACCATTCCTGGGCAGACTGAACTTTCTTTTGCGCTGGTGGCTCTCCTTACGGAGCACACTCCTTGCGCATGGGGCTCAGGACGCGGGGGACACCCCTGCGTGGCAGGGCACTCCTTGCGCGCATCAGCACTGCGCATGGGCCAGCTCCACGCGGGTCAGGGAGGCCCGGGCTTTGACCTGCGAACCTCCCATGTGGTAGACGGACGCCCTAACCACTGGGCCAAGTCCGCCGCCCTAAATGGATTTTGATAGTAATATTTATATATTAGTCTTTATGAAAATCTAGCACTAGCTTTTAACTTAAAGCATTTTTTTTAACTCCTCAAATATTTTAAACCATGTCTGCATCTAGACATGGAGTTCATCAGTCCCAGTTTCAAATGGTTCTAATGCAGTCAAGGATTCACTGTGCAGAAAGCTCTGCTTCTGTTTTCCCTCTGCAAACTGGCCCTGAGCATTAACGATTTCCTGCCTGCTCTGCGCTGTTGCTGCTGTTCTGATAACGATTATTGTGCCTGTGATGGACAGTGTGTGAACTCAAGGGAAGGTCATGCTCTGACAGGCTTGTCCACTGGAACTTTCCCACTGGCCCCGGTCCCTGGTCAGGGAACGGGTTACAGAGTTCAGTCCTGTTTGGGTTTTATAGTATAATGATAGCTTCACGGTGGTTTGTGTTGTTGAATTCAGAGCTGGATGTTGGGTGTTTACCATCTGATTAATTTTCTCCTCTGACTCACCCTACCTGCATAGAAAGCCCAATAACCAAGACCAAAACACAAGGAGTTGAATCACTTTTTCATGCAATCTATTCAAGAGGCTTATTTTCTGTAGGTGCTACCAATGGTTATGTTGAAAGTCAGCCCAAGTTGTGGCCCTCTTGAGTCAACCACTTCATTCTTTTATTCTCCCCCAGGCTATTGTATTTCTTCATAAAAAAGAAAATTAGTTGATGGAATAAGCTTATTGACACAATACACTGGGGGGTAGGTGCAAGAAGAATCACGAATTAGTCAGAACATTTTCGGAAACCTGTGTTTTCAGTTGGTGGAGAAATAAAACTCAAAGATGACACACTTGGTCTCTAAAGACTAAGTCTGAGTTTTCAGACTTGGGTAGATGGCTGTTTCCCTGCTTCTCCTGATGATGGTGAAAGAAGAGGTACCTTGGGGCCACTAAGTGCCAGGATTTGTTGGAAGAGTCACCCTCTCCTGATCCTACCCACTTTTGTTTCATTTTACTGTCTGCTTTCTTCTGCCCCTGGCGGTGTGCCCAGAATCAAAGTACCAGTGTGTGCTGAGCTGTAGACCATTTTAACATGAAAGGATATGAAGTTGAAAACCAGAGCCGGCTTCCCTGAGCTCAAGGCTACAGTGGTCTATTAACCACTTGGTGAATTCAGAGCTCCGTTCTTTCTGTTCCCACTCCTGGCAATACCACGATGCCTGGCCTTTCCTGGGACCACAAGGATTTCCTTACTGAAAAGGGCTCTTGCAAGAGGGAGGTCAGCGGGCGCTGGGTTGTGTCTTAGCAGTGAGTGGATGTCGGTGAGCCTGTGAACTAGCAGATGGGACATTTTTACAAAGTCAGATCAGGGGGTGAATGCAGAAAGGATACCAGGGAGAGCTGAGAAGCGGAGGCCAGTCTGGAGATCGTCCTTTTACCAGAAGCTGTCGGCGCCCACCCACTTCCCCTCGGCTCTGCCTGAGAGCTCTCGGCCAGCCGGGGAGGTAAGACCCTGCCCCAAGTGTGGGAACAGGCTTCAACCCCTGACTGTCAGGAATTGGAAGAGAAGAGCCCAGCTCCGTTCCCTGGTGGACGTGCCTCTGAGCCCCATGTTCTAGAGGGTTCCTCAGGGCTGCAGAGTACGTGCCTGGACAGGTAACCTGCTCAAATACCACGCAGTGGGTAGGCTTACACAACAGGAATTTGTTGGCTCATGGTTTTGAGGCTAACTGAAGCCCTATATCGAGATACCAGCGAGGCTTGCTTTCCCCCGGGGTCTGCAGCACTCTGGCGGGGCCGTGTCCTCTCTGAGCATCAGCTCTGCCGGTTCCTGTAGCCTTCTGCTTCTCCCCCGGTGGCCCTCTCCAGCATCGGGCTCTCATTTCTTCTCTCTAGAAGGCCTCCAGGAGCGTGGATGTTCAGCTGACCACTCCTCAACTAAAAGCAACACCTTCCAGAGCTCCTGTTTGCAACAGGTTCACAGGCAGGCAAGAACACGTCTGTGTTGAAGTGATAATTCAGTTGACCCCAGCATCCAGCCGGCGGTGTGCTGCTAAAGGTGGAACAACCGGCCCTCCAGAAAAAAAGAAAGCCGTTTTGCATCATTTGCCGATTCCCGTTACGTACACGTGTCTGCCCTGGCTGACGTCGAGCAAGCAGCGCGACACCCCCCAGCGTGGAGCTGGGAAGTGGGGCGCTGCAGCCCAGCGTGCCACGTTCCTACCACCCGAGGCGGAAACAACCGCAAGAGCACAGCTAACAGAAAAATACACTAAGGTAATTCAGAGGCTGTGAGCTCTGGGCTCCACCTTTGAGTCAATGTAATTCATTGAACTGTAAATGGATATAACTTCATCTTTAATAATAACTGCACTTAACAAGTGGCTCATTAAAACTCTGAACGTTTAACCCACCATGTCCGTGCCTCCTTCCCTACCTTTCTTTTCTCCCCTCCTGCTACCTCTAGGGTGACCCCGTAGATCAACTGCTTACCGTTGAACACTTACACCTGGGGTCTGGGGTTTGCTTCAAGGGGAGTCTCAGAACTGGAGGACCACCCCTTGACTTCTGTGGGCGGCGTAGCGGGGGCTTTCACATTTCTTGTGTGGCCACTTTCGTCTCCTGAAACAAAGGCAGCGGGCACCCCTCCCTGCTCTATCTGGCACCAGCAACGGCCTCTCTTGCCATCATGCCCTGCTGTGCACCTGCTCGGGGGCCACTGCCCTGGCAGTACCCCATATCCTTGGTCACCTTGGCTTCCAAGTCATGGAATTCTGCCACGAGCTGCATTAGGTCCCCGGGCTTGGGTGAAGTAAGCCCTCGTGTGTGTGTGTGTGTGTGTGTGTGTGGTGTCTCAGCACCTCTCTCCCCTTCTTCTAGCAACAAACCCCCATTTTCTTAAGGGAGCCCCCCATCACACATCCATGCAATCGCCAGAGAGCTGCCAGTCAAGGCTGCCGAGCCCCTCCTGGCTGGGGAGGCACACCTGCTCCCTCTCCCCTTGGCCACTGTGATGGGTCCAGAGGCTACTCGTGCCTTGAGCAGTTTCTGTTACTCACTACTCAAAGGGTCCTAGCTAATGTGGATTGAGGTGCTGTGAGGAACTTGCTGCTCATAGGAGGGATCTGGGAAGATGGGCAGCAGTGGGGATACACATTTTCCCTTCCTTGGATAGGAAGGGGTTCTCACGTCAGGTGAGAGCTGAAACACTGGCTTGTAGGTGACTTGTCCCCTGTTTTGTCTTGGAAAAGAGAACATGGCAGCAGCTCAGTGGGAAGCAGTGATTTGGCAGAAAAGCTTCAGCAGGTTGGGATGTGCGGGGACTTGCCGAGATTGCCAGGGTTCCCTTGGGAGCGGGGCTTTTTAGGGCTGTTTGTCGTGAGAGACACCTGCTGGAGGCAGCGGTCTGAGAGGGTTAGAGTCAGCCCGTCAGGTGCCTTGACAGGTTGCTGATTTCTCTGCCCCAGGAAAGGTGGCTGGGGGGTAAGTGAGATGGGGATATGACCCAGGAGAGCCAGGACTTGGGGGAGACCAGGTGCTGGCCCCTCCTGACTCAAATGCTCCTGATGCCCATGCTGCCTTGGGGTGCCCAGCTCTGCCGCGTCTAGAATTCTCTGTGGCACCGGGAAGGCACAGAAGCTCACTTTCCCAGCCTCCCTTGCTCTCAGCGCCCGCAGTGAGCACACTCCGGGTCGACCTCGCGTCCCGAGGCAGGCGAGCCATGAGGAAGGAGGGTCCGCGTCAGGCAGTTCAGCAGGGGCAGCGTGGCAGGCGGGGTCCAGGGAGAGCGAGCATCCTACCTGGAGCCCCCTGTGCCACCTGTGTGAACGACCTCATCTCATCCCCAGGCCTTCCTGAGCGAGGTCTCCTGACACCGCTTTATCACTTCCCTGTCCTGTGCTAGAGGGAGGAGGTGGTAGCCCCTGGCTGAAGCCGGGGAGCCAGGGGGATTAGGTCCTGGTTATTCACCTGCGGCTGGAGGACGGGCAGAGGGCTAGCCCGGTTGCTAAGAGACAGAAATTGCAAGCGAGATGACTCGGCAGGGTTCCCCGAATCCCTGGGCTGGACCAGTCCAAGAGCTGGGGAAAGATGGAGAGGATATTGACCAGAACACAGAGATCCCTGGAATCAGAGGGCCATGCGGGGTCTTATCACGGTATCCCGAGTGAACAGCCTCTGAGCTGAACGCTCACTATATGCCAGGCATGCATCACTACGTCACTGCGGCGTCACAGCCCCTCTGGAGGGACAGGCCACTGCCACCCTCCCGGTCCAGCCCCTGCTCTTAGGAGGAAGGCACAGAGCATTTACAAAGTGAGAGGGGCTGCGGCATTTATTGAGGGTGGCCCCAGTCCAGAGCCTCCAAGTCTGGGTCTCTGGGGGAGGAGCCCTGGAATCTGCATTGGAGCAACTCCCGGAGAGAATCCTTTGCACATGTGAGTTTGAGACCCGTTGCTTTTTGTCAAGAGCCTAATTACCTCGTAAACTGTGATTTTACTTTTATAACCGGACGTCATCGCCATCTGACTTCTAAGGAATGCACTCAGAAACGTGCTAAGAAACATACGCAGGCTCCAGGGATCCGACTGCGCTGCCGGCAACGCCACCCCCTCCCCCCGACATGGCAGATGCCCACATGCGGCCCCTCCCTCGAGCCCGTGGAGTAGCCTCTGCCCTCCTCAGCTTTCTCTGGCAGCTGCTGCAGCCCAGCGTTTGCTGGACTAGGGGACAACCTTGATGAATCCAGCTTGCCCTCGAACATGTGGCAAGTGGTCCAGAATCAATGACGAGGACTCCAGGGTGAGCTCTGAGAGCCACTGGCTTTGGACCCGGGACAAGAACGCCTCGTAGCAAACGGTCAGCAGTTTATCGCACCGTTTGTTTTGTTTCCAAAGCGAAAGGAACAGAACATGCTGGGTGGACAGAACCTGGAGGTGTGGCTATGTCATTTCAGACCAAAACAAGCCATGCCTGAAGCCTTCCAAGGCTAGATTATGGTCACTTCCAGGGACTATTTTGCTCTATTTCTGTGCACAGAAGCCCCCATTTTCTGGACTGAAAGCACTTCTTCACCCCTATTCCCTGCCAAGGGAAAAACTGATAGGAAAGAAAGGACACTTCCAATATGCATTTTATTTCCATTTTACAGATGATAAGATGAAGGCACAGGCTTCTAAGAAGCCCGAGCCTCAACCTTGATATCTATGTTCTGCAATTCCCCCTCTCTTTAAGAAATGACTCTTCTTTCTTTTTCCTTTTTTACATTTTTTTTTCATTAGAGCAGCTGCAAGTTTACAAAAAATCACACAAAAAGTCCAAAGTTCCCATTTTACACCTTGTCACACCCACAGTGTTTCTTCTTATGAACACCTTGCATTAGTGTGGTGCATTTGTTACAACTAATGAAACAATAATAATAGAACTACGTTATTAACTATAGTCCGCAGCTTACATAAGGGTTCAGACACTATGTTGGACAGCTCTGAGGTTTTCCAAAAAGTTTTATTCCCTTTTAAAAGTGTCCCCCTCTTAACCGCTTCCGAGTCTGCGCTTCAGTGGCGCTAATTACACGCACTGTGTCCTCCCACCGTCCCGCCTCGGCGTCTTTTGGCAGGTGCCCCTGCCTCGTACCTGCGTGACCGCCTCTCCACTGAGCTGCGTTCATGTCTAGTTTTCTCTCCCGGCTCCTGCTGGCTGCTGCTGCTGCTGGGCATCTTGGCTGCTCCCAGAGTTCCTGCATCCGCCTTGGTGGGGCCGAGGGACAGGCAGGCTCAGAGCAGGCTGGCGAGGGAGCCCTGCCAGGCCCTGGCTGGCCCCGGTTGCTGGACGCCCAGCCTTCCTCCCTGGCCCAGCCTCTCCTTCCGTGTGATCCCAACATTTACGCAGCGCCTCAGCTCACCAGGCTCTCCCTGGACCCCCTTGCTGTGTCCTCAGCATAACGAGGATTCGTGTTCTCTCTCGGTTGTAAAGAGGACCTAAATTGCCTGGAGTTGCCCAGCTGGAGCTCAGGCTCACCCCAGATCCAGCTGGCTCCGGATCCTGGTCTTCTCTTGGTGTCCTCCTCCCACCTTCTGACACCTTTGACGTAATTGTTCCAGTTCTCTCTTTCTCTTTCCTGCACAAAGTGGAGTACTTGAGAAAAGGAAGTATGGGTGCCCCTTAAGCAGTAACCTTCAGAAGCCCTTGAGAGGCGCCCTGTGAGCTTCGGAAGGAAGGCCGAGACATTTTGCTCTGGGCCGCCTCGGGGACTGGCTTCACTTTCTTCATGGGAAGGGGCTGGGGTGGGCTCGCCCTGGGTATCCCTGACATCGGGATCCTGTCTTCAGAGCTTTAGGTTTCTGCCTCCCTCGATGCCCAGGCCTGACTCCTTGCGTGGAGTGATGGAACCGGGCATTGCGCTGGCGGTGGATGGAAGGACAGCTGCTGGGCAGACAAAGCGGGGAGCGTGGGACGACCTGGGGCTTGGGGGTGGCAGAGCTGGGACACGGGGTACCTGGTGGAAGAGGCTCCAGGGCCCAGACTTTGGAATGTGGGGGGTCAAGAAGCAGGGAGAGGAGGGCTCGGCCAGCCTGACCCACGGACGGTGCCGAGTCTCAAGACCTTGCTGGGCTTTCTGGGTGGAAGGTGTGGGTTCCGGGGCCTGCCAGGGGGCCTCGTTCAGCAGCCAGGGCAGGTGGGCATGGGGGTGAGGGGGTGGGGACCCGCCTTCCAGAAGTGCTGCAGAAGAACTCCTCTTTGTGTCCTTGGGTGCAAAGGTCTGACTTTGTACTTGACCCAACCAGGGGATCACAAAGCAGGCCTTTCCCCTCACTTCCCGCCAGGCGGTTTCCTGGTTTTCACCTGCTGCCAGGTAGAATCCCCTCGTGGCCACGAGGCCGGCATGTCCTCAGGAGGGCCTAACGCAAAGGCTCGCTCTGCGCCCTGCTGTGCCAGGGAAGCCTGCGTGTGTGGGCAGGGCTGTGTCTCAACCCCGCGCCCCTTGCCAGCTCCCCACAGGCCAGCATGGGGTCCCCCAGGTGCCGCCCCTCTCTGGAGGGGCAGGTGGGATACGCAGGCTCCTCAGAGACATGGACAGCTCCATTTCCAGCTCTCACCCTTGGGGCTTGGGAGGAAGAACCAGTGAGTACTGGTAAAAGGTCAACAAGCAACTCTGGGTGGGGGGCCGCTGCTGTGCCCTGGTTGGTGGCACTTGTCGATTTCTGGGCTGCCACGGCTCCCACCAGGATGGATTTCCAGCCTCCAGCGCCATGTCATTGATGTGCCGCAGCCACCAGCCTAGAGGGTTTCCACAGGCAGGCACAGTGCAACCAGGCGCTGAGATAACAGCACGATGGGAACAAGAACCAGCCGGCCTGGCGTCTGGGACGTTTACTGCCTTGGTTTTCCATGTAAGGTGTTGAATGGTAAGTTGAGACATTTTAAGTTTTAATAACGGCTGCATCTAACAACCAGCCACAAAATCCGGGACGAGCCAGCCCCGCACACCCCCGGGGTCTCCCCAGCTGCTCAGCCGCGCGCTGTGCCTGGCACTGGCCATTCTGCCGAAGAGAACCAGATCCTGCAGGCGATGGAGAATGTGTCACTGCTGGTTCCTGCATGAAATCCACGGGGAATGACGGATCCCAGCCCTTTCAGGTGCTCGCCTTAATGTCCCATGTGCAGGTTTTATTTAATTAGTGATGTTGGAGGTTTACAGAAAACTTAAGTGAAAATACAGAGTTCCCAGATGCCCCCTCACACAAGCAGTTTTCTCTCTTCTGAACACTTGGCAATAGTGTGGCACCTTTGTTACAACTGATGACTTGATATAATTATACTAACTAGAGTCTGTAGTTTACACTAGGGTTCACTGGGTCTTACAGTTCTACGGCTGTTTTAGAATTTTTATTCTAGTAATAGGTGTACCGCCTGAAATTTCCCCTTTAACCACCTTCAAATAGATGATTCAATGTGTTAATTCTATTCACCAAGTCGTGCTACCGTTGCCGCCGCCCGTGACCAAAACTTTTCCATCACCCCAAACATACCAAGTGCAGTTGTTTCCTTTTAAATTAGAGAAGTTGTAGGTTTACAGAAAAATCATGCATAAAATACAGAGTTCCCACATACCACCTTATTAACAATACCTTGCATTAGTGTGGTACATTTGTTGCAATTAATGAAGGAACATTTTTATAATCATGCTATTAGCTAGAGTCCATCATTTACAATAGGTTCACTATTTGTGTTGTATGTTCCTATGTGTCTTTTTAAAAATGTTTATCTAGTAACATGTATACAACCTGAAATTTCCCTTTAGCCACATTCAAATGTGTGGGTTGTTTAAATTTTTAAAATTTTTTGTATTTTTTAGGAAGTATGGGGGATTGAACCCAGAATTTGTACATGGGAAGTCGGCACTCAAACACTGAGCTACATCTGCTCCCAAATATGCAGTTGTAATGTTTCTCAATTTTGGTGCTAATTTTTACCCTGCCCATTGTTTATCCCATTATTGCCATTAAAAGAAGCAATATGCTGATATAATGGGGAAGGGAGTGGGTATTTATTTCATTCTAAACATTTTAAGGCATACATATATGTGTACATACTTATATTATGAGTGAATGTGCATATCTATATCTATATTTGTTATGGGAGCCTACTGACTTAGAAGGCATAACCAAAATAATATAATAATAATAACAGGCAACACTAAACTCCATTGCTTAGGTATTAGGTAATAATCCCATAGAGAAAAGTAATACTGTAAAAGTAATACTATACTATAAGCATATAATAGATACTATAAGTGTAATATAAAATAATACTATAAAGAAAGGTAGAAATACTAGAAAGAAAACAACACTCTAAATGAAAGTAAAGAAAGGATTCCCATAAAACGCAACTTAGTGGTTATTCTTAGGTTGGAGAGAAGGGTAACGTGGGCGTGGGAGCTTGGGGTGGCTGGGAAGGTTTTATCATGGGCGGTGATTACCGTACATTCCTAATAGAATATAAATAGTGTAACCGAAATCTTGGTTTGCTTTCTATATTTGCAGTATAGTTAACAATAATAAGATGTAACAACAATAGAGACATAGCCGCATTGTGAAGTCGCACATCTCTTTTTCATGAGTTGGCAAATGCTTTGCTGCCGGCACCTGCCTGGATCACTCGTTTGTCCAGCCGGCTCTGCTGGCCTGGCCAGGCTGTGCCGCAGGCGCCCTTGGAGGAGGGGCGTGGCCACGCCTGGCTGGACGCAGCTGCCTGCCCTGCACTTCCCTTCCAGCAGCTTCGCCAGCGGTTGGTCTGGGGGATTTCTGACCTAGCAGACTTTAGGTGCGTCTTTGGACTTCCCTGCATGTCAGTAGTTCAGAATCCCTAGACTGTGCCTAGGAGCTGACTGATAGTCTGCCTCGGTCAGCTCTAAGATTTTTGGTGAGAAGCTGCAGGGAGACATTAACATGGCTGGTTCACAGCCACGTCAAAGGGCTGCTCTGGTTTCCTCCTTCTTCCTAGGAGCAGGCACCTTTGTGATTCCTCCTGACCTCCGGGAGGTGAGAGGCGTACTTCCAAGGCAGGAGGTCCCAGGGGTGGGCTGGTTCCTGCAGCCTCTTTCCAGTAAAGGTCTCCTGGGGCCGTGCAAGGGGCGGTGGCAGGGTGGCCAGGCAACCTCACGCTCTTTCCTGTACACCAGGCTCTTTCTCAGAAGCTGACTTTCACTTCTGAGCTCTTGCTGGGGGCAGCGGTGCTGGGAGGCTGAGCAAACACAGCCTCCTCTTCTGCCTTCCTGCCCAGAAAGTGAACACGACTGGAAAGGGGCTGGTAGTTAAGTACGGAAAATCAAACAAAGTTCAAGGAATCACTTAGGTCCCGAATGGAAGTCTGTTACCGGTGCCAGCTCTGTGTACGTCACCGTATATAGGATAATTTTTTAATATAAATTAGCTGATGGGAAAGTTGGCGTCATAACTTTACCATTGGGGGATTCGGAGTCTATTTTAAGCCATGTGTAAACAAGGATAAGGCAAAGGTTTTTCTCTCCCTGACTGTTCCTGTAAAAGGAGTGGTAGTATTTATTGCCGACTTCTCAGGGTTCTAGGGAAGGTTAATGCAGGGTTGTTTCGAAATTTTTGGAGGTAAAGTGAATTACATCCATTTTGTTTTCAAAGGGCCATGCTATTTATGAGTTTGCTTCTTCGAATTATAATTTTTGGGCTAGTTTATTTCCTCTGCAATTCCAAAGGTGAATCATTTTCTGCTATTTCATCATTGCTAGGGCCAGATGTTTGTTTGTTTTGTTTGACCTGCCTTTCGTGGAGTGCCTACTATGTACCCAGCCTGACCTGAGCTGTGGCTACATCATCTCTAATCATTCTACATTAGAGTTTTTGTAAAAATTATGAAGGAATTTTTACAAAGGTTCTCAGTTATCTTCTGCAGGGAAAAAAAAAAAAAACTTTCTTAGCCTATGACATAAACATAGGTTATCTCTAAGCATTTCGAGGTTATGACTTCTGACTTTGGATTTGTGTTGTGCATGGAAGAAAAATGCATTCAGCAAATTGCCACGTGTGGATTCAAATGACTGTTTTGGCATCGGGACTGCATTTCCCCCAACGATTTGTTCCCAGAAATACCATTCGGTGTCTTTCAACCCCACGGGGTTGAAATTCGCTTTCCCACATTCGCCTTTAGTCAATATTTGAAGGCCCATTTATTTTAATATCAGGAACTGTCAGGCCTCCTTACAGCAGGAAACCTGACCCCCAGAATGCATCACGATCAACAATCACTTGCCAAAACAACAACGCAGCTTCCTGGAACACGCTTGCTCAAAACCAGGGACAGAAGCCAGAGAGACGTCAGCTCGCTCTCTGCCTCCTCCTGCCCATAAAACTGACCTTCAAAGATCAAACAGCGCACCAAATAGCCCTTTCATCTATAATACCCTCGCTGGCAATAGCTCCTTGCTATCGTCCCAGGCCGCCGGCCAACCAGCCAGCTGTACCAGAAGGATTGAGCAAGATACACATAGGAGAGGGAGTAATTTAAATAAAAAGACCAGGTCCTTTTAGTTTCACTATTAATAAAACAGTAAAAACGACAAGGGCAGGACTATAGAAGAGACGTTCTAGGGCCCTGGGGGTACAAAACCAGTCTACTGCATTAGCAGCCACCAAAACGCACGCCCAGGGCCCCATGGCTGTGTTCGTGCCCCACGCCTGCTGACGACGGCAGCTCAGCTGAGAAAGGGGGCTCCCGCGTTCTGGGTGCCGGGGTGTCTCCTGGAGTTGCGGATTAGCTGGAGCGGGGACAGCTGCTGGCCGCATTTCCAGCAGGGTTTTACCGTCTGGACAAATCTTTCTGACTGAAAGGGCTATTACCAGATTTTCAGAGGTCTGTATTCACGTCCCTGATGAGACCCCGATAATGCACGGCCCGCCTCCTTTGCAGCTTTGCAGGGGTTCACGGTCAGCTTGCCACGTTTGCCCGTGCACTTGTCTGCGACGGCTGGCAGCTCGCGTCCCAATAACAGCCGCTAGCTTCCTTTCGGAAGTGGCTCAAAAATTCCTTCTTGAAAGAAATTGTTTAATAAAACATTTTCATGAGAAAGGTCATCTAGGCAAAATTCTAGCTATGGGGAAAGGAATAAAAATAATTACTCTGACTCCCAGACTGGCCGAGAGCACTGGATTGTACGGTTAGTTCAGGTGAGATACCAAGTCCTTGTCCCCCAGCTAGCCCTCCCCCTCTCCTTATTTGTATGTTCCTTGTTGGGGGGGACTGAGGATGTGAAGTGCTAAAATGCTGAGCTCTTTCATTCCACGGTGCTTTCCTCTGAAGGTCAATCAATGCCTGGAGGAAGGCGGGAAGGGGCTTTTGCAGCATCAGGAGAGAATTGTGGTCCAGGGGATGGGAATTGGAAATCATTCTGCAGGTACAATGAATATCATTACTGCCTAAACCCGGTAGCAGGATGTCCAATAGCCTAGAAGGTCTGAGCAAATGAACACTTTTCTCTTCTTGCCAGTGATGATGTTAAATTGAGTCTGGTTGCTTTCTGCTGGGCGGCCCGAGCTGTAACAAAAATTATTTATCACCCTGCCCTCACATGTCAGATAGACAAGAACGCATGTGTCTGTTGACACAAGCCGGCTACATAATAGCACCTCACAGCTGCAGGTCCATTGCAATTGCTGGCTTGCACAGGTGCTGTGTTTTAAGACCCAAGCCCCAGAAACTGGATTTACAAGGGGGGCAGCTGCTATGTTTTTGGGAGGCTGCTTTTCATGCATGGAGCAGTAACTCTCTGGAGAGATGGAGGCATTTGAAACTCTACCCTCACCCAAAGGACAGTGTCATAATTTTCCTTTTGCTGTAAACCTCAGATGGCAGAGGGCAGGATAAGAAAAGGATTTGGACCACTTGCCCCAGCTTTAAGACCAAAATGCCAAATCGACCAGGCAGGCACATGAGCTGCTGGCATTTCAGGAATTTACAAGAATCAAAGTGTGCAATGCCTTTGACTAGTTGATGTGTGTTTAGCCCAGTTGGCAGCATTTGGGTAGCAAAATGCAAAATAGCAAACAGTTTCTTGCTTTCTGTGCTCAACTTTGCAGGGTACATTAGCTTAAAAATGTCAACAATGAATGTTGTCTTACAAATGTACTTCCCAAGAAAAATGCTAAGGGCAGTTTCTGTTCTGGGAAGAAATTTTGGGGAACAAAACCTTATTTTGTGCTGCTCATATGATATTTAAGTTGAAGCGGAATGATTTGATAGCAAGAAGGAAGTATTTTGTAATATTTCAACTTACTCAGAGCCTAGATTCTCTGAGAAGCTCTTCACTGCTGCTTGAGAACCAGGCAAACTGTGCTTGCTCTTGGGGCTTTTTAAACAGGGCATATTCATGCTACTTGGATGATGCTAAAATACATGCTTTTCCTATTCAAATGTAAAGATAACACAAAATCATAGAAAATCAGAGAAGCAAACTCTCAAAGATGTTATTTTGAGCTACGGTGTGCTCAAACTGAATGAGTCTATATTTTAATCCCTATTACTGGAGGACTTATAAAGAGAAGAACCCATAGCCCAGAAGCTGGAGAAGCTGAAAGTGAATGGAAACTGGAGAAGCAGGTAAAAGGCAAGGATATGGACACAGGATGGGAAGCAGGGGTACAAACCAAGGAACCCCAGGAGTCACTGGCAGCCAAAACCAAAACACTGCAGATTCAGGGAGAAAGCAAGCCTTGCTGATATCTAGATTTTGGATTTCTTGCCTCAAAACCGTGGGCTAATAAATGCCTGTTGTTAAGCCAAAACCACTTTGTGGTATTTGTTATAGCAGCTCTGGCAAACTGAGACAGGGACGTTTACTCCTCTCAGGGACTTAGGGATCTGAGGCTCAGTCTCCTCTTCTGTAAAGTGGGATAATCATAACTCCTGTCCCTTATGGACTGAGTCCATTAGCACAGAGACAGGCAGTGTCTGGCTGCCTTTCTGCATGTGACAAGCCTGTTCATGCCCTAGAGTTACCTTGGTGGACCACCCATCAAAGGGATATATGCTGATGAGGCTGCCCGTGACAGAGCAAAGACAAACAGTGGAGACTTGCAAACTCCGAGTACATTGTGGGTACTGCTGAATGTTCTGCAGGAAACTAATGCCAGGTAAGGGGTGGGAGAAACTTTCTGGGGTTTTAATAGGTATTCAGATACTGTGAAGTTTTCCTTCCCATAAGAATTTTTTGTTAGAGTAATTCCTGGGTAGTTTATGTTTTTGATGTTATTTTTAATGAGATTCCCCATCCCCAAATATATTTTGATTAGTGATGTTTTAAAACTATTTTAGTAGACTTATCTTTATCTATTATATAGAGTTCTATATCTCCTACTAATTCCAGTAGATTTTAGTTTAAATCTCTTGGGTTTTCTAGGTACACAATCACATTGATTGAAAATACAGTTGTATTCCATCCTCCTAGATAATAGTTATACTGCTGATGTGTGTTTTAGCTGCAAGGATGTGAGCCAGGGCCTAGAGATTAAGGCTGAATATGAAAGTCACACTGAGCATTATTACCCTGCTCCTCACTTTTATTTGGAACCCACATACACCTGCCTAGAACCTCTTGCCTGGATGTACCCTCTCCAGATGGCAAGGCTTACTCAGCCTCTTGGCTGGAGAGAGCATCTGGTCTACCACTCCCAAATGTTTGCTTCCAGCCCAGCCCTTGCTCTGGAACTACAGAGCCATACACCCTTCTGGACACCTCATTTTGTCTTAATCAGGCACAAAACTCAACATGGCAAAGACCAAACTCCAGGCCTTCTTGCCAGTCTGCCCATCGTGCTCTTGTAGCATCCCCTTCTGCATCACTGGCATGTCATCCTTCCAGTAGCTTTTGCTCTCACCCCTCAGTCCCATCTAACACTTGACAGATACTTTCAGCTCTTCCTCCAAAATATAGCAAGAACCCCCTGTTCTTCTCTACCCCCATTGCCAACTGTCACCCTTACCTGATTTCTCGATTTGCTTACCTAGATTTCACTCCTTTGCCCAAAATCCTGCAATAGCTCCCTATTTCCCTGAGACTGAAAATCAAGGCCTAACACTGTAAACAAAACCTAAATGACCTGGCTCACTCCCTGTGTGACCCCAAAATTCATCAGTCTCCCCCTCCTTACCCCATTCCTCACCCTGCTGACCTTCTCGTTGGCCTTGCCTGTTTTCTCTGCCTGGGAAGCTATTTTCCCAGCTATCTGCATGGCCCTCTCTTCACCGCCTTCATATCTTTGCTCACATGCTGTCTTCTCTGAGACCAACTCTGATCACTTTATTTAAAATCACACCCACCCCCTCCAATTCTTATCTCCTTGACTGTGCTTTTCCTGTAAAACCATTTTCCATAGCACTATCACCTTTGAATATAGACAGTTGATTAAAAACGACAAACCCCTGCTCCACCTCTCAGCCCCAGACAGTCTATTTTCTTTGACCTCTGGAATCTGGGGAGGGCCTATGACTTCTTTAACCAATAAACTATGGCAGGAGTAAGCCTTCAAGAGGACTGGAAGCTTCTGCTCTCTTGGAGCCGTCTTTTGCAACGCTTGCTCTTGGCATGCTCCCTCTTGGAACTCAATTGTCACTCCACAGGAAGCTTGAGACACATGGAAAGCTCCCATATGTGTCCTCTATCCACAACCCCAGCCGAGTTTCCAGCTGACAGCCAGCATCAACTGTCAGGCATGTGAATGAGCTACCCTGGACCAGACAACTGCAGCCCCAGGCGATGACATGTGGAGCCCAAATGACCCACAGAGGTAATAAATTTGTCCTTTTAAGTTACCAAGTTTGGGGATGTTTGTTACATTGCAATAGATAACTGATATGAAAACTATGTTATTTACTTATTATGTTTTTTGTTTATTTTCTGTTCCTCTTCTGTTTCCCCTCTTCCCTGCCCCAAGTGTTATATCTGCCAGGGCAATTATCTTTCTTTTGTTCCCTCATATATGCCGAGTGCCTAGACGGCCCCTGGGCTCAATATGTTTGTTGAATGAATGTATAAGCTGTTAGTTTTTTATTTTTATTTTAAGGGAGGATCCTTATAGCCATAATTTACTGATTTTATTAAACAATCAGGATTGAATATTGATTTTTAAAAATGTTTAGTATGCTATCAATGTGCCATTTTACCTACTGGTGTGGAATGTTATATTAGTACCTTTCCTAATACTGTATTTCTGAGTTTCCAAGGGTTACTCTTATAATGAACAAATTAATCTGACTTTTTAAAAAAGAATTCTCTCATTCACATTTAGGGAGCTGTATTTATCATGTACCACCATGTTTTCATATCTTTGTGTCTGGGTTTTACATGCTTCATAAAATGATGTGAGTTGATTTCCTTTATTTTTATAGTGTGGAAAAACGTATACCCATAGCATTGGAATGATAATAATAATACTAAGAGTAAGGAAAAGAACAGCAAACCTAAGTAAATTGCCCAAAACCACACTACCAGTAAACAGCAGAGCTGGGAATTGGATATTTCCTTGCATGAATTGTTCTGAGAATGAGCTGTTCCTTGAAGAGGATTTTTAAGAAATGGCAGAAATATGCCAGCTGCTCTAAAATTATAGAATAAAGCCCATTTCTTTCAAAGTATTGTGCAGATACAGCGCAAACTGGAATATGGGAGGAAGGTTTTCCTTGAGAATGGCTCACACAGTCTTTTCGATTTCAGCATAAGGAGCAATGGAGCTTCCCCATGACTCTGCATGATTTTATGTCCGGAAACTCTCTCTCCTGTGATACAGGTGAGCTGAGTGTTTGTGATTAAGCATGCCAATTCTGAGACAGACTGCCAGGGAATTAATCTTGCAATTGACCGATTGCACAACCTGGGGGAAGCTGCTTTCCAAAGGCTTTGCTTCCTCGTCTCTAAAGCGGCAGCAATGATAATATCTGCTTCTCAGGTCTTCAGTGAAAGAGTCCAGATACTAGTCCTTAATACATCTTCAGTAGCTATTAATAATATCAGATGTTCTATCATCTCATCATGGTTCTATTAGTCCATGGCTTTCTGGAAAGGTTAGCAGAGGTATTAACTTGTTTGGGTCCTAATGTCCTTTGCTAATCTGATGAGAATTTACATTCTCTAACTAGAAAATAAAAGCGCATATACACTTAAGCTTCTTATATCATTTCAGAAGATTCAAATTCTATGGTAAGAAACCACATTTAAGTAAATTCACGGCTCCCTTCCTCCATGCATACGGTCATGTGATACCAGAGTTTAGGTTTAGATTGCCCGGTGTGTGGGTGGGAGCTGGCGTCTCATTTCCTCAGGAGCCTGAATTTGTAACAAGTGTCCCCCATGCTTCCAGTGCACGTGCTGGACGTCATGGACGTAAGGCTTTTCAAATCCTAACTTCATTCTTTGCCCCATTTTGCACCCACTGTGCCCTTATTTCCTTTCTGCTTTTTTATTATTTATTTTTACTTTATTCTGCCTGGAAATTTAATATTCATAGCTGAAAGCCCACTGGAGTCCTTCATTCCCCGCAGGCCCAAGTGTGGCCCGAAGTTGATCTCCGTTGTGATGTCGCTGTCCTCGAATTTGGTCTCTGGTGAGTCCGTGGGCTGTTTCTCCTGTCTTCTGCTGCTGACTTGAGCTAAGCAGGTTTCTTGCTACTGCCCTTTTTTTGTTCTCGTTGTTCCTTTTGGCTTCAAGGGGATTTGCTCTATGACATATTTGAAGACAAGGGTCTCTTCACTGTCTCCCCATGCGGACATCTGGGTTCCTTGTTCTACCACTTGTCCCTAGATAAAGCATTCACAGGTCAAATGAGCTGTTTCCCGAGCCAGACGTGCAACATTCTAGATGGGGCATTCTCTGGTTTTAGAGGGTCCCGAGGAGCTAATCACCTACAAAGTGTGTTTTGCTGGGACTTGTCTCCTCAAGATTGTGCTCACAGCCCATCCTCCTCGCTCCAGTTTGCCTGGCTGGGTGCCATGCACCACAGCGCCTGCTGCACAAGCCATCCTTTCAAACCCTTCCTGCATCCTGTACCAGGCTCTGAGAGAAGAAGCCTTCCTTGGAACTTTCCGAATCTGATTTCCATCTGCCTGTCCCTGGAAGAGGCAACAAAAGTCAACAACACTTATCCAAGGAAAGGATGGTTTCTGAGCGATGAATTTACTTAGAAAGCACACTGAGATTGCCATCCTGTTCCCCAAAGCTGAAGAGAGTGGAGATAACAGCTTCTGGCTGGGAGAATGAGCAACCCTTCTCCAAATGGTAGTTTGTGTTGAGAAGCACAAGGTTCAAGTGGAGAATTAAAGCATGCCAGAAGTTTCTTCCAAATGGATGGGTGCCAGTCATCCCATCTCCCTGTAACCCATCTCCCTCCTCCCTGAGTGGGGGACTGCTGTGTGGCATTTGGTAAAGCATATTTGAAAATTGCTTAAAATTTTCTCTAGCATCTTCTGTGAGAATTTTCAAGCATACCAAAATGTTGAAAGAATTTTACAGTGTACTCCTATTTACCCACCACCTAAGTTGTATATTTGACATTCTGTGTATTATTTGCTTGATCACATGTCTGCCCAACTACATCTATCTGTCCCCCTGTCCAACCCCTCATCCATCCATAATCCATCCATCTTACTCTGTTGTTACTGTTTATTTATTTATTTAACTTTATTTTGTACACGTAATAATTGAAAATATAAACGATTAAAAACTAAAAAGAAAACACAGTGGTTATTGTTGTTCAGACTAAATTGCAGATATCACTTAGGTTTGTGTTTAGCTGTACCATTTAATTAATTTTAAAATCTCCAAGAAAATTAGAGGAAGGCATGAGACTTTGTCATTATTAAAGAAGGTACAAAGGTAAAACAAGTGAAAGAATATGAATTAAAAGATATATTTTCTGCTCTGAAAACCAAGGACAACCCTTACAGAAGACAAGCTGATGAAAGAACTCACTCTTAGTGGCCATGATGGAAATAGGGACTATCACTCTATGTCTAAACTCTCCCTGGGGATAATGAGGGCCTTGAACGACCCTCTGGAGGTTTGGGGGATGGTTTGGACGGGGCGGATATGTGGAGATAAGAAGCAATGGCTGGAGGAAAATCCGGAAGATGGCATCAAGGACAAAACTGCAAACTGAAAACCAGACTGGTGGTAGCCCTGGAGGCAGTGGAGAAAGATGCACAAGCCTCGTATGAGGGTAACAGGGAGAAAAGAGAGTGCCCAACCCCGCAGCGAGAGGGCTCAGGGTTAAAGGAGGGGTAGGAAGGGCTCCCTGGCCCTCCGAGGAGCCATCTAGGATACCTGCGCTCGGGGAGGGCCCATGGCCAGTGCCCGCTCAGCAGGAGGAGCCCAGAACCTGGCTACACAGGTCCTTTAGGTCTCAATGCTGACCATGGATTTGAGCCTCTAAGCTGCACAAGGAGATGAGAGTACTGTTCGTTTGGTCCTGTTGTCCAGAAGTATCTGCTCATTCCCATGATCTGCAAATAGGCATTATAAGAAAAAAGGTCTGACTAATAGTACTTTGGGAAATGCGAGGTAAACAGAACAGACCTTCTTGGGCATTTAACACAAGGCATGAAACACGAATATCGGAGAAAGTAAACTATTGCGTACGGCTTCCACATGTCCTACCATCCGTTGATTCTGGCGTCTTTTGAAACAAGTGTCCTGAGGAGCTTGTTTGGGGCACACTGACCTAAGTATCTGGAATGGCATTTGATATGGAGCCCCAGACCTGCCATTTAAAATCCATTTAAGCTGATCCAGGGCAGAAGAAGACAAAAGGAAACAAATTGTTCAGACAGCACAGCATGGGGTGGTCTAGCTTCCCCTTTCTCAGCCTTTCCCCTGTGGCCATTTCCTGGGGAAAAGCCGTGAAGTCATAACCTTCCCAGAGTGCCTCCCTCCAGGACAGGCTGCTGCACGGAGGCTCCCCTCGTGCGTCCCACCACGTAGCCGTGGACTGATGCCCTCGCACCCCTTAGCCTGCCTTCACGCCCTTTTACATACTCCCTTGCTTCTGCGCAGATTGTGAGAGACGCTCTGGGCTTTTGAATCAAGGTTTTGTGCTTGCGATCGTGAACAATTTACAAAAATTCATTTTATTCTGTAAACCAGGGTTAATAATAAGTAACTAGCAAGGATTTTATGAGGATGTGAGTGGGCAGCAATGAAAAGCACCCCTAAAAGGGGTCAGTACGTGTTCCGTAAATGAATTGGTTTTGTAACACGTGCATCTTAAGTAGTGTTTTTGTATCTGTTAGAACTATGGGACAAGTTATTTCAAGTCCTCATAGTGAACACATACTGGTGAGTTGAAATGAAATGAAATTTTATATTAGGGAAAACTTTTTTAGAAATTTCAATCATATATTAACTGAATTGAAAATTCTGTGAATTGAAAATATAAATACAAATCAGCACAGAAAGTAAATAATGACCTTGGTGGAAGAAGATGTAATTTTAGCACGTGAGTAGTTAAAAAATTGCAATGGGCATGAAAACGAGGAATCCCCCAAACTGAAGTTGAACGTTTCCTTCTATCCAGCCATTTTAACTTCTATTCACCAGAACTCTTGGCAGAACTGCTAACGAGTACATATTTAGAGCATAACCGTATTATAGCAGAAAGAGAGACTAAAATGTATCTCTCCCATTTGCCTATAATTGAGCTCTTCTGGTCCCGGGGGTCTGTGGAATTCCACGTGGGTCACCTCAGCAGGGAGCTAGTTAGGGCTTTTGCATCTCCAAACACTCTCCAAATTAAAATCGCTACAGTTTTGTTTTTCGTGTAAAAGGCTACATGAAATTTTGCTTGAGAAAGAAGATTCAACTAGTGTTTTTTAAGTTAGACTTTGAGTGATCTGGCCTTCAGAACTTACAGATGATGAAATGTTGAAATGACTCTGCCAAGGCTACATAGTTTCAAAACCACGGAGTCCTAACTTGACTCACCGACATTCACCTTCACACTCTTGAATTTACAGCCTCTTCTCCTCCACGAGCAGCAGGTAGCTGGTGGGGCGCCATGGGTAGGCGGCAGGAAGGTGACATTTTAGACTCTAAGCCAGTTCCATGGGAAGCCCGTGTTCACCGAAAGTCTTGGTCACATGCTTCCAGCTGCTTGGCTGGTGTCATTTCCTTGGTGGGAGAACAAGTCTGCCTTCCTGAGCTTTCTCTCTCACAGTGACACTCCGCCTGGCTTACCTGTTTCATGTGTACCTTCACTTTCATTCATTACATTTAGAGGGTTTAGGGCAAGGTGGCCTTATATGTAAATACTGTATGTGGTAATTCCTCTAGAGTCTGTGATATGTCTGTATCTATATCTATATGTATATTTTTATCTCAATCTCTATCTCTATCTATATATCTATATCTACATCTGTATCATCTATATATCTATATCATCTGACTGTGTATGTCTATGTCCATATCTATATCTATACCTATCTATATCTATTTCATCTCTACATCTCTATGTCTCTGTATTTATTTCTATCTCTCTCTCTACATCTAGTCTTTTTAACTCTATCTCTATTCCCAGCGCCATCCCATCCCTATCCCTATATCTAATCTATGTCCTGTGAACAGGGCTGTAAGAATGGGTCCACATCTCTGCCACTATGACCCTCAGGGTCACCTTCTGTAGCTACTTACAAGCCTTCTTCATGGTTGTTACTCTGTGCTTTTAGGAAGAATTAGGCTCCGAGCCCTCGAGGATAACTTCATCTCAATATTGTCTCTACTTGGAGACTTTTCCTCCTTTGCTCCCTGTGAGATACTGAGTTTTGTCCACAGATATTCGTCCTTCCCCCTCCCCCTTTATGTGGAGAACACTTTACTACCTTACGGCGTTCAGGTTGGCCGTGTGGCTGATCCGGCCAGTGACATACAAGCAGAAGTGACAGTGCGCAGGTCCCAAGTCCACACTGAAAGAGGCGATGTGATGTTCTCGCACTCTTTGTGTCCTGGGCTACTCCCATTGAGAAAATGCCTCATTGAGTAAATAGTCCAAGACACAAAACAGACCTGAACTCAAGTCATAGCCCTGAGCCAAAGCCAGTCAACACATAGCCTACTTACCCATGAGCGAGAAAAATAAACGCTTTATACATCACAAAGTTTTGGATGACTTACTTACAGCATTACTACAGCAATTACTGAATGACACTCTCCTCTTCCTTAAAAATCCTTCATATCTAGACTGAAAGACCTTCCTCTCCCTGCTATGGGTTCTCTGTTACAGCACCTGCTACACTGTATCCTTTTTAGAGTGATGTCTGTGTCTATCTTTCTAGAATGAAAGCCGGGTGAGGAGAAATACCCTACCATTCATTCATTTTTAAAATTTCCAAGCCACCGCAGAGAATTTGTCACAAAAGAGATCTTTGATAAATGACTATGTAAAATAATGATGCTATTAATTAATTAATGGCCCTTGATACCCTTACATTTCTTCCCTGATTTGTGTGTGTGTGTGTGTGTTTTACAATTGAACATCTTGTTGACACCTTTACTAGAGGTGGATGGAAAAACAAGAGGGCATGAGCTCATACGGATCAGTTCAGAAGACAGCTGATGGGAGAGTAATTAGGAACTACATTTCAATGTGGTTGTGAGATTGCCTATTTCAATCTCTTGTAACTACAGACAATTCAAAATTGGTCTTTATAATTCCTTGCACATAATTTTAAGTGAACAAATATTTCTTGCCTAAGTGAGTGATGCTTCCAGAATTTAAAAAATTGCTTTAAGTATGTTTATTATTAAAATAGTGTGAAAATTTACTCCTGTTACCTGGGGTATACAGAGCTTATTTAGCTTTTTATAACAAATCACATCTTGTTCTTGGGCTATGGGAGATAAGAGTCAATCGTTTTAGTTTAAGTTCCCTTGAAGAAGACCAACAAACAAGAATCTAAGTGTAAGTAGCTTATTGGAGAGGTGATCCCAGAACGCTGAGAAGGGAAGGCAGCCAATAAAGTGTGTGTAACCAAGCAAGTTGACCTCTAGGTAATTGGAGCTTTTTTTTTTTTTTTTAGTTAAGTTGAATTTTATTTATTTTATTTTTTTTACACATATTTCATTAAAGTTACTAGATCGCAAAGAATGTTACATTAAAAAACACTTTAAAAAACATAAGAGGTTCCCATATGCTGTAATTGGAGCTTGGTCCCAGGGTGGTCTCCTGGGAGCCAGTATAGAACATATGCTTTAGAATTACCCCTTGGGGATGGGGGACTGGGGTATGAATCAACTAGCTCCCAAATTGGCTGAGGGCTCTGCCCACAGGATACTGATTTTCTGGCTCTTCCAACCTACTCCACACATGGTCAGAATAGGCCCCAGCTACGAGAGGATGCCCATGAACATGAGAAATAAGGCCTGCGGGGATCGGAGCAGGACTCCAAGATTTCCAACTGTACACAGGCACTACTACTACACTTGCAAACTTACAATATCACTGCCTCTTTCCATTAAAATAATCTCGTTTTGGTGATACGGTCTCTTTGAGAAAGTCTTCCACCTTTCGGATTTCCTTTCTTCTCCCCTCTCCTCTTCGTTGAAGCAGCTGGGCATATAAGGGGGTTTTGAGACCTTCGAGGAGTAGGGGACACAGGGTATCAGACCTGATGTCCCTGAGATGCTTTCTGCTTCCTTGTTTTGGATGGCTTGTTTTCCTGGGCAGGGACTCATGATGGCTGAAGCATGAATGGACCTATCTGTCTCCTTGGGGCATGGTGTTCACACCTTCCCGCGAGTCCAGGGTTCCAAACTTTGCATTATTGCCTGATCTCTGGCACTGACCCATCCGCAAGCTCTGAGTCACCCATCTAGGGCACACATAAACTTCTGGATTCCTTCTAAAACACTTATAAACCATGGGAGCCAGGAGCACAATTTTAGGCTCATTCATCTTCCCATCTTCCTCCATCAATCTTATGCTATTTCATTCCTGCGTGAGTGCATCTCTGAATGGGAATCTCCCCCTGGGAGTCTTGAGGGGAAGGGGGGAATTTATCTGTTTTGAGCTTGCTCTTCAAACTATCCACTATACTTCCTCATATCTCACATTCCTGCCCTCATGTCATGGGAATAATAGGATACATCTGTCTCTACCTCCTTGCCTCTCTCTCTCTTTCTTCATGGGTACCTAAAAGGATAGGTTTTATATTATATTATATCCTTCTCTCTCCAGTTCTGGCTAATGCTAAACTTGAATTTATGTTGTCCAGGTCTGACTTTTAATGGAAACTTAAAAAGATTAGAAAATCTTGGCTTACAAAATGAATGTTTGCTGAAGATTTGAAAATCCTATTCTGGATGTCAGATTTAATATTGAATCTTTCTTTCCTGTCGCTGTAGCAAACCTAAATATTACTGAAGCAAACCAATGCCTCTGGCAGAATAAATGGAGGTCAGTACAAATAATTCCAAAAGAGAAAATTACATTAACATTTTTCAACAATATTGTCCCCCATTTCATCATAGTTCATATTTTTTGAAAGATAGGACTATAGTCAGAAAAAATTCTATCTATCTCGCTTATTTTCTCTTCCATTTCCTCCATCTATTACTTGAACTTTCCATAAATTCAATTTTGAAGCTGGGTGCATCAGTCACAATGCTATCCTCTTTAAGAAAGAGAAAATCAATTCCAACTGGTTTCAACAGAACCTTCCAGCTTCAACAATGTTGACTCAGAAGCTCAACAAAATGATCCAGGACACAGGTTCTGTCCACCTCTCTGCCATCCTCAGTATGTCAGCTTTACCCTCACCCTTTTGACGGCAATGGGGCTCTAGTCATCCTAAGCATCATATCTAAACAAAGCAATTTCCAGAGGAAGAAAAGGAATGTCTGTCACTGCATCTTCTCCTAAGGTGTGAGAAATCTTTAGGAGAAAATGTGGGGCACCACCCAGGTCCTCCCTTTGTTGTTGGGGTCCCTCACTTTCTGATTCCAGGAGCCTGGGCTCATGACGGTTCATGGCTGTGTCCCTCTCCAGGATTTGCTTGCCTTGCTCAAGGATATGCTCCCCACCTTCGATCTGAGTGCAGGGGCATTTCATACCCAGTGACTATTCCATGCAGGATACAAAGATCCAAATGCCTTTCCTCAACTTGGGGCCTCTCAGCTCCAGAGCTCCCCGTTAGATTGGTGAAGGCATCTGTTGTAACTGCATGGCAATTCAACTTCCCACTCTTCACAACCCCATTTGCCTCATGCTACTACAGATTTTCTCAAGAGCACTCCCCAGGAGATCCCCCTTATATGAAAAACTTTGCTTTGGAGACTTTTCCCCAAGGAATATGACCTAAGAAAGTTAATACTTAAAGGCAGACTTTAAAGTCCTTGGATCTAGACTACCTGACCGCCAGCTGGTAATGATGGACCCATGAGCAGTAAGCAGAGGGCTGGGTGCCCTTGGCAGACCATAGCAGTACAATCGTTAAAACTTTTACCAGTGGAAAACTAGACTGGACATAGTAGAAGAGGAGGCAAGAAACCATATTTCCCTCTGATTTCAAATTCCCTCCTGACCACGAGAACAATAACTGGGGTTAAATCACATTATAATGTGGTTGGGGAAGAGAGTCTGAGCTGAAGTAGCTGTGGGATCAAGTCAAGATGGATCCTGAGCATGTTAGCTCAAGAAGAGTGGAACATAAAGGTAGATAAGAGTTTATTGATATGGACAGATGCACTCATGATCCATGATCTAACACCCAGGCAAAGGACCCCAGGAAATGGTGCTGACCCACTGTAAGTTGTCTCTTGGAGTCTTGGAAAAAGTGATTGCAGACATTTAGAGAATTAGAAATGCCAGAACTGCCATAACAGAAAGTGGAAGAAAGTAAGGGAGAAGTGGATCTGATAGAGTAGATATGCTAAACAAAGTTGGAAAATTCACCAGCCAAATATATTCCATGGATGAGTCCAGAAGGAACTCCATTTTCAGGCAGTAAGGAATGCACTGGTGACAGACCACCATAAAGAAGCTCAGAGATGGCTGTCCTCTGTTGTCTGAGGTTCAGGAGAGGAAATGCTGTTACATAACTGGGCTCCTGGTAGCAATGGAGGTAATAATACAAAATAATAGAGGCTAGGAGGTGGAGTTGAACTATCAAAAGCAAGGTGAGTTGAATGGCACCCAGAGAGGCCTAACCTGCAGAAGACTATAGAGATGATAAATAAAACACAGAATTTCTAGGGATAAGATAGATAAGCAGTCAACAAGCATATTGATTAATTTATAAAATCCAAAAGAAGTCCTCGATGGATAAGTAAATGATTGAGGGCAGCTGCTCAATAACAAGTCACAATTCCTTGAGTGGCTTTTGGATCTCAGCCAGATCACATGTCTAGATCCATTGACTGAAGGAAGGGCCAAATCTCCATGAGGAATGACCACATAGCCACAAGTGCATAGGATAATCACTCTCCTAGTCCAGAGTGTGGCAAAAAATAACCTGTGGATGACCAAAGTCAACCTACTCTCTGGTCTGTTTTTTGTAAATAACTTTGGAACATAGCCACTCCCAATCATTTATTCATTTATGTGTTACCTTTGTGCTATGATGGCAGAGCCGATATCTGTGCTAGAGATCATGTCCTACAAATGGTTGAAAATATTTACTATCTACCCCTTCACAGAAAGTTTGCTGACCCCTGTTCAAGTCCTTCCAAAAAGTGACCCATGGAAATTTACTGAGTTTACTCCAAGCTGGGGATAGAGGAATACCTTGACATTTCAGAGATTGCTAGATACAGTTTTTTAGTTGGCACTAATACACAGACTCTGAAGCATCTTCATGTCCCTCTCCTGAGAATGGGGGCATATGGTAAATAAATGGAATCTGGAATCCTGGCCCAATTCAATCTCATGGTGGAACCCGTGGATCTGAAGATCTGTTTGATGATATTTCACGGGTATAATTTAAATGAATATGGCAGAATCCTCACACTGAATTGCAATGGTTGGCAGAATTTTCACATTAGGTCCTCAGTCTGTGGGATGAGAACTATATGTTTAGGAGGCCAGACATAAACCTTTGAAACTACTCATTCCCTATTTTGGTTCAGATAGTAAATAAAACAATATTATCACATCCTGGGAAGCATGGCAGATTAGTGCCAACCTTAAAGACCTAAAGTATGCAGAAATGGTGAGTTCTATTATATCCCCATTGAATTCAGCATTCTTGTCCCCTCACACATCAGGCAGTTCCTGTTGGATAATAGAAGAACATCCTAAACTCAACTAAATAGTAGCCCCAATTTAAACTGCTATGCCAGGTAGTATCTTTGCTACACCAGATTAAAACAAGTCTCAAGTGGATGACATGCCACCATTGTCCTGGTGAATGCATTCTTTTCCATTTTCATTAGCAGGAGAATCAGCGGCAATTCCCATTCACATGGGAAGGATGACAATGCACATATACCATCTTGCCCCATGGCTGTGTTAACTCTCCCATTCACTGTCTTATACAGTCCAAGGGGTAGTCTATCAGATAAACATTCTGCAGAACATCACCATGGTCTACAAAATCAGTAATATCATATTAACTAGACTGGGTGAACAAGAAGTGACAAGTATGTCGATGTTGGAGACCTTGGTAAGGCACATGTGTTCCAGTGGATGCAAGATAGACCCTATGAAGATTCAGAAGCCCACCATATCAGTGATATAGCTAGGATTTCAGATGCTCTGGTATATGTCAAGACATACCCTTGAAGTAGGAAAATTACTGATTCTTGAACTTTCCAGCACTAAGAAGGAAGCATAATGTCTGGCAGTCCTCTAGGGACTCTAGTGGCAACATACATCAAACCAAGAATAGTTTTCTAACCCATACACTGAAGGAAACAAAAGGCTGCCACCTTTAAGTGAATCCCAGAGCAGCAAAAGTTTCTGTAAGAGGTCCAGAATGAGGCAAAGATGGCCTGGAACTCACACCACACTATCCTACAGATTAATGGTACCAGTGATCTCTATGGTGGGAAAGGACATTCCTGTGGAGTTCATTTCAAGCCACAATAAAAGAATCATAACACAGATCCCTAGAATTCTAGAGCAAGGTATTGCCATTTATAGTAGAGAACTATATACATAAAAACAAACAAACAAACAAAAATCACAGTACCTAAGATGTCATGAGGCTCTGGTAGAGATAGAGTGGCTGACCACGAGGTTGGCAATGCCCATCGTGAGCTAGGTTCTGTCGGCTTCACCAAGTCATAGGTTGGATGGCCAAACGTCATTCCATCACAGGATTAAAGCATTGCCTATGGAATGGACACAAGCTAAGCCAGAAAGGACAAGTCAGCAGTATGAGCTGGTCGTTCAGATCCCTACATTATGCAACATTGTTTGCACTATGCCTCTCTCTCAGCTCCCATCCATGGTTAAATAGAGGGTCAACTGATGGAGTAGGGGACATCTTGTTTCATGAATGGGCTCCTTTGGTATGTGGGTTCAAGTCAAAAGTGGACTACTACGACACTGCAGCCCTACTCTGGGGTGGCCCTGGAGGACAATGATGAGTGACAATCCTCCCAAAGGTCAGAATTATTATGTAGTTTACTAGGTCATCTACCTTATATAGAAAAAAGAAGCACTTGATGTAAGACTCATGGGAAATGCTGTATGGCTTGACTTGTTGATTAAAAGCTTCAATGGAGAAATATTAGAAGATGGGAAACAAAGACATGTGGATAAAACTATGATAGTGGGTGTCAAGGAAATTGGGCTGCTGTGACAAATAATGCACAATGGGTTAGCTTAAACAACAAGAATTTATTGGCTCATGGTTTTGGAATAAAGAAGTCCAAAATCAAGGCATTGGCAAAGCCATGCTTTCTCTCCAATGTCTGTAGTGTTCTGGTGCTGGCTTGCCACAATTCTTGAGGTGCCTCCCGTCACATGGTGATGGCCTTAGTCTCCCAGTGTCTGCTGTTCCAGTTTCTGCTGACTTCTGGCTCCTCTTAATGAACCCTCCAGTAAAACAGATTAAGCCTCCCATTGATTCAGTTTGGCCGTACCTAAATTGGATCTCAGAAGATCCCATTAACAAATAAGTCTACACCTTAACTGATAATGCATCTTCAAAGGGTCCTGTTTATATCTGCAAGAGTGTGGGTTAAAATTAAAAACATGGCTTTTGTTGGGGGTACATAATTCAATCTACCACAATAGCCAATTGCACTGGAGGATAAGGCTGGTTGACATGAGCTAGACTCTGATATTGACCACCCCATTGTTGACATAATAGGTGAATGAAAGAATTAGGACCAATGGAGCTTCTACATGGGACTAATGGCATCAGTTTCTACTAGCCAAGGGAGATCTAGTTTCTGTCACTGCTGGAACTCCAAACTGATGTGATGCTCAACTATAGCACCCCTCCCTCAAGGAGCCCAACCAGCCACTTGATTGTAAGTTGATCACGTTAGATTCCTTCCACCCTAGGAGTGAAAAAAATCATCTAATATTCTAGTTAAGAGTTTGCCTTCCTGCCTGAAAGGCCTCAGCCAGCACCACTATCTGAGGCACAGGAAATACTGAACAATACCCTCCCAGACCAAGGGACCATTTCCCAGCAGAGGAGGTGTGGCAATGGGCATCTGGACATGAGACCCCCCCAATCTTATCATTAACCACTTATCCCAGGAGCTGCTGGCCTGATGGAACAATTGAACAGATTCGAAGGCCCAGCTGTCATGTCAGCTTAGAGGTGATACTCTGCAATGAAGGACACCATTCTCCAGGATGCAATATACTCCTCAAATCCATGATCATTTTATGGTCCTGGGCTCCCAATAGGAAGATTATATGTATCTGGAAACCAAGAGATGGAAGCAGGAGGGGAACGGCTTTTCATCACTCTCAGTAATCCAGTTGGGGAATAACTTGTGTTTCCCTCCCAACAACATTCGTTTCTGTGGTTCTAAAGAGCTTATCCTCAGAGCCAGAATGCTTCCACCACGGGTCATAACAAGAGTTTCATTAAGCTTAAACTTTGCTTGCTGTCTGGTCAATTTGAGCTCCACGTGCCAGGAGACCAGAAGCTAATAAGAGGAGTCACCATCCCGAGGGGTAATTGACCCTGATCAGCAGAAGGTGGTAAGTCTGTTGTCCACATTGGGAGCGCCCAGATGATCCTCTTGGGCATGTTGGTCTAGAAGGACTGGGTGAGCAGCTGCTGAGGCCTTTCAGGGCTGAGTGTCAAGTCACTACAGCAGGTGTGACAGCTAGATGACCAGCGAAGGTGCTGGCCAAGAGGAGGAGAACCTTGGCCAGAGAGTGGAGGAGGAAGATGATAAGGAATATTTGAGGCCTGGAGACAGATTGCAGTGGCTGGAGTTAGGGTACATTCCACAGAGTTTTCTTTGTTTTTGTTCCCCAGGAAAAAGACCAACCAAAATACTGGAGGAGCCACTCCCCGATGGACTAAACTGCCTGCACAGAGTAAGTGAACCCAAGCAGTGCAAGGGTATATTATTAGGGATCTGTGGGACACCTACTAGAAACCCGCTTAAGGCCTGAGGTCCTCCTTTTCCCAGCACTGGGAATGTTGGCAGCTATTGGCTCACAGCTAAGTCCCTCCAAGGCATTGCCCTCAGGCAAAGAAAGTCACAAAACCCAGGTGATGCGCCCTCCAGAGGAGCAGCCCTACTCCCTTGCTTCAACTGTGACCTCCTCTGAAGGGTCTAGCCTTGGATCAGTTGACATCTTTGTTGGGATGGCATTACAGCTCAGCTTCACTCTCTACTCAGTCTTGCTTCTCTCACTTTCTTATGGTTGTTCCCGAGATCCCACTTAATGACACACTAACTCCACACAAATCTCTGCCTCTGAGTTCTTTTCCAGTGTACCCAAACTAAAACATAAACCTCACCCAGAAACATCCCCCAGGGCACTCTTTCCCAATCCTCTTGGATAGAATGGGATCCTATGCCCCCTTCTAACCCAATGAACGATGGGAAGAATGGGCATTAGTGCCTGGATTAAACTAATCATGCAGGGGTGGAATGGAACTCAGGAAGTCAGTTGAAATGACCACTGTACTTGGGAATTCTGGAAAGTCAGTGGCAACCAGGCAGGCATCTCCAGAATTTCTGGAGAACTGTAATGTGTGGCGTCAGTTCTTCTTGCTCACATGTGGCACTCAGCAGGAAAATGTGCCACATGCCATTGCGGGCACCTGCTTCCAAGCAGAACTGAGCAGCTGCCCAAGTGGCTAATGTCTAATATAACGTTCGCATCTGCCAGGCTCTATTTTATGCAAACCAAAGCACATGTGTGTGTGTGTCTTTAAATTTCTAAGTGCCCTAGTCATGCTCTATAAAAACAAACTTCAAATGTTTTATGCTTTCCTTTTGAAAAACAAAAATAAAATAAAAACAGGGCAATTCAGGGCTTGCGGGCTTCTTGCTTGATGAGAACTTCAATATGTCAAGGTTTCGAGAGGACAAGGCAGGGTGGGTCTTCCTTGGCCTATGATGCAGCAAGTTCCTCAGTGTGTATTCTAGAACTCTAGTTTCAGAGGCTGTAACAGGAGTTTTGGAAAAATAAAAGGGAATATCTTTGGTCAGATATGTTTAGGTAATTCCAGCTGACAAGGATAAACAGGTTTCTTTCGCATGGGTCTTTGGAGAGCCAGCTCTGAGAGCACTCCCCTCTCCCCTCAAATCTCATAAAAAAAATATGCTGCTTGAACTGGTGAGTGACGTTGCTGTGTTGACTTCAGGACACCCCTCGTAATGAAGGCTGTGTTCGCTTCTTATTTTGCAAAAGCCTCTGGTTCAGCAACACACAGGCTTATTGCAGAAAATTAGGTTCTGTTTGCTGCAGCCCACAGCACGTTGCTTTCTCGTATCATAGTGTGATGAGAAGAATCCAAGGCCCCGCGTTACATAAACATGCATGGCGGACTTCCTGTGCCAGAATGATTTTCTGTTCCAGTTGTGTGTTTCTCTTTCCTAGTTGGGCATGAGAATTAAAAGATTGTTTCTTTAAATGATATGCCCACTGGATTTTTTGTACAAGGGGAAAATGTGACAGCCATACCAGGTTTCAGGAATGTGTACCCACTTGGTTTTATTAACCTCTGAAAGCTAAGCTCTCACATATCTGTGGCTCCTTTGCCCTGAATATTTGTCAGTACCTCTATTTTTGGTTTTGTCTTGTTTTGCTTCTTGGCAAAATATATGAAATGATTATAGACAGTCAGGAAAAATGATTAGCAATCTGGAAGTATCTAAGAAAATCAACAGGTAACTTGAAAAATTCTTAAAAACCTGGCAATAGTGTTTATTCATATTATCATGTAGATCCAAATAATAAAAAATATGTTATTAACTGAGGATGTTACTGCAATTAAATGCAATGAAAACGGGGGTGCATTACACGAATTTTCTGGAGGTTTTAATTCTTTCTGTTACCATCTGATATTTTCTGACCCTTTTCAGTTTTTTGTGAATTCATGCAGGTTATATAGGCAGGCAGGAGGGTCAAGGAAGTGAGCTTCAAGGTGCCACCCAGCGTGGGAGTTTAGGAGTGATGATTGAGGATGACGGCAGAGCAGGGCACCCTGGTAGACGCCCGTAATCAAGAGAAGGTCCAAAGTGACCTGTGAGTTTTAATAATGCAGAGGGAGAAAAAATTCAGTTTCCCATTGAAACTGCTCATGGAGCCATGGAAATAGTACCTAAGGACACACAAAGCTGTGTGGTTTTTCCCACATCTCATGACCGCTGAGAATGCATAGCACTGTGGAGTGCATTCCTCTATCCGGGATCCCTAGCTCCGACCCCAGTGGAAGGCTCCGAGGTCCCACCGTGCTGCTGGTTCAGCCTGCTGGGGGACCACACTCACCTAGACCTGCATCAGGAGGACCCACAGTTGGAGGGGAGAGGCATGTATTTCACATTTCGATGTGCTAAGACCTAGTGGAGCTCCTACTTGCACACACACAAACATGCCTCAAAGTACAGGCTGTCTCTCTCTGGACATTCCCTCTCTGAAAAATATGACCTTGATGGAAACAGCCAAGAAGCAAGGGTGAAATATTTTCAAACAGACAGGCATAAGAGCCTGAAGATATATTTAAAGCCAAGGGCTGTTACAGCCCTGTCTCCTGCCTTGCCTGGAAAATTTTCAAATTATAGCGAACAAGTGGAAGGCATGGAGGCTGGAGGCCTGGGAGCTCAGTATAGGTCCTGAGAATTAGGGAGGCTCAACGCTGAACATGTGAGCAGAACTGCTCGCCCCTCCCCACAACAACCCCCCTCCCCCAAGCGTCTGCAGATAGAGCATGACCTGACAAAAAGACAAGTCCACGAACCAGAATCTGTAGGCTCGATTTCCAAAGGAGGCCATGACTTCGAAGTCCAAGTAATAGCCTTCACAGAATCCCATCCTGTCCTAAGATTCTACCAAACAAGGAAGATTTTCTTTAATGATATGCAACTAGTAAGCCTCGAGTCCGAGAGGTAAATTGTGAATTTGCTGTCACCGTCTAGACAAAGACTCCGAACGCCAGACAACTCAGAAGAGTGCTTCTTGATCGCTCCTAAAGGAATCTTCAAGGTTAGTGATAATTACAATAAATACAATAATACTTCCTATCATTTATTAATTACATGCTGCTATGGATTCAATTGTGTCCTCCAAAGAGACATGTTATACTCTTAATCACCAGGAACTCAGAACATGATCTTATTTGGAAACAGATAGAATTAGGCAAGTGAAAATGAGCTCACGGCAGAGTAGAGTGGGCCCTAAAAGGAATATAACTGGTGCTCTGATAAGAAGGGGAAATTTGGACAGAGACAGGGAGGCAGAGAGGAGAAACCACGTGATGGCTGAGAATGCCGAGGATTTCCCACAAACCCCTGAAAGCTGGAAGAGGCAGAGCCTTTACGGACTTCCAAGGAAGCACGGTCTGCCAGCGCCTCGACTTTGCACTTCCAACCTCCAGGAGTGTGAGAAAATAAGGTTCTGTTGTATTAAGCCACCCAGTTTGTGGTTCTTTGTCACAGCAGCCCCGGGGAACTGTGACGCTTGCTCTGCGCCCAGCGGTATTAATCAATCTGACTTTCCAGTCATTACTCATTTGCTGGAGTGCATTTCCTTCCATGCGCCGGGGAGCCTCGTCCATCATCTCAGGAATCATGTGTTTCTATGAGTACAGCGTGCTCTGCTCAGACCGAGTGCTGTGGGGTTGCTTTGCTGAAGGCCATGAGAGCCACTGATGCTCCAACATCAATTTTATGTTACGTTTTCCTTTAGAGTCACATACATTTAACAGATTTTTTCCCCCATTCCATTCCAGTGTTTGGGGGACATGTGAAAATCCTTTGGGTGAAAGCTGATGGTGCAAATCCTGGCTTCAAGCAATGGAAGGGGCAGTCTTTGGAACACAGCCGTCCCCCATGGTATGTCGTGGTTCCTTGTGCCGTGGGAGATGAGGGACTGGGAGGAAGAAAAGCGTGCCTTGAAACCCTCTCCCGGTGATACCTCAAATTCTCCTGAACCTTTTCCTTCATGGGAGGCTCAGACGTGAAAGGTCCTGCTCACACCTTGGTCTTGAGAAGGTGACGCCTTGAACCGCACATTCCCTCCTTCCATGCTAATGGGGAGTTGAGCGATGCCTGGGGATGGGATGCTGCCACATGGACCTCAGAAAGGGGACAGAAATAGAGGTGCCAGGAGCTGAGTCACAGTCAAGGAGAGACGGGTAGGCCAGGACCTTGCCTGATCAGCACTTGGGGTAAAATTCAGATTTGGACAATATATTTTATTGCTCTTTTCATGGGATGCCCTCATTGCAGGAAAAGGTGGCATCAATGCGCACAGGTCCTCCCTCCTCATTGCTCGTAGGTTTCAGTTCCTATCAGCAGCAATACTTTGCTTAGTGCCCTTAGATGGCTCTTGGCCCAAGGGCAGAGGAGGGAGAAAGAACGTCCTTCTTGGCCCCAGAAGTGTTTCATCCATGCAGGTTGCTAAGCCAACCTTGCTGAGAGCCCAGAGGTGCTGTCTGTGTAATAGAAGAGTCAGCACATACTTTTTCCGCTGTGTCTCTGCATTTATTCTGGAATTCTAAATGCAAGGTCTTGTTTTTCTATTTTTTTTTTAATTGCGGTAAAATACACATAACAGGAAATTTACCATTTCAATCATTTCAAAGTATTTGCAACCATCTCCACTGATTAGTTCCAGGACTTTCTCATCACCCCAGAAGGAACCCCCATACATTAAGCAGTCACTCCTCACCCACCACACCCCAAGCCCCTGGAAACCACAAATCAACTTTCTAGCTATAAGAGTTTTCTCTTCTGGGCATTCCATATAAAGGGCATCATACAATAGACAGGCAAGACCTTGTTATTAATTGAAACAAGAAAGCAGAGTACATAGGTCTTTTCCCCCACTCTCTGGACAGAGGGATATATTTTTGCACCATGATTTTTTTTTTTTTAACTGTTTTTAGGTTGTACATGGGAAACAGGTGGTCAAACCACTGAGCTACATCCACTCACCTTTGCACCATCATTTAACTGAACTGTTTAGGACTAATCCTTAAGAGGATATCATTCCTGCCTCTGTCACATCTCTATATACAAGTTGTAATTCAGGAGCCCATTAGAAGACTGTTTTCCTGGGTAGATAGGGACATTGCCAAGGATTTTCTCAGGTGTGGCCTGATACTCAAAATAGCATCAGTTTGTAGAAAGGAGTCCTTAATCTTAAGGCACAAGTCATCATTTTCCCTTTCTTTTCTAAATATAGTCTGAACGTAGTCACGCTTGTCTTGGGGAAACTGGAAGCACTTGGTCTCCTCTCATTTGAGGAAGCCAAGCTCATTTGTCAAAGCTTCCAACCTTAAGAGCAAGCTGTTCTAAAATAAGAATAAGTTTTTCGGTGTTCCATTCCAGGATCTGTGACTAATTTCTTTGTTAAATTTGACCAATTGAAGTAACAGCTTTTCCTTTCTTGATTTGTACCTGGATAGGATAGAGAATTAGACATGTCTCAGATATTGAGTCTGACATATATGAATAAAGAATGACTCTAAAGCCCATTCTTAGGGACAGTAGAAATGTATTAACTGTAGGCTCAGATACCAAATAGAATCTTTTCCCTATGCCATCCACCATTTCTCCTGTTATCCCTAGGCTCCTCCATTCTCCCCTTCATCTTTTCCTCCCTCCCTCCTGTCTTTCATTCAACCAATGTATTTTACGTGCAAATATTATGCTAGACCTCAGATAAAGATAAAAGGTCTTGTTTTTGTCCTCATGGAATACATTGCCTTGTTAGAAAATCTCATATTGGTAAAGGAACTATCATAAAGGCTATGGTAGAAATATGTGCAGGGAATGGTGGGAGCATTGAAAAAGGCCAATTAATGCAAGACTTGGGGAACTGTGGGGAAGGAGTGTCTCATAAGCTTTCTTCAGGTGGGTGGGTCGGCTGGATTTAATTCTCAAAAGCTGCAAGGACCTGGATGGGTGAAGGGCAAAGAGGGGGTTAGGGTGTTCCAAACTTAAAAGGCAACATATGCAGCAGAACAGGCCAGACAACAGTGCATCTAGGAAGTGCCAGTTTTCCACACCTGGAGGTTAGGGTCTGGGGCAGATGATGGAGGGAAGTAGATTTGCAGAGACAGGCAGAAGCCAAGCCTCAGAGGGCCTTATTTCTTCCACTGAGAAGTCTGGACTGCATGGTAAAGGCAATGTGAGCCACGGAAGGCCTTTAAGAGAAGAGTATGGCTATGCTGTGTTTAGAGAAGCTGGCTCAGTTAGGAGGCTACTGTGGCAATACTGACAGATGATGAGGGTTACCTGTCCCAGGAAGTTCTGATAGAAGGCAATTAGTAGATAACATTCACTGATCTTTGTGGACAAATCAGTGCCAAAGAGAAGAGAAAAGGAGGAGTTTGTGATAAGTGGGGTATCTGTTGGGCTTTCTTTCCAAGAAGCTAATGGTACATAGAGTGATTTCAAAGACTCTGGGCAGAATCCTCTTTCCAACAAGTATCTTCCTCATTAGACTCCTAAGGTGCCTGAAATCCCAACATTAGTATTTATATCTGCGTGCCCTTAAAATAAAAATATCCTTGAGAGTGACTAAACCCTGTCAGCAAGTACCAAGTAGCCCGGTGAGAGGAGCGGAACTCTCTGGAAAGGAGGGGAAGGAAAGCCTGAGGAGACTGGACCACTGCATGGAGGCCTGGGGGCTGCCTCGCGTGTCGTAGGTCGCTTCCTTCTCTCCACAGCTTTCTCCTACCATGGGTGGGCTCTTCAGTGCAAGCAAACTTCTCAGGAGGCAGCAGGCTTAAGACATGATCTGGTCCAGATATGTGGGTGAACCCAAGCCCAGAAGATAGTCTGGAAACAATAAGGATGTGGGGACTGAAAAATATAAGTCAGGGGACAAAATCTAAATTGTGGTAGTCCTACCCCAGCAAACCTTCAGAAATGTTTGTTTGTCTCATTTGATTAACTGAAAAATAAACAGAAGCCTTCTCGTTCATAGAGGCCTTCTGGGATGCCCAGGACAGAATTCACCTTTACAGCTGTGATTAGACAAAAAAAATCAGGGTAGAAGTGTAACATGGAATCATGACATTACCACTACTGGGTCTACATGCTCCAAACAATTGTGCATCATAATCAACTCAGTGAAACAAATTCATTAACAGTGGTTATTTGGCATCATCTTAATGAAAACAAAACAGTAAAACAAACAACTGTAACACCTATAAATTATTAGTTAACAGCATTTTTAATTGTCTCATAGTTTTCTTGGTGCAGACAGATCATCTCATACTTTGAAAAATAGTCTCACTACATGATGGATTGGAAAGTGCCAGTCACAGCATCAGGCCTGACATAGATATTAATTTAAACAGTTCAATAAAATTAGCTGAGTGCATATTATTTGCCAGCCACTTTACTTATGTTATTTCCAAATTTCAAGTTCATCCTGAAAGACATCTACATTATCTCGATTTTGCAAGTGAGGAGATCGAGACAAAAAGAATGTAAGTAACTAGTCCAAACTGCCCATCTAGTCAGCAGTGGGCTGGGATTTGAATCTGGAGTGGACTCCAAAGTTCATGCCTTTAAAAGAGAAATGCTGGCAGGGAAAATAGGACCTCTCAGCTGTTAACATTTCTTCTAGTAAGAATCTGTGTCCTGTCTTCAAGATATCACATAGATCAATCTAGAATATTCTATTTTACTTCCCTTTAAGCATCAAATGTTCTAGGGACGGCATGCAAGTAAAAGTCAAGGTCAAACTTTTAGTAACAAATGTCCACTGCTTTCCTTGACCATCCTAAATACCTGAAAGTTCTCCATTATCTCCACCCAAAACTCTGTCCATGAAACACATCCCCTGAACATCATTATCCATTAAATTCACTATGAATCTGGGTCATAGTTTTTTCTTTACTAAAATACTTCACAGTCCAGCATCCACTTAGAGGAAAATTCTGTCCACTTTGAAATTGGCAGGCTTGAAAATGAAGCAAACACATTTTTTTTTTTTTGAGATACTGGGGTCAGGGATTGAACCCAAGACCTTATGTGTGGGAAGCCAGCACTCAACCACTGAACCAACCCTGAGTTGGCTTCTTTCCTTTGTTTGCTTGTTTTGTTTTGTTTTTAGGAGGCACTGGGGACTGAATCCGAGACCTCCCTTGTGGGAAGCAAGTGCTCAACTGCTTGAGCCACATCTGCTCCCCAGCAGACAGCTTTGGGAGGGCTGCTCAAGGGTGTGTGTAGAAACTCACGGTTCTACTAATCCACGATTTTGAACAGAAGTCAGAGGGAGGCAGTTTTGGGATCGAGGGGGAACTTCAGCAGTTTATAAATGAAAGGAGTGTGTTTTGTGATCCAGCTCCTTCAGAGTCTTGCAAATTACTACTGACTTATTTGCATTTTCATGGAGAGTTCCTTCAGCCAGGACACAGCTGCCAGAAAGTACCAGATTTTCCTGGCGTATGTCAGTGCTCTCAAGTGCCAATTTGGACTTGAAGTTTTAGTGACTTTTTAAAATGTTCCTACTAAAATTGAACTAATACAGGGGAGCAAGTAAACACATATCTGTAGCCTAAAAAATATTTTTGGAAAGCAGCTGTTGATGAAACGCTGCACGTGCCCTGCCCGTCACAGGATGGGTGGGAGCCCAGCTGCTGCGCATGACTGGCCATGACCGCATGAGCCGCTGGGGGCCAGGCCTTTGCTGCCAGGATGCCCCAGCTGTGGCCTCTCACGTAAGGACCACAGGCTCACGGAGAGGGGACTGCTGGAGGGCTGGGCACGGAGGAGAAGTGGGAAAGCGGGGAAGGGGGCAACTCTAGTTATGGGAATTTTCAAACAAAAACACGCAGGACAGTCTCTCTCTGCCTAGAGAAGCCTGCACCAAGTCTCGGTGTGTATTTCCATCTTTCTGTCCCATTTCTCAGCAAGCTCTGCTCTTTCCTCCATTTCCCAAATAAATTCTTATGAAAAACAAACAAACTAACTAATCACACAGGGCATTCATCCTCAGTTCTTTCCTCGTGAGTTTCTGTGCCTTTGAGACCACATAAGTGGAAGCGGTCTGTATTTTGCACTGTGAACCCACAGCTCTGTCTCAGTTAAAGATCTCCCGTGGCTACATGGATGAGAAGAACTCCACGTGGCTCAGCTGAGTCCTTGGCCTGGTGGGGCACCTCTTGCTTGATGGAAGATACAGTCCCTTCAACGCTGGCACCCAGGTCTGAGGCCCTGCTTATCTTTAAGCTGCTTATCTTCTCAGTTTACTAGAAGCACAGCAAAACTTTTCTGATGATAGTTTTAATTCTGCATTATTTCATGCTCTGCTTTGAAATAAGAAAACTGAACTTAGCTAAGCTCTTTCTCTTTCTCTGTATAATAAACAAAAGCAACTGCTTTGACTCTCAGTAATAACATTTTACTAATGCATCCACATGAACTTTTTTTCCCCCAATAACAGAATAACTCAATGTGGATTAGTCAAGAGCACTGACATGCCTTGGGCATATTATGGCATGGTACCACAAATGATTGAAATCATCAGGCAATCGATTTTACACATTAAAGTCTTGGTTCTGGCCAAGTCACAAGATTGTTTAAAGATGAGCCACATAAAATGTTACTGTTCTGCACAGTTTAAGTACACTTTACCTGACTGCCTGAGAGGAGCCTGCAGGGGCTGGTCCATAGCTAGCCTGGTCTATAGTCAAGCATAGGGCAAGATGCACTGGAAGGGGCGAAGTAGGTTGCAGGGCCAAGACGGCAGGCTGGCCTGTGTGGGGCCAGCTGGGGCCCTGCTGGCCAGCACCGTAATGTGGAAGCGAAGGAAAGCAGGTGTCACCAGGGTTGAAACCCAAGCACATTGCTTCCCATCCGACTTCCCACCGACTCCTGGAGGGCCGCCGGACGTGGAACCCAGTGGGTGCATGGACCTGAGTTCCTCAGGAAGCCTGCAGCTCTGCAGCTCTGCAGACCTGGGGAGGCCTGACGTGGGGTCGCGGTTGCAGGAGGGAATCTGAGTGGAGGGGGCAGGCAGCAGATGCTGGGGACCACTGCTGCCCCAAGCTTCGTGCTGTTCCCTGCACCTGGAAGCCTGGGAGGCACCTGTGGGAGGTGTGGGCAGACCCCCTGCTCCTCTCCTGTTCCCTGTACCTGGGAGGCACCTGTGGGAGGTGGGGGGCAGACCCCCTGCTCCTTTCCTGCTCCCTGAACCTGGATGCCTGGGAGGCACCTGTGGGAGGTGGGGGGCAGACCCCCTGCTCCCCTCCTGCTCCCTGCAGCCTTGCTGGGCAGGCACTCCCCCACCTGGTCCTCCCTGGGCCCAGGTCCTTTTGTTCTTCGTCTCTTCTGTCCAAGGTGTGGTGATGGCTTTCTGCTGCTGCCAGAGCCTGGGAACCTCAACTCGCTGGCTTTCCCCTTAGGCTTTGCTACCCAGGGAAGAGTCCTTTCCTTAACGTCTCTGTGCTGGAACCATCTGGGGTGAATTCTCTTCCTGCTGGAACCCTGGCTCGGAGTCTAAGAAAATATTTAGAGTGCTGTGTTTATAGTGTTTCTGTGAATGAAAATAATTAAGATGATGTATATATGGGTGTATCCCGTATTTATGGTATTTCCAAGAAGCCTGGTACGGTAGGCGGAATTAGATGTTCTGAATCTTAACCCATTCCTGTGGGTGTAAACGTGTTGTACATAGGACTTGTTAAAGATGTTACTTTAAGTTTAGGTTTGACCAATTGAATGAGGTTGGACCTCAGTCCGGTTACTGTAAGCTTTATGAAGAGAGGCCATGTGGATCCCAGGAGCCAGAAGCGAATGTAGCCTGGAAAAGAAAGGAGAGGACATGGTCATGTCATAGGAAAGCCAAGGATGCCAGCAGCCGGACCTACGTGAACCCAGGAGGAAGTAAGCCTTCCAGCCTCTGAAAACAGGAGCCATAGATTCTTGTGGTTAAGCCAACCCGTTAGGTGATGTTGTCATAGCAGTCGGGAAACGAAGACAGCTGGGAGAGAGATGGGGAGGAGGTTGGGGTTCTGCCGCATACTTGTATACCTTGAGGCCAATAACCCAGAAAAATTCACCAACATTTGCAGGTGCTAAACTTCTAAAGGGCTGTGTGGTGTCCTGGTGGCCGCACTGATCTTGTCCCTGCTGCCTTAGACCTTGCTTTTGTCTCTTCCACCAGCCCCTGCCCATTACACTCCAGCCTTAAGCAGAGCCCAGCGTCAGCTACAAGGGCTCCTCGTGCCCCTAAGATGCCCATCAGCGCTGTGATACTTGAAATAGTCGAGGGTGAAGGTTGCAGTCATGTCCTGGGTGGGTGTCAGGGGAGAACTCTGGCTCTGCCAAGGCACCTGCTCTGGTGCCAATCCCAAGCTGTCCCTTAGTCCAGCTGCCATCATCTGACAGCAGGGAAACCCAAACACTGGATAGGTGCGCTTACAGCAACTACATGCCCATTTGAGTATCAATTCATCCAGTATCTACGGACCATACCAGGGAGCTGAACAGAAAAGTCAATTTCTGATAAATCAGTTACATACATCTTGCTCCAACACATGGCAACAGACTTTGGTGAGGGAAGTAACTTACTCTTTATGGACTTGAGACTGTAAGCTTCTACCCCAAATAAATACCCTTTATAAATGCCAACAGATTTCTGGTACTTTGTATCAGCACCCCTTTGGCTCACTAATACAATAGACAATCAGAAATACATTCAATCTGCAGATAAGAACCTGTGAGTATTAATTTTTTTTTGCTGTGAACAAATTACCACAAACTTAATGGCTTAAACCAACATGTATTTATTATTTCAGAGTTTCTGTAGGTCAAGAAGTTAGTTTAGGTCCTCTGCTCAGGGTCTCACAAGGCTGAAATCAAGTTGTCCACTGGGCTGTGTTCCTTTCTGGAGCTTGACAGCCTTCCCCCAAGATTATCATCCACATAAAGTTTTTTGCTGCTGGCATAAATCCTGGTACACAAATAATAGCAATCATTATTATCACCTCACTATCATCCTCGTTCTCATTATTTTTGAGTTTCTTAACAGTGTATGTATGCAGCCTTTTCTTTGTAACTTTTTTATTTTGAAATACTGTCTTATGTATAGGAGAGTTACAAAAATAATACAAACCCCAAACAGAAAACTCTAAAATAACCCTATCTCCCCAGATACCCAGATCTACCAAATTGAACATTCTGCCATATTTGTCATGTCTTTCTATCCATCTATCTATCTATCATCTATCTATCATCTATCTATCTATCTATCTAATTAATCCATTTTCTGAGCACTCTAGTGCAGGTTGTATACATCATGCTCCTTGAACACTGAATACTGCCGTGTACATTTTTTAAAAACAAGGATAATTACTTATGTAACCTCGGTAAGAGCCATCATCAAGTTCAAGAAATTTAACGATGATGTAAAGCTTGCAGTCTATAATCCAGTTTTTCCTATGTTCTAATAGCATCCTTTTGGGTCTTCTCTCCTGCCTTGTTAGATCCCATCCAAAATCAAGTATTGCATTTACTTGTCATTGCCTCTTTAGTTGCTCTTTCTTCTTTTAAATTGTGGGAGCATATAAACAACCTAAATTTTCCCATTTCAACCACTCTTAGCCTGCAGAGGCTGCCTGTACCTCTGCCACATGACCCCTCTGTAGTTCTCTCAAGCTTCCAATCCCTCCATTTGGATAAGACGTGGTCATCTTAAGGGCGCATCTCATTAGGTCAGGTGCAGTCAGATCATCTCCCTTTGGACCACCTCTCAAGTCAACCAGTTTGTAATCAGGGGAGTGATAAGTCACCATAGCCACAGGTTCTCCTTTCAGTCGAGAGGAGGAGGTTAAGTAGGCATGCCCACGACCCATGGGTTCCTCTCAGAACTCTGCCGACCACGGTCTACTTTCCTTATAACCATTTAACACAACAAATTAACCACAACCGAGTGAAAGTCGTAGAGCTCAGTGGTTTAAGCTCCAGCTCTGGAATCAACTGGACTACCAAAGCAAGTTACTTAAACTCCTGGGTTTTCCAGTCGATAGGATGGAGATAACAGAAAGGATGCCAATTTCCTGGGGTTGTAGAGAGGATTTATTGAGCTAAATCCATGCAAAGCATTTGGTTTGGTGCTTGGCACACGGCGAGTCAGAGTGAGTGAGCCTCTCTCATAAATGCTATTTCCTCAGCACGAATGCAGGGCCAGAGCAGCCTCTTGTGCTTGCAAACTCCACCATGCTGTTGTCAAAACGGAGTTTTGGAAAGGAGCCAAGGACCTTAAATGAGCGTTTTTGATGGGAATTCTGTAAGCCAGATCCAAATCTGCACAAAGGACAAGTTGTACAAAATCATCAGGGACCCAGCAGACCTTGGATGTAGCCAAACCCTCACCCAAAGCCTGGGTGGAGTGGAGCTATTGGTCATGGGATGGGAGCCAGTATGGCGGAGTGACACACCACATGAGAATGCTGAGGGCCCCACCGATTGCTTTACGCTTTTTAAAAAGGACAAGTGGTGCCTCTTCTGGGGTCATAAGTACTGGAAACTCTGTTATAGGTTTCCCGTGTTCTAGTTGCGCTTCTGACCTCAACTCCCTTTGTGGCCTGACATGAGTTATTTAAACTGTTTTCCTTCTGGGATACAAGTTATATCAACCCAATTCCCTTTGTGGCCCCACGCAAGTTACTTAAACTCTTTGCTTTCAGT